>NC_026503.1:1744393-2044393 GCF_000182925.2 Neurospora crassa OR74A | reverse complement strand
AGCATTTTCGTACAGGTTGCACGCGCCATCCACCATCTGCACACCAAGGCACTCGTCGTACACCGCGACATCAAGGATGAGAACGTTATCCTGGACGGGGAGGGCCGGATCAAGCTGATTGACTTTGGAAGTGCGGCGTACATCAAGAGCGGACCCTTTGATGTGTTTGTGGGTACAATTGGTAAGTCATTATCTTTGCATCTTTTTCAGTCGAGGCGTCCTTAATTAAACTAACTGAACCTTACCCACTTCAAGATTACGCCGCCCCCGAAGTCCTCGCTGGAAAGCCCTACGGCGGCAAGGAACAGGATGTCTGGGCCCTCGGTATCTTGCTGTATACCATCATCTACAAGGAGAACCCCTTCTACAGCATCGATGAGATCATGGACCGCGACCTGCGCGTCCCCTACGTCATTAGCGACGAGAGTATTGACTTGATTCGGAAGATGCTCGATCGCGATGTCTCGCAGCGGTCGACGATCGAGGAGGTTTTGGCGCATCCTTGGTGTGCCATGGCGGATGACTAGTGGTCTGGAAGAAGGCAACTTTCTGTGTGCGGGTTGACGAGATGGGAGGGGGAAAAAATGGAAATCGGAAGTGGGGGGGAGAGAAGGAAAAGTGGCATGAATGAATGAAGAAGCAATTCTATTACGACTGGGGACTCGAGTCATATGGTTGTGAGCGAGTGTTTTGAGCGTGTGTTGCCAGCAGAGATATTTGGGGATGGGGGGGAAAGAACGAGGGAGAAGAGCGGTTGATGGCGGTTGTTCTTTTCTTCATTGTTCATGATACCGAAACATCACACTTTATCATCATCATCATATCCATATTGCATATCATCAACCTCGAAGACATCAAGTATTTTGGGTTGTTAGAAAAGATGGCGTTTTTGTTTGTTAGTTTCTTCTTCTTCTTCTTATCAAGATTCTTCTTATTGTGAGCATGTCTTGTCAAGCTACGCTACATTTGCGCTTGTTATCTTTTTTCTTGTTTTTTTTTAGCTTTTACATGATGATACTGTCTAAATTCTTCTGCGTGAATGGACTGTGTTGATATGAACATGAAGAAAAAAAAAAGACAACTCGGGAAGTTGTAGACCAAGTGCCGAGAGCCCATAGCGAAAAAAAAAAAAAAAAAAAAAAAAGAAAGGGGGAGCGGAGAGATTAAACTTCGAATGCTATTCTTGTAGTTATCTGACAAGTTTATCGGTTTCCATTCAGGACATTCGTACTCAAAAGTTATTCCATGTATCTGAAATTTTACTCAAAGGCGTCCGTCCTGTTCCATTTAAACACTCTTTGTTGATCAATGCACATAATCACTTCAAATCAGGTCCGAAGTCAGAGCAAAGGAAGTACTCTGTACCATAACTATAGAGTGATAGGAAGAGAGCCTTGAAGAAGCTGACTCTATCTACTTTGCTGCGCTGTGCTGTGCTCTCATGACACAACTACCACCCAGTCCCAGTCCGTCTTGTTGTGCGACGGTCCTTGAGACTATGGGGTATAATAACTACCTGTAATCATGTAATCCACTCCAGCAGGTATACATGATCGTAGCGATGACTGCCAATTTATATCCCACCTCCGCTCCCCCCTCTACCCAGGTGTCCTTAACCCACTGCCCAACTCCCCAAGAGCCATTATCCCTATCAATCCTATTCATAAGGAAACCCCCTCGGGAACCCAGCCACCGCAGGCTCCGGTCTATCACCGTCGTACCCTCTCGCATATGCAACCATATCCGCCATCTCATTACTCGTCTGCCAGACATGATCCATGAATCTCTCGTCTGCGTTGACAAAGTCATCGTCATCGTTGTCATCCAGCTCCGCATCAAACTCCTCTCTGTCAGAGGCGTTACCTGTCACGTACTCGTACGGGTTGCGATCAAGTTCGTCGTCCCATTCGAGATCTTCGTCGGGATAGTCGGCTGCGTAGTAGTTTTCGTCTGTTTGTGGTTGGTGTTAGTTTCCCTTGAACGAACACAGAGAGAGAGAGAGAGGGGGGGGGAGGGGGGGGGGGGAAGCAGGGAAGGAGAAAAAAAAAAGCATAACATACGGTTCTCATCGTCTTCATCCTCCGGAAACTCGAACTCGTCATCCTCCTCCGCACCAAAGAAGAAGTCAATCTTGTCGGGCTCGGAATCGAACACCAACAGACCGACCTGGGTGGCCGCCACCTCTTCCTCGTTGAGCCGGCTGGCGGGCACGCGGTAGTATTCCTCAACAACGTAGTCGTCATCGTCGGAGGTGTCGAGCATCTCAATGTCCATATCATCGTCCACTGGCGCCGCCGCCGCCGCAGCAGCAGTAGCAGCCTGAGGGGCCATCTCCTTAGTGCGAGCAGCCGCAGCCGCAGCCTCCGGGTGTCGTTGTGCGTATCTCAGCGCGGGAGCCTTGGGCTTGAACTTGGCTTTCCTCTCCGCAGCCTTGGCACTTGCCTCATCCAACTTGCTCAGATGGCTAGTGATTGCACTGAGTGTGTAGGCATCCATTTCCTGGGCGAGCTGATCCATGTCGACGTTGACATTGCGATTGACCAGCGAGGGGGGAAGAGCAGGGTGGGTTGAGCCAGGTTTCGACTCGGCCGGGGGCTGGAAGCGTCTCGTACCGGGTCGCTTGTATGATCGCTTCATCCCGGTGTCATGGGGATCGGCTGGAGGAGGCTCCTGGTAGGTGTAGCCGGCCGACGGCTTGGGCTGAACAGCGGCAGGGCCATTGTGGGCGTTCACCGGTCTCGACTGCTCTGGAGTCTGGTTCTCGTGGAGAGACTTTCGCTTCGAATTGCGCTCAACGAAGATGACGGTGCTGGCGCGCTTCTTGGAGACGGGTCCTGATGTTGAGGCTTGCGATACAATGGTTTTGGAGAGGTGAAATCGTCGAAGAGTAGGCTCGGTCGCTTTGGTCGTCTGGGACGTAGATGTTGGCTCGATGATTGGCGAGGCGCCGGGCTGGGGTGTCATCCTCTGCGATCTCGGACGGGGAAGAGGCTTGATGATGCGTCTCTTCTCATCGCCTTCTTTCGTTGTCTGAATGGTCGGTACGGTTGGCTGCGGGGCTACGATGTCCGTTGCTTGTTTGAGCCGGTACACCCAGCTGCCTTCTCCATTTCGCGAACGCTTGCTGCCCTCGACCCCTGATTCCAATTGTTAGCATGACAACCGAGAATTGTCAAGAACTTGTCGGGGACGACTAACTCAGGAAGTCGACCGGCGCATCTTCGGCGCCACGCTTGCGCCGCTTGACCGTGATGGTCTCGGGGGGTAGGAAAACCGACATGTCGACCTAAAGCGTGGTTACCAGTCAATTATTGGGTGTTGGTTGTTAAGTGCGCCGTCGATGTCGTTGCGAATGGACCACGGCAGGGTAGGTGATGAATCCAGTAGGTGATTTCGGTGCAAGTTGATTTGTTGTTTTGGTTTTCGGAATTGGCGAGCAATTCGATTTTTCGAATTGGGTGGTTAGATATTTTCGAAATGTTCGTCGCCGGGTGGTTGATTTGTCAGACGATCTCGCTGGTTGCGAAGTTTATAAGTACTGGTCGTAGCGATGGAAAGGTTAGAAAAGGCAATCCACTTGTACGTGGATTGACATTTGGAAAATAATGATGGGGTCCTCTGCGTCCGTGGACCTTGATGCCGAGTCCTGGTGAAGCCCGGCTTGAGATTCGATCAGAATTATGGTTCTTATCAGTGAACAACCTCACTGCGATAAGATTAGTTCACAACAAGGGTGGCATGTGAATCGAGGAGGCGTCACATCAAAGGCGGTCATCAAGGGCACAACGCTTTGCGCCAGCACTCACCGCCCTATACGCCTAAGTCGACCACTTGAGGTGAGGTCCATGACGCCAGCCACGCAAAGGTCGGATCCACCTTCAATGCGGGGGATCTGCACCTCGAGAGCCCGTGCGTTTAGCGCCCGGTACCGCGGTTGACGTTGTGACAAGCCAAGAGCTCTTGCTTTTTTGTCAGTTGAGCATCTGGACTTTTCATAGCGTCTTTCTTTGCAGTTCCGCATCACCCATTCGGCAAATCACGAGACGTGAAGAGCTGCAGGCAAGGAATCTGTGCGGCAGTGCGGCTCGAGTGCAGCTAAATTTGAATTTGTTGAAGATAATTTTCAAAAGCCATCTTGCGGTGTGTGTACCCTTCATCAACGAAGACTTTCATCAGCCTATCAATCGCCCCGACGTGCAAAGGGTCAAGTGCAAGCCAGTTGCAGTTCGTTAAGTAGGTGTTTCTGACCTTACTCGTCCTCGTTCGCGTGAATATTGTGGCACCACCACTTGCCACCTTGAACCGCAAGCCCGGGGATAGGAAGGTTGTGCTGTGTGTACACCACACACGTTGCAAAAAGGCTGCAGCTTCGCGCTTTCAGTTCGTTTATCTTTGGTGGCAGCGGATGTTCACAACTGGAAGCAAGGGTACCTCTGTATCGGGATGTATAATGCAGCTGAAGCAGGGCACACATCCATGTCAGGACGGTTGCGGTCTTGATTACGACATTAATGCTGTGAGCTGCCACTACGTAGGTACCTGTGTATGATTTGGGGAAGACGATGAACCGTTGACAAGAGGCCGACGACGGGAAGGTGGCTGTTTGTTTTTCTTTTCGTTCCTCTTTCTGGATCTGCACTTCGGGACAGTTGTACGGCGCGGCGCTAGCAGTGCAGTATGTACTATATGTCTAGGTACCTAGTGATCTGTGAAGCTGCCACTGCCGTATTTCCGTTTACCTCTACCTACCTACCTACAGCCACCTACCTAGCCGCCTTCCCGGCTTGTCTGCACCGGTCAAGGCGGGAACCTCGATTCCCTCCCGTGTGTTCGTGATAGAGGTAGGTAGAGGTTAGTTGATAAACAACCATCGAATGGGATGCTGCTATTTTCGTAGATGAATCGCGTGATGGTAGGTCGCACCCCTGCGACAGTTAGTTCCTACCTTGAGGATACCTAAACAAGTGACTGAAAATCAATCATCCCAGGCCATGAGCCATATCAGACGCGTATGAGGTACCTTAAGGTAAAACTAGAGGTAAGTAACAGACTTGAAGAGGGCAATTTCCACTTCCTTCTCTGGTATGCAGCCCAACCCTGCCTCCCAAGGTCAAGTCCCCCATCCACCTGCCTCGACCAAGCCGGGCATTTCCATCTGATTCCCCGCGTGTCATGATCCAGGTGGGCTGCGAGTGAGGGGCTTCACAGTAGGGCACTGCACTTGAACACCACCACCCACTGCACCAAAAGACTGCACCACCACTTCCTGCATCCAAGCACGCACCGCACCTCGCAGTCGAGCACAGCACACACACACACCCACTCGGTAGGCAAGTATCCATACAAAACAACGGTTTCCATTCCTCCTATCCACAACCAATACCACCCAAGAAATTCAGGCCCTTATCTTGGATCCGGTCTGCCTGCCTAAATAACCCCGACTGCCTCGAGATCGGCTCCAGTGGTGAGTTGTCCGTCCGATTTCTTCACCCCCTCCATTTTTCCCAACCAGCAGCAGCTGCTCGACCTGCACAATTTCGCTGGCAAACATCCATCCCACATCTTTCTGCAAACCACTGCTCGACGCTGCCATCGTCTTGCCGTCGCGTATCGCTCGCTGTATCTGACTCTTTGCTTTTCTAGCCGTCACAATTTCTGGTCGAGGCTGAGCTTACGACAGACACTCTGAAGAGAGACAACCAAGTTAACTCAAAGGTACCCAGAACCCCAAACCCCGCACCTCACTCCAGCACACAAGCACATCCCGTCAATCACCAGCCCACCTAAGCAAGCAACATGGAGGACGGAGGGAGAGAGCTTCGTTCGAGCTTCTGTTCTTCCGAGTGTGTTGCGGCCACCTTCGCTTCCAATCCATTCCCGTCACCACTCTCTCTCCACTGTTCAAGATCCACTCCTTGACTTTGCTTGTCTACATGGTTGCCGTAAGCGATCAAGAGCCTAGAACGCGACAAGCACAATAACTAGATGCGCGTTACTGATCACCGTGATTCGAGCAGCTGCCTGTGCGACTCAAGCTACGAACCAGCAGCTAACGTCGCATCACCGCCAACCTACAAAGCTACCCTAGAGCGCTCTTTCACGAGCTGTCACTTTATTTTTTCATCGGTGCACAGCATTTGGGCATCCGGGCCAATGACCCAATAGTCTCATCTTGCACTTCAACTCCCCACACTTTCTATCTACCGAAACCAACAAGTCTAAACCATGGCTTCCACCAAGGTGTCTACGACCATTACATTCCGGTCACCTGGCACTCAGCCGCCACTCTTCATTGCTGGCTCTTTCTCTGAGCCAGAATGGCAACCCCAGGAGATGGTCTGCACCACTGGTGCTGACGGAGAGCATGTCTTTACCAAGGAAATCTCGGGCGAACCCGGAACCAAGGTGGTCTACAAGTTCCGCATCGGCTTGGGCGATTGGTGGGTCCTTGACGAAGGCGCGCCTACCGTCACGGACAGTTCTGGTTTCAGAAACAACGAGTTGGAGTTCCAACACCCGCCAAAGTAAGTGGAAGACCATCGTGTTCTTGGTCGTCAGCATCAGCTACTAACCCGTGAACCGTATCTAGGGAGGAACCCAAGCCCGACCTCCCCACGGACGAGGCGACCTCAGAGGAGAATGCGCCTCAGACAAATGGAACTACCCAACATCATGCGGATGCTTCGGAGATCAAGGAAGCTGTGAAGGCGGAGACTGCTCCCGAGGTTGAAGCTCCCCAAGAAATCGACACTGCTACAAAGGTTACCGTGGTCTCCGAGACAAACAATGACCCGCCGCACGATGTTGTTCTCAAGGTTGAAGAGGAAACCATTGTCGACATCTCTGCCGCAAAGGATACTTCCTCCAGTGATGATGTTGCCGTGAAGGACGACACTGCAGCAAAAGACGAGACCACGTCGGAGGCTCACACTGAAACCAAGGCTGAAGTCCCTTCAACTACTGAGGCTACCTTGAAGGATGAAGCTCTCTCAGATCAAGAGGACCAGACCAAGACAAAAGATTCCACGGAGAGCAACGTTGCGCCCGTTGAAACTTCATCCACTGAGACACCTTCCAAGGAGGAGGAGGCTACCCCAGAGGAGGCCAAGGTCGAGACAGCAACCGAGCCTGCCGTTGAAAAGGAAGAGTCTAAGCCCGAGGAGACTACCATTGTAGACGCTGAGCACAAGAAGGAAGCTGAGGTCGACGCGGAATTGCCCGTTGAGAAGACTGATGTTCAGGAGGAGAGCACCTCGCAAGTTGAGACACGAGAGGAAGCCGCTCCAGCTGAGGAGGCTGTTTCCGTTGCTCCCGAGGCTGAAACCACCTCCGAGGCTGAGACAACCCTGAAGGAGGATACTCTTGCCAAGGAATCCGACTTGCAAGAGACCGCCGAGTCCAAGGAGGAGGTGAATGAGAGTGAAGACCACCTCCCAGAAGATGAGACCGTATCGAAGGAGGAGGCCTCTCTGGCGGAAGTGGAGAAGGAGGACTCTGCACCCACTCATGAGGCTAAAGTTCAGGAGGACACCTTGAAGACCACCGAGGAGCAGCCTTCGGAAGAGAAGCCTTTGGAAGAGAAGCCTGCTGAGGAGGAGACTGTTCACGAAGACACCAGTTCGGAAAAGGCCGCCGAAGAGAAGGCCACCAAGGAGACTTCGGAAGAGCCTGCCCACGAGGACGATACCAGAGACAAGGCCACCCAGGAGGACACCGTTCACCAAGATACCCAAACCGACGATGAGGTCACTCAACAGACTACCCAGGAAGATATCACCCAACAGACAACCGCTGAGGAGTCTACTCAGCAGACGACCCAAGAGGATGTCACTGAGGATGCCCCTGAAGTTGCTGCTACCAAGGACGAAGTCGACGTGAAGGATGACACCACTCCTCACGAGACCGATCTCAAGGACGAGACTCATCCAATGGAGGCGTCCAAGGAGGAGGAGCCCACTCAGAAGGAGGATGCGGAGGAACATGCCGTTGATGAGACTGCTCAAGAGGAACAGCCTACCAAGGAATCTGCTCCCGAAGAGACAACAGCAACCGGTGAGGCCACTTCAGAGGAGGTTGCGCGGGAGAAGGCTGATGAGGATGAAACTCATGCCAAGACCTACGCAGCTGTGGCTCACGAAGCTCTAGAAGCTGAGACTTCTCCAGAGGTTACTGAGGCTGCTCCGGAAGCTGAGGCTCCTCAGGCCGAGGAGACTGCTCCGGCGACCGAAGCTGCTCCTGCTGAAGAGACTTCTCCTGCTGTCGATGTTGCTCCCGTTGAGAAGGCCGCCCCAGTCGAGGACGACGTTCCGGTTGAGAAGGCTACTTCTCTATCTGAGGAGAATGTTTCCGTCGATGCAACCAACTCTGCTGAAGAAGCTGCTCCCTCTGAGATCCCTGCTGATGTCGTTGAAGAAGCCGCTCTTGCTGCCGAGGCTACCCCCGCCGAAGAGACTACTCCTGTCACTGAGGCTACCCGTGTTGAGGAGGCTGCGCCTGTTGAGGAGTCTACTCATGCCTCTGAGGATGCTCCTGTCAAGGAGGCTCCTCTGGAGGCCGCCCCTGTCTCTGAAGAGCTCCCTGCTGAAAAGGCCGCTTCTACCGAAGAAACTGCTCCTGCTCTTGATGCTGCCCCTGCTGAGACCGCTGCAGTTGAGGAGGTAACTCCCGCCAAGGAGGCTGAACCCGTCCAGGCTACCTATGCTGAGGTCGCCCAGGCGACCGATGCTGAGGAGCCCGCCCATGTTGAGAAGACTGAGCCTGTCGAGGAGGCTACTGTTGATGAGACTGCACCTACTGAGGAGGCCGCTACTGT
Source organism: Neurospora crassa OR74A (assembly GCF_000182925.2). Taxonomy (NCBI): domain Eukaryota; kingdom Fungi; phylum Ascomycota; class Sordariomycetes; order Sordariales; family Sordariaceae; genus Neurospora; species Neurospora crassa. The sequence continues at coordinate 2,035,581 of NC_026503.1, read as the reverse complement.
AGAAGAGGAGGCGGCCAACGTGCCCGCTGCGCAGTCCGAGCCTGTCGCTAATGCGGCCAAGGAGATCTTTGCCCGCTCCGAACCTGTTACCGAGTCGCAGTCCGGTGCTGCCACGCCGACCTTTGCCAGGACTGCGGCGGAAGTCGCTGATTCTGCTGCACTCCTTGACGAAGGAACACCTGAGGATCGTGTCTCCGATGAAGAGGCTGGAAAGACTGGTTTCCGTCGCCTGTCTGCCACGCCCATTACCGAAGTTGCGGACACTGCTGCGGAAGTCGCTGATAGCGCGAAATATCTGGACAATGAGGTGAGAATGGTCTCGTAATGCTTTGCATGATTTACAGTGAGCTAACGCCACAAACAGGCCACGGAGACTGACAAGTCCGAAATTCCTACACCCGCCGAGGACGGCTCCCATAATCCAGCTCTGTTCTCACATGAGTGCGCCGGTATGTACGGCGAAGAACCTTCGATCACGATTGTATCCGAGGACATGGACAAGGACAACGAGATCCGAAAGGAAATACCGTTTGACGAGGAGAATATCGATATTAACGATCCCACCCTAGAACGCTTCCCATCCAACCGCGACGAGATCATCGATACTGTTCGGAAGCTTGAGACCGGTCTCGAGGAGGACCAGGTTATTATCGAGGACGCCCCATCACCTATCATCGGCTCTTCGAATTCACGAAGGGAATCGGAAGTGTCTCACGACGCCGCTCTCGGAGCAAGCGTAATTCCCCGCGCCGCGAAGAAGTTAGAAGTCCCCCATTCACCTCGCGTCTCCGTCAGCTCGGCTCAGTCGTCGGCCTTATCGCTGCAATCGATTTCGGAGAGCGAAGAACCGACCAACAGCAAAGAAGAGGAAACCCCGGCGGTTCAGCTTTCGCCTCCCCACAAGACCGCGGCGTCAAACGAAACTACATCTAGGGAGGCTACACCTCGGGCGGTGGTTGAGGATGAAGGAATCTCGCTAAGCCCTGACTCGCCGAAGAAGACAGAGCACACCGAAGATCTGACCACCAAGACGCTGGTGCCTCAAGCACTTGATATCCCTGAAGTCTCAGCACATACTGTCTCGGTCGAGGCGCCTGTTGAACCTATCGCCCAGGAAGAACAAGCACCTAAGGATACCAAGCCCACGAATGGCCTCCTTCCCAGCCCAGAGGTTGTCGCGGAAACCACCGAACGCTCGAAGCCATCGCAACCCGATGCTCAGCAGAGCACCGATGAGCCCGTTGCCGCCCCAGATGCTACCGGTGCTGATGTCCGTAGCGAGGCCGAGGCATCGGCCACAGCAACAGGCGCAGACACTGACAACGCCAACACGGTCAGAAAGAGAGGTGGACAGGGGACACAGGCCAGCTCGCCGCCGCCCAGCGATGCTCCAGTCATCAAGCAAGACCCCAAGAGCGGATGGTTCACCACCTTCTGCAAGTTGATCATTGTGGACTTCATCGGCGGTATCCTGAGCCGAATTGCGGGCAACCGCAAAAGACAGACGTAAGGCATACACTGGGCTCAGACGATAACCTTTCTTCAGATTATCGATTGACTCTGTGTTGCTTTAGGCTGTTGGCAGCAGGCACCGCCGCCGTCGCCATGGGGGTTGGATGGTGGAGGATCAAGGCCAATGCAGCTAGAAGCGCTGCTATTGAATGAATTAGCCATGTGTTTTATGCAGGGAGGTGTTATTGGGTGCATATGGGTTACGAAGAACATGAGACATGGATACAGTATGCCATTACCTATGGTACTCGGAGTTCAAGTTGTGTTGGCAGAGACACGACAAGGCCTCTTGAGATTGTTTTGGACGAAAAGAAAAACAAAGAAAAAAGAAAGAAAAGAAGAAGGAAGAGGACGACCTAGTACATTGTTAAGTTTTGTTATTCCCTATAGTCAATATCCATACAATAAGTAGTACTCAGCTCCCGAGTTCCTTGACATGAAAATGTGATGTGATTCCATGCTTCCTTGAGAGTGAATGCATCCCCATCATAAATTTGGTGTAGTGTACAATGGCATGGAGTTTTACAGGGACATGGTGGGGAAGAGGCCCCTGAAGCACAGCGCTAAGCAGAGACCCCTACAGGTGGTGAACAGTGGCAGAACATTCCAGCAGTCCTGAGATTACCGATAAGCACCACCGGGTAGGTTGTTAGCGCTTGCCCCTCATTCTACCAACTTTTGGAGAAGGTCTGGGCAAACACATGACGAAATTCGCCTGCCAAAAATTTTGACGACGACGGAACAGCATCTCCCGACACCACACCCCGTCGGCGTACGGGAACTGAATCTCAACATAATGTGGAAGACAGCGAGGGACTCGGTGTGCCTCATCTGCCGCTCGGCCGCAACGACAACCACATCGACATCAGCAAGAGCAAGCCTCGAACCATGGGCCGGCCAGAGAACGTTTTCGACACGGCGCGAGCAGCGCCCTTCGCGCATGGTGTTGTCCGATCGTGTTGCCCGACCACCGCCAGTACGGGGCCCCGGCGAGGGCAACAAGAAGCCCCGGAACAAACCTGATGGCCCCTGGGCGGGCATGAACCGACGAGTTGCAAACATCGACCCGCGCAAAGCACCCAAACCGAAACCGGTAGAGGAGGACAGCAGGAGAGACAAAAGGGATAAGAATACCAAGGGACAAAAGGCACTGAAGATGCAACGCGCGCTCGCGACCATCAGCTACGGACAAAGAACAAGCATCAAGGAACGAATGCAGGAAATCCAGGCTTTCGACCAGTTCGACCTGCTGCCGGTGGTGAAGGAGGCTATTGCGCAGGAGGCGCTCAAAGGCATGACGGAAATCAAGCCCACGCCCGTACAGAGATTGGCTATCCCGGCTCTGCTAGGGCAGCCGATGGGAAGGAAGCCAAGGCGACCAAAATCGGACAACGGCAGGGAGGAGTTCCTTTTGGCTGCCGAGACGGGATCTGGCAAGACGTTGGCATATCTGGTTCCCGCGGTCAACGCTATAAAGAAGGGCGATGCTGATGATGAGTTGGTCGCCTCCTACAACGAGCGTTTGGCGGCTGAGAAGGAACGACGTGGAGGAGCCCCGGTGTCCGAGTGGATTGAGAAGTTCGAGCCTCACCCCAACACAGCCCGGCCTCGTGTGGTTGTCCTGGTGCCTACGGCCGAGCTGGTCGACCAGGTCACCAGCGTTGCCAAGAAGCTCGCTCACTACACCAAATTCAAGGTACGACCTCTGTCCGCCAGCATCAGCCCGCTCAGGAACCAGCGCAACCTGTACAGCCCCATCGGCGTGGACATGATCGTTTCGACCCCTCACCTGCTCGCCACCATCGCCAAGTCGGATCCCAACGTTTTGTCCCGCGTGAGCCACCTCGTCATTGATGAGGCCGACTCCCTGCTCGACCGCAGTTTCTCGGGCGACACCACCAGCATCGTGGACCGCGCCATGCCCTCGCTCAAGCAGCTCATCCTCTGCTCGGCCACCATCCCTCGCCGCCTGGACACCTACATGGAGGAGCAATTCCCCTACATCAACCGCATCACCACTCCCAACTTGCACGCCATTCCCCGCCGTGTCCAGCTCGGCGTGATCGACGTGTCCAAGGACCCGTATCGCAACAACAAGATGCTCGCCTGCGCCGACGCCATCTGGTCCATCGGCAAGGAGGCCGCCAAGCACGAGGGCCCCAAGAGCGAGATCGACGTTAAGCGCATCATGGTCTTTGTCAACGAGCGCGAGACCACCCAGCAGGTGGCCGATTACCTTGTGTCCAAGGGCATCGACGCCATCGCTCTTCACCGTGACACGGAGGAGCACCGCAAGTCGGAGATGCTGGCTTCTTTTACGTCGAACGAGCCAATGAAGATCAGCAGGCCTGCTGATGATGATGTTGCTGCCGCTGCTGCTGAAGGAGGCAAAGCCGGTGGTGCCGTGAGCAGCAGCCCTACCAGGAGGCATCTGCCGAATACCAAGGTCATTGTGGCGACGGATCTGGCGTCTAGAGGTATCGATACCCTCGCCGTGCGCTATGTGGTGTTGTACGATGTGCCGCATACGACTATCGACTTCATCCACAGGCTGGGCCGCGCTGGTCGCATGAATCGCCGTGGTAGGGGTATCGTGTTGGTGGGCAAGGATGATAGGAGAGATGTCGTTGCCGAGGTTAAGGAGAGCATGTTTATGGGTCAGGCCCTTGTTTAGAAGGTCGGTGTATAAACACCACGATGGAAATTGTAAGATTAAGAGTCCATTGGACTATCGCCTCAATTGTTTCTGTATCATATGACGTCTGATTGATGTACCTAGATCTAAACCATTGTCTGGAGTGCAAGCGCCTTAAGACACACCAGAAAAGGACGGGAACCTGGAGGTACTAGAAGGAAAAGTAAACCTTCATAGTACTTGGTCTTTATTTGATGGACTCGACAAATATCGTTCCTTTGTCTGTCTGACTCCAAACCAAGTTTCCACGCGCAAGTTGAGACGAAACAGAGGTCCGTGTCCGAACACCCCTGACCCAGACCACAAACGCTGTGTCGCTGTTCGATCTGACGGCTAGGGGATGTCCCCACTGGTCAATCAGACGGAAGGGTCCTGTCGGGCTGTCCGGTCCTGTGGGGTGACGAAACGCAGCCAAGGGTCCAAGAGCTTCTACGGCAACGGGAGACGGGAGAAGGCGCAGCCAGCACCTACATAGCAAGTTGATGGATCGTGATGAACCAGAGCCCGAAGAGCAAGCTGTTGAGCGTCATTCATACCCAACCACCACCTAATCCTCTTTCTCATCCCTGTGTTCTCAATCCCAAAGAGAACTTAATACCCACCTCCAGTCCCGGACTTCGGATATTGAAGCGGTCAGACACCATCCAACGCCAAATATCAACTTTACCAGCCATCAACAGCTTCAAGTGGGGTCGCCGAGCCCCCTGAATTGTGAGCTATGTCTGGCCTGTTTGTTGGCTCTTTGGCTGCCTCTTGTATCACCTCTTCTTGCTTTGTATCATCGTACAGACACAGCCTTTACACCCCTTCCTCTCGCTCGTTGTCCCGGGCTCACATTTTGCGCATCGTCTTGTATTCAACATGCCAGCAGCTGTCCATGGCACGCCATATCTCCCCGATGGAGCTCATCAAGGAGGCGGTGGCTTATCTGGCGCCGACCAGAAGATAAAGACACTGAGCCCCGCCGTTGCGGCTCATTTACAACGCATCTACAGCGCACACGCCGACACCGTGACTAAGGCCTGGCGCCAGGAGGACGTTTCCGTCTGGCTCAGGTGCTGTCAAGGTGACGACGAGGCCGAGCTTGCTCGAGACTTCCCGCTTCATCAGGACTGGGATTACGAGAGCTTTTTTCAGTATATCACTTCTTCAGCCGCCAACTCGATTGCGCCTCCGCGTTCCCAGGACCTCAGTTACCCGCTCTCAAGCTACTTCATCAGTTCCAGCCACAACACTTATCTGACAGGTAATCAGCTCTCCAGCGACTCGAGCGTCGATGCCTATAGGAACGTTTTGTTGCGCGGGTGCCGCTGCATCGAGGTGGACGTCTGGGATGGCTCGGACTCCGAGTCGGAGGATGACGATGGTGACGCCGAGTCTGTGACTTCGAGCAGTTCCAGCTCCAGCGATGATGCCTATGGCAGTGGTGAGGAGGGAATAGCGAGCAAGTTGAAGAGGAAAGCGAAGAGAAAGCTGCCTAGCTTTCTTGGTGGAAGGAAGAAGTCCAAGGACAAGAAAGTTCCGGAGCCCACCACAACAACGCCGCCGCCGCCGCCGCCTGCAGCAGCAACAACCACTGAGGCCGCCCCAGTAGGACTATCAGCCGAAACGAACCCCTTGGAGAGGTGCAAGAGCGGCGGCTCTGCCTCTTTATTCCAAACTCTCAGTAGGAAGAGCACCAAAGAGCCGCGAGTCCTGCACGGGTACACGCTAACTAAAGACATCACCTTCCGAGACGTGTGCGAGGCTATCAAGGACTACGGTTTTGCCACAACCGACTTGCCTCTGATCGTCAGTCTCGAGGTGCACTGCAGCGCTGAGCAGCAGGAAATGATGGTTGACATTATGAGGCAGATCTGGGGAGACTTGCTTCTTCCTGAGCCGGAGGAGGATGCCAAATATCTTCCCACTCCTGAAGAGCTGCGCGGCAAAATTCTCGTGAAGGTCAAGTACGCTCCACCCAACAATGAAGGGGGCTCGACGGGCTCGACGACCCCCGAGGAGCTGGACAACACCGCCGCCGCGGCTTCTGGAAGACTATCAGAAGAAGCGGGCCAACCGAAGCAGCGGGCGAAGAAACCGTCGAAGGTTATCTGGAGTTTGAGCAAGATGGGCATCTACACGCGCGGTGTGTCGTTCAAAAGTCTGATGCAGCCCGAGGCCAACATGCCGACGCACATCTTTTCGCTGTCGGAGAGTGGCGTGATGGATGTTCACAAGGAGAGTCGTAGCGCGCTCTTCGAGCATAACAAGCACTATCTGATGCGGGCGTACCCGTCTGGTATGCGTATCTTGTCATCAAACCTGGATCCGGCTGTGTTTTGGAGAAAGGGGATCCAGATTGTGGCGCTGAATTGGCAGAATTGGGATGAGGGCATGATGCTGAATGAGGGCATGTTTGCTGGGACGGGCGGTTATGTGCTCAAACCTGCTGGTACGTCCACTTAGTCCACTCCTCTTTAGGCAAGACAAAAACGCTAACAAGACCCGACCTAGGCTACCGCTGCGCCAAACTCACCGACTCTAATCCGTCCCCCTCCCCCTCACCCTTGGCCTCCGACACCCAAGCCGACGCCGTCCAGCACTACACCATGGATCTTACCATCAATGTTCTCGCTGCTCAATCGCTCCCCCTTCCCCCCGGAGACGACAACATCGACTCTTTCCGCCCTTACCTGAAAGTCGAACTACACGTGGAAGAGCCTGGAGAGCGGCACGGTACCGACGAGCTGCCGCAGGACGGCAAAGAAAAAGGGGGCGAGTACAAGGCCAAGACCAAATCTATAAAGGGAGGATGCGATCCGGATTGGGAGGGGAAGTTCGGTGCCCAGACAGAACTGAAATTTGAGAATATCCCTGGTGTAGTCCCGGAGCTCTCGTTTGTGAGGTTCTTGGTGCTGGATGATGAGATTGGAAGGGATTCGTTGGCGGCGTGGGCGTGCGTGAGGCTGGATCGGTTGAGGGAAGGGTATCGGTTTGTGCATCTTTTGGATGCGAAGGGGATGGAGAGTGATGGGGCTGTTTTGGTGAAGATAAGCAAGAAGTTGAGGTTGTAACTTTACTTGCTGTGCGGTACAGTGCGGTTTGTTTCGGTGTGGTTTGTGGGAGTGAAGGAAGTGAGGGAGTTAAAAGCATATGAAGCATATATAGCATGGAGCGTTAAGCGTGATCTTAGCCTTGTCATTCATATTTCTTGTGACAGTTGTGTTTAAACTGTCGAAGGTGGTATAAACTACTTTGCATAACACCATCGACACCAACAAACCACTGTTGTTATTGTTGTGTCCCAAAAGGGGCCCCCTTATTCCTGCCATTTCAGGACTTTGCCTGCCGGGAAAAGACCGACTTGCACCAGCCTCACCTTATCACTGCTCGGCAATCACTACTTACTAAAGCCACACCTCCATAATAAACATTTCGAACTGACTGGGATCCTGGCTTGCTGCGGCATTCGTCCGGAGCTTCGTTCGCAGTCAAGTTACCTATCATTCCCACTTTATCGAAGCCGTCACCAAGATCTTAGCTCCGGCAACTTCGCGACTGATTTAATAACCAACCACCACCACCACCACCACACCCAAATCCAAACTTCAAACTCCAAAACTCTATACAAAAAAAATCGCAACCATGTCCGACTCAACCTCCGAGACCGTCAAGAAGGCTATCATCAAGCAGGTTCTCATCGAGTCCCAGAGCGCCAATGCGCGGACTTTGATGGAGGTACGTACCTCTCTCTCTCTCTCTCTCTCTCTGTCTTTCCGTTTTCTCTCTTTTGCTCTCTCTCTCTCTCTCTCTCTCTCTCAAAACCGCCAACCAACTAACCGGGCCTTCAATGTAAAAAAAAAAACAGAAAATCGGCGAAAACTGCTTCACCTCGTGCGTCCCCAAGCCCGGCTCCTCCCTCTCCAACAGCGAGAAGACGTGCGTGACCCAGTGCACCGAAAAGTACATGGCGGCGTGGAACGTGGTCAACACGACTTATCTGCGGAGGATACAGCAGGAGATGGGCAACCAGTAGAGAGGGAGGAGTAAGTAGTAGTACCTAGGACGAAGGCACATCGATGAGTTGCTTCTTTGGGGGTCTTGGGGGGGAAGACGAAAAAAAAAAGCATTATGGAGGGAGGGATGGGGCAGGGAGGGGAAAAAAAAAAGAAAAAAAAGTATATGCGACTTCGACTTAGTGCGACTGCGACTGCGACTGCGACTGCGACTGCGACTCCGACTGCTGCCGCGACTGTCGACTGGCATGCGATGAATGATTCGGATGCCGATTCCGTATCGTACACGAACAGATCGGGTTCAAACACGACCTTATTGTTTGAAGGACATTATAGAAGATATCAAGGGTTCTTGATGGCGGCAGTGGTGTCAAGACCTTCGCATTGGGCATTAGCACAGGGTCCGGTCACGGCTGAGGGTTGGAAATGTTAAGATGCAGGAGGCTGGAGAAGCGCAAAGCAAGGAAAGAACGCAAGGAGGGAAAAATCAGCGAGCGGCGGCTGTTTGGTTAGGGAGATGGAGGTGACATCGTTTTCCGTACCATATGTGTACGTGTGTATCAACATCAGCGCAATCACGGGCAAGGGAATGGTATGGGTAGACAGGGAAAGGAACGGGGCCCAGTGCTTTTTATAGACGTTGGAAAAGTGGCATTCTTTATTTTTCCTTGTCCTGGCATATGCTTTTACTGGGAACTGATGTGATCAGTTTGACCAGGTTCCCAAAAAGAAAAGGGTATCTCATGTCAACAACAACCACTGAAAATGAACAACTTGAAAGATAACAAAACCGAGCTGTTAAAAACAGAACTACGGCGCACCACCCTCCTCCAGCCCCTTCTTCTTCGCCTCTTCGGCCGCCCTCTTTCTCGCCAGGTACCGCTCCTTCGCGCTCGAGATATCCGCCTCCGTCTTCCTGCTCTTGGACACCAGCTCAACCTTCTTCCTCTCTTCTTCTTCCTCCTCTCTCGCCCGCTTAAGCCTCTCCTCAAGCTGAGCCTCCAGCATGCGCGTCTGCCTTTCCCGCATTGCCTGCTTGCTGCCACCCTGGAACACGCCCTTAGCTGGTCCGCTTGCCCCAGCAGGCTTTGCGGCCTGTCGAGCCTTCTCTTGTTGGTGTTCCACCTTCTTCTTAGGCGCCACGTTTAGACCACCCTTGAGCAGCTGTCGTTTGTCGACCACCTCACCGTCATCATTGATAATCACATTTCCGCCCATGGCGTTAATCTCTTTTGCCCTTTCTGTCGCCGACTTTTCCGCGTCCGGGTCTTCTTCTCCCTCATTCTTCTGCTGTGCTGCCTCTCCAGGCCCAGCCTTAACCCGCTCCTCAACAGCCTTCATCTTGGCCGCATGCTCCTGCTCCTCCTTCTCCAGCATCTGCTTATAAAAGTCTGTCAAGCCCTTATTCTTGTTCTTTTTGGCCTCTTCCTCCTCCCTCTTCTTTTCTTCTTCCTCTAGTCGTCGGTTTTCTTCCTGCTGGCGCTTGTACGCCTCTGTGACGAATTTTTCTTTGTCGGCAAACGCGTCCCCCTCGGCCTCGCGCTCCCGTTTTAGTCGTTTTTCTTCGGCGATGGCCCGGTCGCGCTCGCGCGTCTCGGCGGCCTTTTGTAAAGCATCAAAGTAGCGCGGCCGCTTACCTTCCTTGCTGTCGGCTTCTTTCTCTTGCTTCTTGGGCGCCTTGAGGGAATCGTAGACGGCGTCGTAGTCGTAGATGGAGGGGTCGGCGGTGGCGGCAGCCTGAGCGTATTTACGCGATTCGAGGGCGGAGGAGAGGTCGCCAAATTGAGCGGCGGCGGCGACGGGAGGAGGTGCTTTCTTGTTTGATGATGATGATGATGATGTTGTTGTTGTTGCCGATATAGGCGGTGGTGGTTGTGGTAGTCCCTTTGATTTCTTTTTTGATTTGCGGTCCTCGTCTACTGCCTCTAGGGGTGTGCTCGTGTTGTCGTCGAAACCGTCCAATTCGGCAATTTCAACGGCGGCGATGGGCTTGGGCTGGCCATCACCGGCTGTCGTGTCTTCGTCATCGTCATCGCCGCCGAAGGTCGTGGGCTTCCTCTTGGCCGGCGCTGGTTTCGAGGAGGCGGCAGCCTTTTTCAGTCCAAAAGAGAAGCCCACCATGATGATTTTCTTTGGTGGATTGATTGGCCAATTTGAAATACAATTAGTGAAATAATTCAGAAAGAGAAGGTTGGTTGTCCTTGGGATAATTGGAGTGGCGGCAACTACACTACACTGCAGTGCAGTCGGGTGCACTTACACTAAAGTGAAGAATAAGTGGGTCACGTCACCAGCCACGGATCGCTTATCGTTTATCGATCATTCGCATGGTGTTCCTTTTCCCGGCCGGCAAAGCGCCTTGGGCTAGTGTTCGATAGGAACTGAAAATATGGCATTCTTACCTTTCCTGACAAAATGTCGAAAATTACGCTAATTCAAGGTCTGTGCTCATGCCCGTGCACGGTATCCACCAGAAGGTAGCTTCGTCGACGAAGGCTACTGTGTGTTGGGGGTTTTGAGCCCAAATTCTGTACCCGAATACTTTGTACCAGGCTCCATATAATCACGTGCGCCTGTAAGTAACGAAAAGATGGCCATTTTTTCATGAAACTGACGGTAAATTTCGTAACTGACCACTGACGGGTCAGACAGATGGATCACTACCTTGGGCTTAGTTTCCAGGAGCTCAAAGTCCCCTTTGCTGTGTCAATGTTAAATCCGTAACTCATCATCATCCACTGATTGCAGGCCCCCAAGATCCCTGTCATAGAAGCCGAAGGGTCCAGCAAAGCTTCTGTTGGAATCTAGCCGAGCAAGGGTAAAAGATCGTTAACTTTGTGATAAGTAGGTATACAATTACATTGTTGTTTCAACCTATTTGTTGGTAAACAAAATGGCCAGGAATGGAAGGAAATGTACCTACGGTACGGTTATCAACACTGATACTAGAGGTAATTGCCTGAGTCCTACCACTGCCAGCCTTCGTTGCATCGTTAGAGGTAGGTACCTAGGCGATGTGTCGCATGCTCACTGCCAAGTTGCCCCGGATTTCTGCTCTCGGACGCTGCACGGTCTCGCCGTGGTGGCCCCCTCTGTTTCCGGCCTGGGCTTCGAAAAGGCCAGCTAACCTGAGGTTTAACAGTTCGTGGTTGGTTCAACAACCGCATCAAGAACCACAAACCAGCGGCACGAAGCGACACCACTTCGGCTCAAGTTCCGAAACGACATTATCTGAATACCTTCTGCACGCTCATTCATTTCCCCCCTCCCCTTTTCCAACAATTCAGTTCCTTCGTTTTCTTCAGTCCCATCTCTTGTGCATTTTCCCCCTTGCGGGCTTCAATCAACAACAACAACAACAACAATACTATCGCTACGCCTCCTCTTCCTCCTTTCTTCTTCTCCCCCTTCTTCTTTTTCTTCTTCCTCCCCCTCCCCCTTCTTGCCTCCTCCTCCCAAAGCAGATCCGCCGCATCGTTAGGTTAGGTTTCTGGGCATCATGATGTTGTTGACGTCGGCACTGTCGGCCTTGTGGCTGGCCACGGCGGCACACGGTGCTGTGCAGCAAGATGCAGAGGGCAACGTGAAGAGCATTGGAGTGAGTTCCGGAAGCTCTGCCTCGCGCCATTCTGCGCATGGTACTAACGCTTTCTTCCAACAGCTCAGGACGCATAGCTTGAACCAGGTATGCGCACATGATCTCTCCGCATCCCACGAGGGACTTGGGACTTGTCTCGACCATGACTGACGCCGTGTTATTCACAACCTACAGCCATACTTGGACTCAGACACGCAAAGTCGGTGGTATGACTTTGGAGGAGACACCATTATCCGTACAGACCAGTGAGTTGCTCCCTCACAAAGCCGTCCAACGTCGCCAAGGAAGACATCGCTAACGGTACTTCTTCCCAAGGTACATTCGTCTCACATCCGACCGGCCGTCGCAGATGGGCAACCTTTGGTCCAAGGTGCCCTTGACAGCAACCAACTGGGAAATCGAGGTCGAGTTCAAAATTTCCGGAAAGAACCAGCTCTATGGCGATGGGTTTGCCATGTGGCTCACCAAGGAGCGCGGGCGCGAGGGGCCTGTTTTCGGCAACCAGGACAAGTTCGAGGGTCTCGGCATCTTCTTCGACACGTACAAGAACAACCGGCCCGGCGTCGTCTTCCCCTACGTCATGGCCATGGTGGGCGACGGACGGACCTCCTACGACAAGGACACGGATGGCAAGAACCAGGAGCTGGCTGGCTGCTCGGCCCGCGGTATCAGGCACGCCAACGTGCCGACCAAGTTCAAGCTGTCGCACTTTCAGGACAAGTACCTGAAGCTCGAGCTGCAGTACAAGAACGAGGGCGAGTGGCTCCTCTGCTTCGAGACCAACCAGCCGCCCACGATTCCTCCCGTGGCCTACCTCGGCTTCACGGCCGAGACGGGCGAGCTTAGCGACAACCACGACATCATCTCGATCAACGCCAGGAACCTCTACACTACCGCACCGCCGACCAAGTCCACCCCTGGTAGTGGCAAGGGCAAGAAGGTGACGGATCAGCAAGCTGAGGGTAGCTGGACCTGGTTCCTGGTGAAGACGCTCTTCTTCTTCTTCGCGGTGGGAGGTGCCTATGTCGGATACACGGCGTACAGGACGAAGCAGCAGCGCAGCCATCGCTTTTAAGGGATATGACATTTGGGGATCATGATGGGATGGGATGATGGTGGTGGTGAATCGCGATACGCAATCGAGGAGAAGAGAAAGAAAAAAAAGAGAGGATGAGGATTCGCACATACAGTTTCTGCATTGGCGCGGGTGGCACGGACGGTCTATTTTCTTTTTTCTTGGTTTTTGGGTGTATTTCGAGCTTGCCCTTCTACAGAAGAGGCGGTATTCCGAGACGACTGCCCTTTACTCATTGCGACGGTCAAAATGGGACTTTTCTTACATCTCTGCCCTTGCCTGTCCCTGAGATATATAAGCCCTGATCCTGGAGGTGACTATAGAAAACCACATTTGTGTCCTCCGACGCACAGGGTTACTGCTTTTTTCCTAAACTGCCGACAAGCGGGATTCTACACAATTACCAGTGGGTATACCTAATGACAGAGCCAGGTAGTGTAGCCTCCCCCGAATACCAATGGTCGGTTTGAAAAGAGAATTGAAAAAAAATGAAATTGACATGACGGTTACATTTCCATATTTTGGGAGCTCGGGGTTGAGGGCCATTTCTGACGCCCCAAATTTGGACCTGGACACGAGTTCAAGGTGACGTGATTGGATGCCGAAGGCGATGACGATGCGATGGGCAACTCGACAAGTCTATCCAACAGGGACGATCCCTTCCAAAAGTTAGAGGAAACCCCACCTTTTACACCATCACCAGCGGCTCCTCAAGCCCCTCCAATGTCACTGGGATTCTACGAGGTCCCGCAGTGACTTCAACCACTGCTTCAGTTCCAGCTGTAAAGTTGGAAGTGTGTCCCCGCAGTCGCACCTACACAGCTTGTCCAGAGACGACCCAAACGGGCATCTGGGCTTGATACTTACTTGACATGTCCGCTGCTTGTTCAACTTGACTGAGCAGCCGAGGCGTCTGGCTTTATATCATGAGTGAACTGGGGTATATCGTCTCTGAGTGTATCGCTTCTCTTTGACGTCTTCGAAAGGAGATGGTTGGATTCGGCCAAGTGTACCAAAGTTTCCAACCAGTCTCTCTCGGGACGGGATCGTCTCCAGCAGGGGGAACTTAACCAGGGGCGCGCTCCACTTGGGAGACAAACAAGAAAAGCCAAAGGCAACGAAAGCAAAGAGCTTTGAACAGCATCGATTGATTCCCCCCTCGGGCCCCCGATTCAGCTACCAAATCGCAATTGGGGCGTGCGTGGCTCTATGTACTAGTGTACAAAGGCAGAGAGACGTCGCCCTATGTCAATAGGACAGGCGATCGATCCCAAGAGAGCGCACACGTCGTCCTGACCGTTCCCGTTCTTTGTCAACCGTCTTCTTGTTTTCTGTTGTCTTTGGTTGCCCCTCAATCTCGACATCCCTCTTTCTCAGCTCCTCCAATTCGACCGTACAACAACACGTAACAGCAACAGCTCAGCTTGTTTCTCGACAATTGACAGGGTTCCAGTTCAAAACATCTCACCCCAGTCTTACTACACTACACTGCACTCGGTCCCGCCTTACAAGGAAAAAGCAACCTGCAAGGTAGGGCAACGCTGAGTGACTTCACTACCTTACCTCCGGCTTCAATTCCTGACGTCGCCGTACCTCTCTCTCCGCCTTGCTCGTTTTTTGCTAGTCTTGACCACACCACACACACCACACCACACCACACCACACCACACTTCACCATAACACATACGCAACTACTCTATTCGCTTTCTGGCGTATTTCGACCTTCCATCCTCTCTCTCAGCTACACGCTAGCGCTCGCTGGGTAGTCCCGTCAAAGGTAGCAAAGGTTGTTGTCTGGTATGTGTTCCAACTGATATCCAAAATGTCAACCAAACCTAAGAAAGCACATGTCACTACACGCCCGGTTAATGAGGTCATGAGGTGTCGCTGGGAGATAGAAAGCACCGATACCGCAGCTGGAGTTGCACCGCGACTGCCTTGATCAGAGCGTTTGCCCTTGCACTCGTCGAGGTTGTCGTTCCCTATCTCTTGCTTCTGCCGGTGTTACCCAACCTCAAAGCTCAGAGCGAGCCGGGTCGTTCCCCATGCGCTGCAGCAGCCGCATGTGCCAATTGGCTTTTCTCCGTCCCATATTGAAGCTCCGTGTTTACTGATTGCCTTGCATTCATCCTGCAGTCGCGACAGCCCGCCGCCGCCGCCGCCTGCACCACTCCTGCCCGATTCTCTCCTCCGCGTGTCGGTTCCGGCTCCCGTCTCCAGCTCCCCAATTAGACGGCCCAGGTCTCGCTCGGCTGTCGACCAGGAAATAGGATTTGATGCCTCTGCCTAGCCTCGGTTTCCTCAAAAAGAAACGGACGAAGGAGGGCAATACGGACCCTTCTTCGACTAGCCACCCAACCAGCCCAGTCACCCCTACCTCGGCCTCGAGCCTCGACCGCAACTCCATCCAGAGCAGCATCGCCCGGATCTCGTCGCACTCGAGTGCGTCGCAGGCCACTTCCCAGTCAGTCGCGACCGGCACTACCACCATCGATACAACCCATATGCCCACTCTTCTGCCGCACGAAAACCCCGTCAACATGAATTCTGTCCCGGTCCAACAGCATGCCTACCCCCCTCAGCACACGCCTTCTCCTGGAGTAGCGGAGCAGCAGAACCTCCCGTCCATCTCCAACCTCATACACCAACCGCAATACGACCAACCTGCCACCTACAAACAGTCGTCTAGATACGTTCCATCTGTATCCCCAGCTAACGGCGGCCTGCCCGCGCCGCACACGCCCCAGCCGTCCATGCCTCAACCACAGCAAGCAACACTGCAGCCGCCGCATAATCACCATCAGCAGTCTCAAGCTCAGCAGCAGCAGCAGCAGCAGCAGCAGCAACAACCCCAACAGCAGCAGCAGCAACAACAGCAACAGCAACAGCAACTGCAGCCTCAGCCTAGTCAGCCCAGGGCCACCAAGGGCAAGTATTCGCTCGCCGACTTCGAGATATTGAGAACCCTCGGCACTGGTAGCTTCGGCAGAGTCCACCTGGTCCAGTCTCGGCATAACTCGCGCTTCTATGCCGTCAAGGTGCTGAAGAAGGCCCAAGTGGTCAAGATGAAGCAGGTCGAGCACACCAATGACGAAAGAAGAATGCTAGCGGAGGTCAAACACCCCTTCCTGATCACGCTATGGGGAACATTTCAGGATGCCAAGAATCTTTACATGGTGATGGATTTCGTAGAGGGCGGCGAGCTCTTCTCGTTGCTGAGGAAGTCCGGAG
This sequence comes from Neurospora crassa OR74A, assembly GCF_000182925.2. Classification (NCBI taxonomy): domain Eukaryota; kingdom Fungi; phylum Ascomycota; class Sordariomycetes; order Sordariales; family Sordariaceae; genus Neurospora; species Neurospora crassa. The sequence continues at coordinate 2,019,472 of NC_026503.1, read as the reverse complement.
TAAGTTAGATGGGTTTGTTCGCCCATGGAGTATGTGCGGCTGACACGGATTCTACAGCGCTTTCCTAACCCCGTTGCCAAGTTCTACGCTGCAGAAGTCACCTTGGCCCTGGAGTACCTGCACTCGCGGGATATCATTTACAGAGATCTGAAGCCCGAGAACCTGCTTCTTGACCGCCACGGCCACCTCAAAATTACGGATTTCGGGTTCGCCAAGCGGGTTCCAGATAAGACGTGGACACTGTGTGGTACTCCAGACTACTTGGCACCAGAGGTTGTTTCCAACAAGGGTTACAACAAGTCGGTAGATTGGTAAGTACATTCATTCGGCAGCCTCTCCAACGGGCCACCAATTGCTTACATGAGTACCGCGCAGGTGGTCCCTGGGTATTTTGATTTACGAAATGCTTTGCGGTTACACGCCCTTCTGGGACGGCAGCTCCCCCATGAAGATCTACGAAAACATTCTCAAGGGCAAGGTCAGATACCCTCAGTGGGTCAACCCCGACGCGCAGGACTTGTTGGAGCGGTTGATCACGGCAGACCTGAGCAAGCGCCTTGGAAACCTGTACGGCGGACCGCAAGACGTCAAGTCACACCCTTGGTTTGCCGAGGTGACTTGGGACCGACTGGCAAGGAAAGATATCGACGCGCCGTATACTCCGCCAGTCAAGGCCGGAGCAGGAGACGCGAGCCAGTTCGACAGGTATCCTGAGGAGACTGAGCGGTATGGACAAGGAGGGCCAGATGAGTAAGTTATTGGTACCAAACGGCGATGCCGTATCTGGATGCTAACACAGATTAGGTACGGTCACTTGTTCCCGGACTTCTAAGCAGCTCGAACCTCGACGGCTGTGGGCTCGAATGGTGTATAATCAACTCGCCATCACCTGCACTGCGACATGGCCGATCAACTACGCAGAGGCCAGAGAATCGGCAAGACTAATGAATGGGCTTGTTAAACCAGCGGATTTCCGAACCGTGGCCGTTTCTGTACAAAACCCAATACGAAGCCAGAAGTATAGCAGCAGCAGCAGCAGTAGTGGATACATGTAGCATGCGTTATGAGACGAAAGAAATGGGCTCTTTGCCTTGGATATGCACAGTCAACGCAGGATGAGTCTGGACGGGAACTGGGTGCTGCAAAAGGGGTGGCCAGTTTTGCTTGCGTTTACCTTTTCAGGTTGTTATTGTGTCCCCCTATTTTTGTGTAAACAAATCATACGGATGGCGCCCTGGAACGGGTTTGATGGTCCAAGTGATGCAATGACTGGCAAGTGGCAGATAACATTAGAGTGAGGAGTATTTGGCCGTGTTTGGCTTATTACTGATGGGAAAATGAAAGAAGGAGAGAAATAACATTTACACCTGTGATTATTTGCGGTTCCAATGGCGGTGATCTTCAACTGCCATGGGGAAATAACCTTATTGAATCCCGAGGTGAGATGCCTCGATGATGGTCCCTGACACACTGCACCTCGACTTACACACATATAACAGTAAGTTCACAAAGGTCGCAGAAGCGCTTCGCGGGAAGATGCCATTGATTTTCTATAGTAAAGTAGCCATGGTATGTATACGCAAGTCATAACTTATGTAGCCGCCCCAATGCGCGAAGGTATCATAACTCATATCACGTCAAGGTACTCACAGTCCTTGATATGTTGTCCATCCCACAACTCCCTCCCCTTTCTTCAATCCAAAAATGGCAAATGGCTGTTAATCCATGGATTTCTCTTTCGTCACATCATCGTCGCTCGTTGTGATATGCCTTGATATGCCCAAGCCGCCTCCCGCTCCTCCTACTGTCATCAACTCTTGGCAACATTCCACGTCCTAGCCGTGCTCATCGTCCTCTTCCTCATCTCTGCCATGATCTTCTGCTCCATCGCATCGATGCCCTTCTCGATATCTTTATCTACTTCGGCGTACTCGGCTTCGCGCCTCTTGTCCCACAGGAGCCAGGTCACGACGATGACGAGCGTCACAGGGATGGTGATGGCAAAGTACACCCAGATGGTGGGGGAGACTGAACCACCACCGCCTCCACTTCCCCCAGAAGAAGAGGTTGTTGAATTGGTGTCACCCGCAGCGGACGACGACGACGACGACGACGACGAATCCCCCGAATCCTGGTTCTGAAAGTTGAAAAAGGTCATGGAAAAGACGGACGCCAGCAGTGTGGCGGGTAAGAATACCGCGCCCAAGAGGGAAATGGATTTCATAGAGGTTGCGTCCCGCTTGGCGGCGTGCGCCAGCTTGCGCTGGTCGACGGCCATTTGCAGACCCAGCTTGGACTCCTTCTGGGCGATGATGTTGTACAGCGCCGCGCGCTGGATGGACAGACGCTCGAGCGTGATGTGTGCGTAGCTCTCGATCCCCTTGAGTTTGGCTTGGAAGAAATCCAGGCGGGAGACGAAGCTCTCGTGCAGGGCTTTGAAGGCCTCTTTGCCGTAGGTTTCGGGACGGGATTCAGCGAGAGACCAAAAGCTATCGAGCGCGATGCCAAAACTGCGGACGATTTCTTGGTAGGCTTGCGGGCGTTTCCATAGGACTTGGGAGTGGCACTCGACCAGGTCGCGGTTGATCTGGTCCAAGTTGACCATGGTGTCTTTGATGTAGTTGGACTCTTCCTCGAGGATTTCTTGTCGCATGCTGACGGCGTGCTCGAGCCGGCGCAACCACTCGCGCGCTTCGCGCTGCTTCATGTCCGTCTTGATGGAGATGTCGTGAGACAAAACGATCATGGGGAGCAAAAAGGGGTGCATGGCTTGTGAGGCGCAGGCCAATAGGGTCTTGATGGAAACGTTGATGTCGGACGAGGGCGTGCCTTTGACGAAACCCGACGTGATGCCCGTGTTGAAGGAGTGCGAGAGCATCAGTTCCCAGCCGCGGGTTTTGCCCTTTTTCCGGACGTCGGATTTGCGGAAGATGATTTCTGTATTCAAAGGAACGGGCGGCTCGTTAGAACGTGAGTGGTATGATGGTATGATGGTGTGTGAGGGCTCGGGATGAGAGGGATACAGGGTGGGTTTGACATACGCAAGTGAGGATCTTTGTCGTCGTGGTCCAGAGCTGCCCAGAAAAAGGGGCCGACAACGCTGGTTCCTTCTATGGCTCGGTAAGGTAACCGCATGATCTCGACCATGCTTGAGTAGTCCTCGGGCTTTAGGGAAACGTGAAGAGGTGCAAAAGTTTCATTATCTTGCGCATCCTTTTGTACTCTGGACAGTTTGTTAGGCCAGTCCGGTTGCGTTTCATGTAATTCAGCTGCACCATGATACTCACATCAGACGAATTCCGTTTAAAAGTCGTACTCCTTCCTTCAACTCTCTAGGAGCAAAGACACCCTGGAAAGCGGAAATGTCAGCTTATTGCGATCAAAGCCCTCCAAATTCAGGATTGCTTCTTACCCGCCGACGCAAAAAATTATGAAACTCGACTCGTCGCTCATCAGGCCCGAATCGATGCTCCTCAATGGTGTTGAGACTTTCATCCTATGAGACCAACCACGTTAGATGTTGACTTTACTCATGTTCCCTCTCGAGTTCCCGTCCTTCGGTTTTATAACTCAACTCTTGAAACAAATCTTCCTCCTCACAGATCAGTTGCCGAATACACATCAGAGAGACAGCTCGTTCAACTTCACCCACCCAAGAGCCCTGCAACCCTTCTCCTTTATCTCCTCACATGATCTCAATACCTTTCACCGTATCAACTCCCCACCAAGACAAACACTCATCTTCTCGCCTTCTCTCCCATCCCGTTACACCACACCGAACCGCTGCCTCGTCCTTTCTCCCCCTTTTCCCCACTCTCACCACGATATATCCATCCCCGTGACTTCTCGTTCTCTTTTTGCTTACCGAATAATTGAAGATTTCTATCCATGAGGTAGTCTCCTCCACAAATGAGCACTGGTCGAGATACGTCTGAAACAGGTACTGATCCATGGCTGATTGGTCTTGATGATATCCTTGCCCCTTGAGTTTCAATGCCGTTGGTGTTACGAAGAAGAAGAAGAAGAAGCAGAAGGCTCGATAAATAGCTGGGGCTTGGTGATGATGAAGATTTCTCAAACCCGAATTCAGTACCGAGCCGCCGTGTGAGCTGGATGGGTGCCGTAGCCGGTATAAGCCTTGCGTGTCAATGAAGCTGCTTTAGCTTGGGCGAACCCGAAAGCGTGTGTATCTGTTTCGTCTTTTGTATATGTGATCGGTGCCCTCGCAAGTCGTGCCGGCCGGTGTCATATACTCTTCTTGTCTCAGTTTAAGTCGTCCAGTCTCATAAGGTCGTACGTTCGTAAAGTCTTTCTTCGTCAGCTTCGTAGTGGTGGAGGTGGCGGTGTTCGATGCAGTTCCCGTCTATAACCTTTAAATCATATACATTCTTGTAAAATGTCTTTGAAAACTCCGTCAGAAAGATACCGTGGATGTAATATATATGCCTAGGCTGAGACAAAGGCTCCCGACATAATATCACGACCGTCCCAGGAAGAAAAGTTGCATAAACGAAAAGGAAAAAAAAGACTGTTGGAAGTCTGAGCAAAGATGAAAAATGTAACAAAACTCAAGAAAAGAGAGGTAGCCAAATGGAAAGGCTGCTGCTTGGGTAAGGAACCCACAAGGTCACACACACCCCTGCGCTGAGCCCCAGCCTGCCCAATCCTTCGACAGCAACGTTCGAAGCTTTTCGTTCCTTTCCCGCTCCTTTCGCTACCGAATACCGACCCCCGATTTTCGATGGATGCCACTTATGTACTGCACTGCAGTGTATTTTGGCCGGTTTCTTTGGAGCTATAGCAGCACGTAAGCAGCAGCCGTTGCGGTGTAGCGTACCGGCTAGGTAGTATGGTAGGTAGCGGAGTAAAGAGAGGAGTACTTGAGCAAAAAAGAGCACATGAAAAAGAAGCTCTCCCCATCGAGCTAGAAACATGACGAGAAACCGGCACCGATACGAGACGTCTGGGCCCATTCCTTGCTAGAAACGTACCCGGCGTGATAGTGACGGCCCGCTCTGTCAGCATTCGTTCTCTTCGTTCGCTGGCTTTTTGATGGTGGCTGGGAAAGTGGAAAAGCACTTTGCATCGGCCATCGAACGGCTGTACACTAGGTAGTGCGCTAGAGATACATCAAGAAGGTACACTGCCTACGGTAAGCCTCCCCCAGCTTCACGATGCGCCAGCCAATCCACGGTTGGTTTTTTTGGTGGGATGGAGCCCCTGAAAAAAGGACCCCCTGTCGTTATAGGTACAATCAAGCTTTCCTCAAGTGGGGTGCCACGTCTTGTCTTGTGCCTCTTTCTTTGAGGCCGCTGTTGAGCCGAGTCTGTGGAATGATCTTCCTACAACTCGGTCGGCATTCTGAGGTTTTACAGACGTTGATCAACACCATGGCTCCAAGATTCGCGGTTCGAAAAACATCTGTGCAGTCTCTAACACTCGGGACTGAGCAAATTTTTGTAAAATCCACAGCCATCTTCAGGTTTTTGACCATACAGTGCCACCTCTTCTTATCACCTGTCTATGACGCCCGTAAACTCCATTCCATGGTACCTAGCTGTTTCGCACAACAACCATCCATATCTGTTGCACCCAGGAAAAACAAAACAAAGCAAAACGTATACATGTTCTATCCAGCCCTGCCTAAACCCCAAGGAATCACATGATGACAGAGAGACCAATCAGTACTGCCACAGCGCCTTGTGGTAGATGACCCTGGACCCCAGCATTTTGTACTCATAGTTCGTAATCCACGAATCGTTGGTCGACAGCTTCGCAAAGACGCTCGCTCCCTTCCAAACAACGACTTGTTCGTCCATCTCCCTCGCGCTCCTGCTCACCAAGATCCGCTCTGACAGGTCCGGACGACGTGCCTTGAGCTTCTCCTCAAGATAGGGCGCAAAGTGCGGGATCTTGGCACCACCACCAATAACCATGATGCTTCCCATCAGCTCCCTGACCTTCTTCTCATCACCCTTGGCGGCGTTCTGAATGCTGGTCATGATGGCGATGTCAAGAGGAACTACTGGCAGCACAGCGTCACGCTCTGCGGCCATTGACTTCGGAGTGCGCTGAATGGCCTCGGCTGGCATGCCGGGGACAGCTAATGTGTTGCTGCCGGCGCCAGTGCCATTGGGGGCCGCAGCGGCCCCACTCGTGGGGACTGGGGTAGTGCCATTCCGTCCACTGGGGGCGGGACTACCGCCGCCTGCTCCGAAGACGAACGGCGGTGGAACGGGAGTGCCGGTGCCCTCTCCAGGAGCAGGCGATGGCGCCTTTGATGTGCCAGGGGTTCCAGCCGCGGTGTCGCCGCGCGCCAAGAAATTGAATGACAGCGGCTTCTCCTTGCCAGGCGTAGCAAGATCATTCAACGCTCCCGCAAGGGTGTGTGCATTAAGGCTGGGAGCGATATGGGATAGGACGGCGAACTGGGCAGCTGATGTAGGGTCATCTGGGACTTCTACATCGTAGGCGTTATACGACCTCTCGATGAGCTTCCTCCTGCCTCTGAGCTTGGTGCTGTTGTCGAAGATGGAAGGGTCATAGAATCCCATAGGGGCCAGGATAACCTCATCGTAGAATTTGAACTGGTATTTGCGAGTGGGCTGGTTAGGGGCGCGCACGTGGAAATCGGAGTTCTGGACGGATATGTTGGCTTGTGATAGCGTGCAGTACTTGATCTTCAACTCTTCGGCTAACAAGAAGTCGTATCTTCGGCGTAGATTGATTTCCTGGTAGGGGAAGTTGTCGTAAAGCATCATCTTGATGAAAGTTTCGGTAACATCGTAACCGCCAAATTTCAGGTTGATGCGAGAGTCCTCGATGCACAGTCCATCCTCAACACAGGTGATGGACGTCTTTTGTGCGCCGACGTCGACAACACAGGCCTGTGTGTAGCCGGCACCGAATGAAGCCGCCATACTTTCTTGTATGAAGGAAATCTTGCTGAACTCGAACCACTCCACGCACAGGTGTAATATTTGCTCCACATACTTCTTGTCGTACAAATCTGGGATGACGAAGACGCAGCTATACTGCTTCCATTCGGTACTTCGCTTCAGACCCAAATCATAGCGTAAGGCGCGATCAAGTAGGGTTTCGATGTCGTTGAATAGATGGGCTTTTGTGGGATAGTCGTCTTCATTCATCCAGCCGTGCTGTATCGGCCACCATAGCTTGAATTTGGGGTTGGAATCGTCCGGAATGCGTAACGCCTGTTGTCCAATGAACACGGAAGCGTTCGAATCCGGGTCCTCCAGAGTCTTGACATCGGTCCAGTCTACTTGAAGGGGGTCATTGTGGGTAGAGATGACTTCCGCTTCTGTTCGGCGGTTGAAGTTGAGAACCAGATCTTTTGAGTTGGGGAGAACCTTGCGCCTGTTTGCGCGCATGTCGGTCTTGAGGTCGTTGCACATTTTTTGGTACTTCTTGGACCAGTCTTCGCCGTATTGCTGCTCATTTGTCCTAGCTTCGAACTGCCTCCTCGGTAGCGCTTCGTACATCTCCGACTCGGTCTGGGGGTACTTTGTCGCGAGGACCATAGGGATGGTTTTCGGAAGCGCGTCGCTCGCAAACCCGATTCTGAGGTTTTGACTTCCGGGGTGTATAACGATGACCTTGGACGGGTCGGCATAGGCTGTGGTGGTCGGCCCATCATCGCCCTGTAGCTCGTCGAGAGGGAGAGGCACTTCGCCATTGGTGTAGTTGAGGGCGCGATCGCGGTCCTTGGCACTTTGTACAAGCCGGTCTCTGTTCAGTTCACTCTGGAGTCTGAGCGAAAGGATCTGGTCATCCCGCTTCATGTAATCACTGCGAAGGCATTGTCAGCATGCTGGACTTTTTCGTTGGCGAGGAATAGGACGCGAAGTGAGGGTAGGATCCGTACGTGTAATAGTTCTTTTGGTTGATGGGAACGACGTCGGGCCAACTTGTCTGCTTCATGCCATTGTCGGTGCGCTCCAACCCTGACCGTGGCTATCAGTGACTGAACATAAAGAGGCATTGGTAGAAGAGCGAGAGCACCTACCTTCCCGAAGGAGGACGCGTTCGCTGACTTTCCCGACCATACTGAAATGTTGATGCCTCCCTAGATATGCCAATCGAGTGGTTTAGACGCGCGGTAGACCTATAGTCGAAAGATCACGCGCTTTGTTGATCTATTAACGCGGTGGCGGTCACGGTGTAGCGGGACGTTTTCCGCAAGTGCGCGCCAAGTGGAGGTGGTGATATTGATGATGCTGCTGTCGATGTACCGATTCCGTGTTTTGGTGTTGAGGTAAAGTGGGAGTTGCGGCGGTGCGGTCGGCCGGCCGGGAATGCTGATGGCGGACGTGGGCCTCGTCTGTGTTCTCTTGGTTCGCCTTGATTCGGACGGTTCAGTCCGATAAATTGGGGGTTGATTGAGTTTGGCGGCCGGTGCACTCAACACTACACGATAGACAAATGTTTTGGAAACCATCCACAGCGTTATTCGTCCTGCGAGGCTGGCCAGACATGCACTCCCCAGTCAAGGTACCCCGTTGTCCCTGGTCCGTCGTGGGGTTTCCAGTACCGCGCTAACGCAGTCCAGGTTTAGCTTCTTTGAAAGGCTGAGCAGGGGGGGTTCCAATGGAGCTGTTCGTGCCATTCCGGGCTGCGACCGCGGAGTGAGGTTCACCTCGACAGCACCGATGGACTTTTTTCGACTGCATTCACACTTGCAGCGTTCACTTGAATTTCGCTCCTTTTGCTCACACAATCTGCTTGCATATCCGAGCTTACCTGGATCACGACAAGTCTCGACTTCAGAAGTCAGAAACTGAGGCTGACATCCACATGTTGATCGTGCAACAGCCAGTGCATCAAGGCCGCATACAGACCGATGTTGAATCACGTTCTTTACTTTGAGGCTCGTCTCGAACAAACAAACAAAGGCCGCCGTTCAATACCTACCTCTAGTGGAAATCAACTTAGGCCAGCTGCAGTCAGCGCCCTTGCCGTGCAGTTAACCATTCGCGGCCGGCAATCGACCTTGACCTGCCAGCTGACAATGACGTCGTTTCCTGATCGGCATTGCTCACAGCAGCTTAACGACCGTTTCGCGAATCGCGAGTGTCTCGCGCAAGCGCATCTGTCCCTTTTGGCAAGTGTAATTAATGACCAGTCAGCAGGCAACGATACGATAATAAAGCGCAAACTGAGACAACTTACCTACACCTTAGAACGGCCACGTTACACATCTGGCGTTTATTCATATCTTTGGATAACCCCGCCCACGAGGAATCAAATGTACTAACATCTCACTACAACTGACATACTTTCACACCATCCAGTGATTCACTCGGCTTCATTGACCGCACATCCTGTTTACATTCTCACGATCTTAGGCATCAAGCCACTTGAAAATATGCCTCCGATAAACTTGCACATCCACAGCCCCATCAACGCAGCAAAAGCGTCTGATCCGCAGGACACCAAGACCGCAACTCCAGAGGGGCAGTCAAGCTCAGGAACGGTTCCCAACGCCAACCCCGATCCCCAACCCACCGGGACCGCCACTCTCAACCAGCCTACGCCCACCTACCTCATCTCCGACCGGACGCCTCCACCTCCCCAGCCCGGAGCAGTCCCGAGTCTTCCCGCCCAAACCGCGGGGACTGGCACAGCAACCACCCAAGGGCAAGACGTCGAATACGCCCATCTCCCCCCGCAACCGTCATCTCAGTACTACCCAGGAAATCCGGCAGCACCAGCACCACCTGGCCCAATAACCAGTCCACCGCACCAAATGTCCATCCCCCCACCAACCGCTTCTTACCACTACTCCCAACACGGAACGTCTACCACCACCACCATCCCACCCCCTCCCACGAGAACCCTTCCGACCTATCTCCCTGCTGGTGCTTCCCCAACTGAGCTTGGACTTGGACCCAGACCTGGAGCTGGATCTGGATCCGGAGGAGGAGACCTCTCTCACCCTCCCGGGTACCAACAAGATGCCATGGCGTCGGATATGAACCAGGCGCAGCGTGCAGCGCACGAATATGCTGCTTCTCAAGGAGGTCACGGTCACGGTCACGGTGGTGATGACGACGACGAAGGGGTCTGGAACTCGGCGAAGAAATGGATTCAGGATGCTGGGGCGAAGGTGGCGGAGGCGGAGAGTGAGGTATGGAAGAGGATCAATAACCAGAAGTAATGAGGGATGGGGCCTGCTATACAATACTCGGTGGGGGCCCGGACATTGTAGTGTCCGTGACTCGGTGGAGAAGGGGAAAGTGGAGGTTTCGAGTCTGTTGAGGTGAGGGTGTGTGGCGTCGGGAGTGTTCGGGACTGGAATGACATGTTCGTCGACCTGGTTGTTTCAAGATAGACCGAAAGATGGAGATTTTCTCTGATAGGTAGGAATTGGGAAATAGTATTCCATATTGAATAATAACTTCTGCTGTTCACATGCGGCATGAGATTGTTGAATGTGATGAGGGGAAAATGGCCAAGAGAGACACTTCGTTGTGCATCGTTGCATTCGGGTACTCGACATAATGGCTGGAAGTCAAGGCGTGGCCAATTCATGTCAATTGTCGCCAACAGGACTAATTGGAAGACTTAATAATTGTTGAACAATAACCGTGGCCCCGAAATTTGCTTCCAGCATCCATGTGACCATCGATGTCCAAAGCCCTGTCCTTGAACGCATACTTTTATTCGATTTGGGGATAACGCATGACAGACAGCAATAACAAGAGAGTGTAAAGAGAAAAGTAAATGCAGAGCAGTTACGTCGAGGGAAGAAAAAAAAACAAGAAAAACAGAAAAAAAAAAAATCGAGAAAAAGTAGTGAGTGGCTGTACAGCTGTGGATTGAACGCGCGGGTTCGGGAGAAAGAAGGAGGAGCGGAAGGGAGGAACGTAAAGGAGCGGGCGACAACCGTAACTGCCAGCTACGCCATCCAACCAGCTTGCCACGGAAGTGATGACGGGGGAAAAAGACACATATACCCTCCTGCAGGTGCTAGGTCATGGGCTATGCCCTCTAGGTCACAGGCCCAGTTATTGAAAAGTTGGGATAAAGAACGGGCGGGAGGGCAGCATCGAGAGGTCTGTGTCCAGATATAGGTACGTAGTCATCACTTGGAAACTGGTCAACTAACTGCACTGAAACTGGGTCGTAATAGGAGGGCATTACATCAAGATAAGCATGGGATCCAGCTTCCCTTTATCAAATGCTCGTTCGAGTCTTGCTTATGAAAGCTTTGAGAAGGCTATTTAACCTCTTACTTCTTCCATGAGCTACACAGCTCTTTTACGCAGATACCAAGAAACATCACACTTGTCCAGACGGAGACTACATGACTCAAGATGATGAAGATGGTAAACCATCCGGATTATGTGCCAGCGCTAATGGAGGCTACAAGATGGCTTCTTGCAACTTGTGAGACAGCTTAGATAAAATCTCTTGCTTATCTAACGGAATCAAACCTCAATCCTGAATATAGTCGCTTCACATTTGGAATCCAGTTTGTGTGGCTCCTAATTAAGGAGGGGCCAGTTACTGGATCTTTGAGGAATTCCTTCTGCCTTTAAAAATGAGGACATATGGGGCGGGATAGCATATCTCAGCATTTCTTGCTCGGTCTATCGGAACAATTGGTGATATTCGCCTTCGAGATCGCAATTCTGAGTATACTGTGCTTAGGGACTTCCAACCTCATTGACCTGATCATCAACGAGCGAGTGTTGTTTATGGCTGCCCCAGCCAGTTCATCATAGTTTCGATCTGATATGAGGTACTATTCACTATGACAGTGATGTGATCTGTGAAGAGGAAGAAACGATTTCTTTGGGTCTGTCCCGTAAGAAGAAGTTATGTTATTGATTGTGAACACATGGACTTTTACGATACTCACTTGTTGTTTCCGCTTCCATGTTTCCAGCATTATTACTACCTGTAACGGTAATGCGTGTACCAGTAATCCATGCTCTGCCCCTTTCCACGGACTATCTTGTCTCCCAAGACAGAAGACCCTGGCGTTACATCAGCTCGGTACAAGCATGGAAACTTATCGTGGTATTATCCGGCGGCCTCCCGAGAGTGTGAACGACATCAAGTGCTGAAGGTTTCCAGACACTTGAACCAAAACAGCGAGCATATCCCCATTCCCCTGACCTCAACAATATTTTCCGTGAGAAAAAGTACTTCATCTTATCTGATTCGTCTGAACGGGAGCTGATGTTCGAGCGCAGAGGCCCGGACATGGATCGAACCAGGCTAGGATCCCGTCATCTAGAAGGTATGTAGACACTTAACTGTATAGAGATGCCGGTTCAACTGATTCCGTCGATTGGTCATGGATCAACTTGCCTTTTCAGGAGACTGTTGACATAGCTTTAATGCTTTCTCGTACTGGAAACACCGAGTGTCGGGTCATTGGTGAACTGTGATTTTACACTTGCGCCAGCATGACCAATTGGATCAAGGTATATCAACGTGAGCGAGAGCCATGGGACACTCAAATGAGTCATCCGAGCATATGGTTCCTGCGTTGGGAAGCAAGCCATGCGTACTGTCAAGACATTAAGTAGGCGGAATATACGTCTGTTTGCGTTCATAGTCCGAAGCTCTGGCTTGAGCGTCTTTCCTTGTACTCTTCGGCCATAGACATGCGTTTTCACCACAACCCGCGATTGCCATGACGTGAGCCACGAAAACAACGTGGTTTCTTGCCGGAAGTGGTTCTCGTCTTGGTGGTCTCGGTAAACCCGCGAGACGCATACTGTGATCCCTGGCGGTGAGCATTTGCCCTACAGGAACACTCGTCGATACCTGGGCCGTACATGGGCGGAGAGACAGAAGGATGCCGTCATGCGTGAAATATTGTCCGCCATGATTTACATAAGCTCGGAGCTATAGACAGCGAGTTCCCTTATGGCTAAACGGCAAACAACTTCCCAAAACGGCGCTCGTTGTTATGCGTGGCGCGCCGAAGCGGAAGAACAACTGCGCTGGCGTTGGAGCGGATTTTCTGGGAAGCTCCACTGATCAAGGACGTGGAATGTCTCTAGAAGAAACACTAGCGTCCGAGCGGCAGAAAGGGTGGGAAGCAACTGGCGATCAGGCGGGGCGATGAAGTTGTAGTCTTGAAGCCTTGATCCTCCGACTTTGGGAATCGGGAAACTTGAAGCTATTCTTGGAAATTGCTTATGATGCGCAGGCAGCGCACAGACGGACCGTTGTTGTTTTTTTGACCCCAAGAAGTATAGTCTAGATCTATGCCATGGCAGAGGAGATCAGGGCGAAACAAAATGGGGTAGTGTTTTCACTGCTTTGAGGAAATTGACGGGGCATGCGCAGTGTGGGTGAGAAGCGCGCTAGAGAGAAAAACCCCCCATCGGCGGCTGTCCAGATGTGGTCCAATTGACGATCGTGGGGTGATTACTTGTCTCTGACATGACTTCCAAACAGCTTTTCTGTTTTGACCGGAGTGGTCATTCGGACCGCTAATTCCTGTTGAGTCCTTCCACTTCTCTGGAGCTAGAGGCGGCTGGTGGTGGACTATTCGCAAGGTAAGGTGGTGAGACCTGGAAATGCGAACTCGAGAGATGGATGGATGGATACAGTATCACCAACTGTACAACATGTATGTAGGTATGTTGGAGGTCACTCATCCAACGGGGAATTTGGAATGCGGGCGGATGATTGCGCACAAGAGCGCCTTGAGGTTCCCGTCTTCACCCCGCTTACCTACACAACGAAGGCAAGAGGTCTGGAGGCGGTTGAGGTGAACGCGTCTCTTTTGGTGCGTGCCAAGAAAGGTACCAATGGTGACATCGGGCCATGCGGGGCTACCTAGACATAGAGTGCTGCAAGTAGGGTGGTGTGCGACTGCCTCCTGCGACAGATCTGAGACGTTCCTGCCCCGCGAGCCCCGGTTGCTCCCCCGGCCCACTCCTTCCTTACGCCTGGCATGTCCATGGTGTCATTAGCTTGAACAGCCCTTGTGTTTGGCTGTCGGGCCATTCGCTTTTCCCTCCAGGGGCATCCGCTTGCCCAATTCCAACCAGTCTCTTTCCAACCTACCAACCCGCACGCAATCTCCTTGTTCCTTTCCCTCGATTCAGCCATTCGTTCCCTTTTCAACAACCTCTCCAACGCCGGCTTGTGGCTCAACACCACCAGCCCGGCCAACGAATCGCAGTCGTCTCCGAATCCCCGCATCCACAATCTGCAGTCGGCAAGACGGGGGTTTCCCTGCAGGTCCTTGGAGTCCACCCAAGTTCCTCAATTGAATTTTCCAAGGACAAAACCCACCAAACCCCTTGAAGGGATCGAAATCGAAACCGTACTCCCTACCTGCCTCGAGCGATCAGGCAGCCCAAGGAGGATCAAGACACGGGTGACGCGGATCATCCTCCCTTTGATCTTGGAACCTGCTATTTTTGCCCTCCTGCCCTGCTTCCCCTCAACACCTCCCTGGACACTTGCCCACTCGAGTCCAGTTGACGACATGGGCTGGGCCAGCATCAAGCCACTGAGCCAAAAGAGGCTTACGCTACCTCCTTGTTCCGACCGCAATGAGACTGCTAACCCGCTCTCAACACTAGCGTAATCCTTACTCCAAATCATGTCTTCTTCAATTTCGGCCCTACAGGCTTCAGCCAGTCCCGAGCTGACTCGCCCTGAGCAACCTCCAGCTTCTAGCGCCGACCTGACGAATTCATTATGGCTTGTATCAAGTTTCTGAGTAGCGAAACCCTAGATTCACGAACTTGACAAGAGTTTCCGATCACGAAACCCACACACGCGTCGCCATGTCCGTCCTGGTTTTGCACTTCCGATGCTGAGAGACCGGGGCTTGCTTTGCTGGGTTAGGTCTCAGCCTGCTATTTCGATGTTGTTGTCTCGCAAAACAACAACATTCGATCAAGTTGGATACACAGGCAGTCACGCTTGATTGTTGAACCTGGACTTCGAGGCAAAGGGCAGGCTTGCAAATCGTCGTCACAACCTTCGAGCACCATGCCCGCCTGTCAAAATATTATTCCATTCGTACATGGCCGGCCTGGCTTGCCCTGATGCCTTACGGTAGCGATCTAATTGCTTCAAGCCGGGCTGATGACTGAAGTCAGTCTGCTTACGTTCCATTTAACGGGCGCCAGAGGGACGGAAACGACGGAAAATTCTCGTCCTCTACAGCCTCGTACACCATCCTACTACCGCGAAGCATCCTTTTCAACATCCAATTCTTAAGCTTAGACCACCATCGGCCTGGAATCCGGATCATCCAAGACACCGGAAACCTAGGCCTGGCGGCCACCTATTACCGACAAGAAGGCATGGATCTGAAACAAGCCACCCACCCATCGGTGTCTTTTCGCGCCCTACACAGACAGTTCTGGGTACATGGATGATGACCCCCATCTCATCTTCACTTTGCTAACCATACACACTCCTGACCGAAAAGGGCTTAGAGGCCTTCTCAGACAACCCCTTGCCCTGTGCTGCTCAGAATCGGTGGCTCTTCCTGGTAGGGGAGAGTCCCGGTCAAGCCCCTGGCTAGTATCCGGGCTAGTAGCCACTTTGGTCTACGTTGCTTCCTCACTACTTTTTAACCAAATTACTTTTCGGGCCATTTGGCCATCAAGGCTTTTACTTTGGGAATCCGACTTGCCAATGTTTTAGCCTCATCATCTATTGCCAAACAAAGCATTGATCTGTAGGCTAGGCACCTGGTCCCTGCTTGGGACAATATCATCTCATACATGGCTCCTTCTGCCCCGTCTTCGATGGGTACATGCAACCCTGTCCGCGTCTACCCTTGTCACCTGTCTTCTTCCCAAAGGAACAGGCCATACAGACATCTCGTGCACCATCTGTTATCCACGTTCAGAGACGCAGGCAAGCCTGTACCATGTATCAGAGACCCGGCTTAGCTGCTACCGGTGTCCCTAACCTGGCCTCACTGGACCATTAGCCGTCCAGGGGTGCTTGTGTCTTGGTATGTGATAGATTTCTTTTATACCTACGGCATGTCAGTGTCCCCTCACTGGTCTCTTCCTTTTGCTACCTTCCCGTCCATTCATTCTCGATTTCTCACTGGCTACCCGACCCTCTTTCACTACCACCAGTCCTTACTATTGCTTGCTGGCTTATAATACACCTAGAGCAGGCTCTCTTCCTCTTGAATACCAGTGTGTGGGTGATGGTCTAACGGGTTGGCTTCGTACAACTCATTCCACTCCTTTCCTTCCAGCACTTCGGATCCTTGACATTCCTTTCACTTTGGGTAACCGCAATTTCACAACTTTCTTTTCTCTTTCCTTTCTGGTCATTCTATTATTCCTCCAAGACGAGGTCCAACAATCCTTAACAACAACCGATATACACGAACCGCTCGTACCACCAATCAACCAGCCATCAACGCTCTCATTTACCACCGATCACTTCACCTACGCAGAAAGGCTCGCAGTGCTACCTGTATCCCTTCTCAGTCAAGACATCTTCCCACCTCGAGCTAGCTTCAACGCCGTTATACATTGCGTAAGTTCAACCATGATCCCTGGACGTATGTTCATGCTAACATCCACAGCTGTGCCCGTGGCTTCCGGTCAACAATCAGTGGGCCCGAGTGATCTTTTTGAAACTATCGAATAGCCATGGACGCAAATCAGGAGCAATCCCGCAGACGGTTGCCTTTTTCCTTTGGGTTCTCAAAGGGACAAGAAGTGTCTTTCCATCACCAAGATACCATATCCACTATGCCCGGGAACCAATTGACGACTGAGATGGAGGCGATGGCGCCTACTCATGGAATGTGGACAAACCCTACCTCTCATGGTATCAAGCCACGACCGGCTACTATCCATGAAGGATTCGCATATAGTATGGGTGGTGGCTTTGGAACTTTACCCGCGTGGACTCAACCCTCATTGAACATCCCGCAGGCGCAACACACCCCAAGCGACGCCATGTTCCCGCCGACCTCGATGCCTCACGAGTTCTACCCGCAAACGACAGGTGAGACGACTGAAACTACTAGGAAGCAAGATGATGTGGAGGAGCTAACCGTTCCAATAGATGCATGGGGCCAGAGACATTGTGGAGAACATGTTGATATACCACCTTTGGATGAGGATCTTGCAATCGGTCAGGCATTCACTAGTGACGAGGTCGTTCCCATGGACCTTCAGTATCAGGGACATCAGCAGTTGGAAGGCGACCAGATGAACTACGACGGCGGATTGAATCAGCGCAGAATGTCTGGATCGTCGTTCAGCTTGTCGACTTCGGGTGCCTTCTCCGACATGCCTTCGTACGACGAGTTCTCCGCCACGTTTTCTGACGCGCAGTCAGTTTCCGATTACCGGCCGACCTCAAACAGGAACTCCTACATGTCTTCAACACATCTCTCGCCTGTCGCTTCTCCTCGTATGACTCCTCAAACACGGTCGGATCTCGTACGGACACAGAGCAGAGGCCGCGCCTCGCCTTCTCCCCGGCCTGGAGCGCGCGCTGCTCCATACAGCGTGGATGGGGGCAGGAGTAAGAGATGGTCCACGGGATCTTACGGCACAGCTGCTAGCAGAAGACCTTCGCCTTTTGTCTATCATCACGGATCGCAAGAGCCCTTCCACTCTCAGCCGCGGATGCCGACCCATCACTCCTCCCCCACGGTTGCTCAGCCTCAACTACCGCTCAGCTTTGGGAACCTACAGGCAGTACAGCAGAACCCCTATCTGCTTGGGAGCAATGGTCCAGTACTTCAGCATAGTACCATGCTTCTTCCGTCGCACTTGCCATCGCATGGGTTCCACCCCGTGCAGCACCACTTTGAGCAGCCGCCTCCGCTGCTTTCTCATGGGTTCTTCCGTATGCTTTCGAGCAATGCGGACCCGAGCTCTCTGCATCACCACTACGCAGACCTTTCGGATCCGCCTGATCTCTTTGCTGCCCTTCAGGAGGAACAACTCGATCCTCCCCCCGAAGATATGAATCCTGACGATCCCGAAATGGTCCCCCACGAGCAGGAGCTCAGGTTCGACGGTGATCTTTACACCCCCAAATGGGTACGTGGACACGGAAACAAAAGGGAAGGATGGTGTGGAATCTGCAAGCCAGGACGTTGGCTAGTGCTCAAAAATTCAGCGTACTGGTACGACAAGAGTTTTACACACGGTATTAGTGCACCGACAGGATGTCGTTTCCAGGAACCTCAAAAGATCAGGCGCATGGAAGGAAACCCGGAAGTATGGGAAGGCTTTTGTGGTACTTGCCGTGACTGGGTCGCGCTGGTGAGCAACAAGAAAAAGGGCACCACCTGGTTCAGGCACGCATACAAGGTATGTCAAGAATTATCTCTTCCATAACGAGTGCCTATTGCTAATAGTTATTCTGGAACAGTGTCATACCCACACGAAGATCAAAGAGACACCAAAGCGACGAAGGGGGAGCAGTCACACGCGACCATCAAGCATGATCAAAGGCAAAGCCGAACCGCAGATCGCTAGCCCACTGGGAGGTCAGATGCAGGACAGCTCGATTGCGGAAACACCTTCCCTATCCCAGACGTCGGGAGAAAGCCAATTCGAGCAAGCATGAGAGGATCAATATCCATCATTGTCGGCACCATCAATCTTGCCTCTGCACCGCTGCCACCCACCGAGCCACAATCGAAGTTATGCCGAGTTCCCAAGTTAACTTCACACTCTGCCAATCTGCAAACGCCGCCAATACCTCCACGCGATGGGCGTCGCCACAACGAGCTCGCCCAGGTCACATCTGCCCCTCGTCCTTGGCCTGCCAACAATGCTGGAGTGGCCGATTATCAGTGACCGTCCACCACGGTCGATCAGTTGAGAGACTTCGATTGGAATGGGTATCACTACGCCCACTCCACATCTTTCCTTATTTTACTCGTCTATTCCCCTTTTTACAGCTTCATGAACATAGTTTGCTCACTGAACCATGTGGTGTTCCTAAGGTGCTCACAAACCATGGTCTGTTCTTTCCTCATCCCCAAATTCGCTTGTTGAATCTCATATTTTTACGGAAGCTGGCTACCACGAGATGTTGTTATGACCATACACGGAAATCAGAGAAAGCGGAAAGCAAGTACACACAAACAAACTCCTCGGGAATGGAGTATGATTTAGAATTGGGGCTCAGGGCGATTTACTAGATACCTTACCTAGACTGGCACACTTTCTTATGATGTCTCTTTTTCTCTATATGCCGACCTGATCTATTCAACGCGGGCGTCGCGAATATGATTCAGTGCGCGGAGGTGATGTGGTGGAGGATACCCGATTTCCTTATTTCCGTCTTGCTGTTACTCGTTTCCTTGGCTTCTAATTGTCTATTCGAAATTCTTATAACCTTCTATACTCTCATTTGTCCCCTTAATGCACGGGGTGTTCCCCGTATACCCCCTCCCTTTTTTGATGGTTATTGTTGTAGGTTCGTGTTAGGCTTCTTCGCAGCTCTAGATGAGCGAAATGATACCCAAATACAACTAAGCTGATGACCACCATAACCACGAAAAGCCGATAAACTACATGAGTGCCAGACGGATGGAAGTCGTACCGCATGACTTGCGTGCCTTGGTGAGCCCAGCTGGGCTTTGGTTTGGTTTGCGTTGCGGACCACGAGATATTCGACTTGACAGGAGCTACCTATGCGCGGTTGCCCATACGACCGGGCTGAGGTAAACAAACAAACAAACGCATAAAGTGACGTATGCGCACTAGTTGTTCCACCAAGAAACAATTTTTTTTTTTTCCCCCTTCCACATCACCCCCCTACGATTCATGAAAATCCACTTCAAAACCATTACTGGATATTTTGTAACCCGGCATATGTACCAAAAGTATCATACTCGACTAGTTCTGTATGTGCGTAGCAGAGTCGCAAGTCTTGGGCATTTGTTTACTGGTACGTAAAAGGAATTCTAATTTTGTACACTACAAACGCTTGTCGGCCTTGCGGACCCTAATGGCCTCTGGTGCCACCTGGCTGGCAGGGGTTTAAAGTGCTTGCATGACAGTCCAACAGACGAAAGCTGGGATGGGATGATGGCTCGAATGCAGCTGTGCAATGGAAAATCAAATGATGGTATTACATCAGACTTGTGTACAGCAAGTACTAGAAGAATATTCATCGAAACCGACATTTGTTGAAAGGCTTTACATCCACAGTCTGCAGTGACATCTAATGTTATGTTCGATAGGGTCATCACAGACAAATAGATAGCAAGGGAGCGGGAACGCTCCGAGGCCGACGGGAGGAAGATGCACCACATGTTCGCCAGGCACGGCCAGTGTCTGATTGGCACGCTGCACGCTATACAGACGTGGTAGGTAAAGCCCAAGTTGAGAACACCTTTCCTATTGAGCAACAGCTTGAGGTTCTTCACTGCCCGCGCAGCTCAGTCACGATGGAAGAAAAAAAAAAGGAATGGAAAAAAAAAATTGTTCATGGATTCTAGAGAAAACATTGCCTGCCACTCCACTCCAGTAACATGGAGTCGTGCGTTTCGGAGCGGTTCTATGGCATCCACATGGAAAATCGGCAACCACCGGCGGTGCTCGGAGACGGGAGGGGGACGAGCGAAGACTCCACTGGCTTCCGGGTTTGGTTCGTCCCGAAACTTACGACAATGAATGTTCGGCCGAGCATTGAACTTGTAATCGGCTCAGGTAACCCTGCGGCGTAACGGCGTTGAGGGATTTCCGCCGGGTCTGAACGACACCATGGCTGACCTTTGAATAGTTTATAATGTTCAGGTAAAGTGGTCCTACATATAAGGCGTATATCCGTGAGAGCACAGCGAGAAGAACTGACTGCATCCTAACGGTCTGATGCGTCGTCCGAGCTTCTTATGTTGACTCATGTCGTCCCTTGGAAAAATAACGGCAAGATGTGCAACATTCCTGCTGAAGGACACCGACACAATTTCTCAGACATTTGCCAGGGATAGATGCCCTGGGTAGACAACTATCATGAGATAGTAGTATCATCCGAGCAAGCTGAAGAGTGCCAGAAAAGCACGAATAATTATCGGCGTCGCCTGGAACCCGGACCGTTCCTGACCTGTCCCCAACCCGGCAACGGGTGCATGGGCATGCAGACAACGGCTGGCTGCCCGTGGCTCTGTCCCCTTGTGCCTTGTGCAGGAGATGGCAGGTGTCATCTTGACTGAACACCTACTCTAAGTGGAGCATAGCTCAAGTAATTCATTGCATCTATGAGCCAACTCGGTTTCTTACCACCTTTTCGTTTCTCCCAATTTACTTAACCCTGACACCATGAATGCCCTGATTGTCACATTTGCCGGCGGAATATGTATCTTTTGTATCTGTTTGTTAAATGGCTAAGCTGTAGCACAGGGAAGATCCTGACGAGCGGAGAGGGACAGCGGGGGTCGAGACCTGTGCCACCACCGAGGGCGCTTGCAAAGCACCTATCTTTTAGCACAGACCTCAGGCGGTAATGCCTGCATGCAGGAGGTACCGGTAAGGTATGGAAACGCAAAAGCAACGGGGAAGACGCAGGTTACAAACATAGTACCTAGTACACGATACCGTGACGAATACAGTAACTTTTTTTGCTTTCGAATTTCTCGCAACAAGCCGTCGTCCAGCCTGATGTTTTTCAGCCCCAGAGATACGGGGTCTTTTTTGACCTTTTCCCTTCCTACACGATCTCGACCAGGCATTCCATCCCCGTCTTGTCCCGAGTCCTGCTACATGCCGGATCGACTCTCGTTTTCCAACAAATCTCATGTTTTTTTTTTTTTACTTTCTTGATCTTCCTCCTCTTCTCCCTGTGTGACTAGGTGAGCCCACTGTTTGCTAGCTCCCTCCAGCTGAAGCCCCTCCCTGACTTCACATCCATCCCTCATTTTCCGCTAGGACGACGTGCACTAACCAGAGGACTGTCATCTGCTTCACCTTCCCTATAGAGTCCCAAAACGTTCATAACGGTGGTCACGGCTACGATCGGCGAGGGAAACCCACCAGCCCCAGATTCGAGTAATCATCAGGAAAAAAAAGAAAGGTCCAAGAGTGGCATGGCCAACACAAGAAACAGCACGTAGACAAGACCGAATACCTACCGATTCCGATTTCCAGCCTCTTCAGCTTGTCATCAGCTCCGTAATCCATTCTCGGCCCTGTTCTATCCACACTATACCCGAAGCAAACGACTGAAGGATCTCTCTTCACCGTTTACATACCAGCCCACCACCCATCAGCAAATTTCCACCTCGACCTCAGATCGGAATTGGAATACATGTATGGCACAAGACAGAAACTGATATGAGCGGGGATCAGCTGGCTTGCAGGTTAGCCAGTTCATACCACCATCTTGTTACTCCGGGCCCTCCTCCTTGAGAGACTGGCATCCCATCCCTCCCTTCTCATTGCTCCTCTTCTTACTGACCCTCTCATCTTCGTAGCAGCTTTGGTGACCAAACCGCTCAGCCGTCTACACCTACCCGAACCCCGAACTCCAACACCTCGTCGAGCCCCCTCTTACACACGCCCAAGGACGACAGGAACTACGCTGAAGATACGGCGGGCTGGACTCCTGGGTTTGCCAAGGAGTATTCCGTCTTCATAAACACACCAGGATACTCTAGAGAAGCAGAAGGTCTGTCCGAAGAGCTTGGCTCAAAGAAACCGGCCTTCATTTTGTCTGGCCAGAAGGCGTCACTGTCAACGGACCGGCTTCCTGCGGGGCTGACTGCTGCTTCTGCGAACCCCTCCTCTTCTCCAGATTCGGCACAGCTATTACCTTCGGTGGAGTCTTTGGTTGGTTTAAGCCTGCCCCGAGAGCCGTTGGTCCTATCGAGCGTCAACAGTTTGGCGTTATCGAACCAGCTGCCTCACCCTACACAAACCAGATCGGTTCAGAAGATATCACCCGATACCGCTGATCCACACCCAACCCAGATTATAACACCTCCACCTTCACGTCACAAAGGCCAGCGCAAGCTTGCCGGTCGGCTTGACGCCAGCGTTATGCACAATGATCAGGACTTTGTCCAGCAAGAATACCTGGAGACATCCCATCAACCAGACATGGGCAGCTATATGACGAACCAAGGCGATATGTTTAACTTCCAGCTTTCCGGAACCACGACAGGCGATCTTGCAAACCCGCAACCCTTCTGGGAGACGGATCCCAGCTTGGAGGTGATGGATATCGATTTCAATGGAGCAAGCAGCAGCCTGTTTCGACAGGAGCCGCACCCACCGTCCAGACCTATGAACTCACTGAACTGGGAAACTTCAACCCCCAACCACTTTATTCCGGAGAATGTACTGGTCAATGGAGGTCGGGTTGTGTCAAGTGGTGGAAATGAACATGTCATGGTGTCTCAAGCGCCCATGCAGGCCCTGATGACCTCGTCAGCGGATCAAATCATGTATACTGGTACATATGCTACTGCTATCGATAACTCCTTTGGGATAATCAACACCGGCGTCGACCCGGGCCTCCTCTTCAGTCGGCCGTCGTCTGCTACTATGGATGCCTCCTTTGACGCCGTGGCACAAGGGTCGTCGTCGCGAGGTCCATCCCGTCAGATATCTCAGGGCGCCCAGTCGGGAAACCAAGGTGCGTCAGTTGCAAAGGTGCCATTACGCGGTGAGCTACGTCGCTCAGCCAGTGAAAGGGAAATGGAGCCCCGAAAGAAGGACAAAGTACGAGCAACCTCTCCTGTCAAGCCCATCGGCCGTCCCGGGCTTGGGAGGAGTCTCAGTGAGAATAGAGGCAAGAGACCAGGTAGTCGAGCCATCTTGCCAGCGCTAGCACCGGCTCCACGTTCACAGTCTCAATTATCCAACAGTTCTGGCTTGGGCATTAGTCGCCCTATTCTCTCACAGCCCGGTAGGTCAAGTGGCAGATTATCGCCGTTAAAGAGCAGCCATCAACGACTGCCCAGCCTTACATCCATTCCAGAAACGGCGGGCCCGCGGACCAGGACCCAGGCGAAGTTCACCATCGACGAGAACGGTCGGGCCCGTGTAGAGACGACGCTGGTCGTTGAACGCGACAACCCTATGGCCGTCCGTAAGCGGACTAGTTCGCAATCAGTAGGTGGTTGTCGCCGCTGGTGTTCGGAAGACGACGAGGAGTCGTCAGCAGACGATGAGCCGATTATCATCCCCAGCAGAAACACTTCGTTTTCTATACCGGACCCCCGCAAATCGAGGACCGCTGTTAATTCTTCCAGCCACTCACAGCCAAACTTCAGTTTCAGTGCGCAAAGTACAATATCGTTGGGTTCTTTCCGATCTGACGGCGGGTTGCACGATCTGGGCGACGAAAGCGATGAAGAAATTCTCTTCAGCGAGATGACCCCGACCAGCAAGATGTCAGGCGATGCCGTCAATGAGCTCCTCAAGCTGCGAGAAGATCGGATGAGGCAAAAGCCTTCGCCCTCAACAATGAGACGACTGACGTCCAGCAGCCACAGCAATAGCACCGGAACGAGTGTGAGCATGAACTTTGCCAGCCGCTTCACAGCATCGCCCACGGCACTGACTGAGGCGAGTTTACCTACGCCCTCGTCGTCCGATGCAACTGCTAGCGTCACCAAGATGCGTGCCGTGCGTTGTATTTGCAAAAGGCCTGATCTCGACCCAGGAAATGCCTTTATGGTTCAGTGGTACGTGTATTTTCCTTTTGTTCTGCGTGGCAGTAAAGGATTAGTCAAGCAAAGCTAACAAAATGGGTTGTCAACTACACAGCGAATCGTGCGAGATGTGGCTACACGGTAGATGCGTGAAGATTACTTCGCAACGGGCAATGCCGTCCATCTATATATGCGCATACTGTGCGAACTTGAAGACGACGACACCCCCCATACAAGGCAGTGGCGGCGGCAATGGAGTTTATAGCAGCTCATCACGGACTGTGAGACAATCCGCAGTCGTTGGGAAGGGGACACCAGGAGTAGGGACGACGATAAGACCTACTTCAGGGTCGTCATTGGGGTCACCGCTGGCACATAAGTCGTCATTCAAGTCATTTCGATGAAGAAGCTGTCTGGAACATATGGACTGCGAAAGGGAAACGGCATGACGTGCATGAAAAGCAGTACATCAAGTGAAAATTATAGTGGAAAAGATGGAAATAGGAAAGGAGCGAAAAGGTTTACTTTTTGATTATCGAGGGCAGGTAACGCGACAGACAGCTAGCCATTCCGGAGAAGACCGAGCACGGAGCAGAAATGCACAATGATACCCGAATCACCTGGAGCGGATGGTGCTTATTTGTTGATGGCCATGTATGCCAAACATTGATGTCGATGTAATGCTGCGGGCAAGCAGGTGTCGTACTGGCGGTTTATTTATTTTTGTTGACCTAGTTAGTGTACACTAAAAAGGGGTGACCGATGTGAAAGGAAGTGTATACAAACTGATCGATATGTTTGCGTAGATCATGTCGGGACCTGACCTTGGATCCACAATCTGGGCTCCGGCTTCGCCCTGTCGGTGCCTCGCCCTCGAGAGCCGTATCCGGGGTTGGACGGAGGGACCGGACTAGGAGAGGTAGGATCGACAGCAATTAGCCCCGGACAGCCGGTCCTTGGGTGAATGTCTTGGGAAAGGAAGCCATTCAAAGTCCAGACCCAAAGGCCCGGCTGCGGTGTCGGCAGTAGCTCCGGGCCGTTCACAGGCTAAGCACCGGGAGCTGTCATCCGGAAACCTGGAGCTCAGACGCCTGCTAAAGACCGGAGCTGGAAACAGCAAAGCGGGACCCGATCGGAGTTCGTAGAAGGCTCCAATTATGACTCTACAGCGAAAACTCGGTGAGTTCCCAGAGCACAAAGCGCAAGCCGGTGAGGTGATTGGACCTCGGGCAAAAGATTGGAAGAAGAAAAACATGCTGGTACGGGTCGGGAGCGCCGACTTCGGAAGGCGGGGTCGGCGTTGTGCGTGGAGCAATGCGATGACTTGACGAGAACAGCGCGCGCCCAGAGCTCAGCGTGCGTGCTGTTTAAAGATCAGCAGATCGGGTGGCAGACAAGCGCGGGGCAGCTGTTCATCAACTTTGAGAAGCAAAACGTCACTGTATCCTTCTTCTCGTACTTACCTTTTCCTCCTCTTTTGTCTTTTTCATACTGTTACTTTCCACATCCCGCTGAGCTTCCTTCGTGTGATACCCATTTCGACTTATTGTTTCTGGTATGTACAGACAGACCTCCCTCGCTACGTTGTCGTCCTTTGCTGCTCGTTATCCACTGCGGGCGGTTTTCGGCGGCTTGACGAATTGGGTTCCATCGATTATTTGACCTGCCTTGCGCAACCGGGAAGCTTACCGTTTCACACCATAGTTCACTTTCCAATTCCCATACAGCTTTGATAATCCAAGCTCCTCGAAGCTCCCTCTATTAGTACAAGATGGCTACTCATAACATTGTTGTGTTCGGTGGTGACCACTGCGGTCCCGAGGTACGCTTCCACCCTACTCTGCCCTTTGCCCCTGGCTGGCTCAGCTTCCCCAGCCCAAAGCATGGGATGCCCGGTTATCGGCCACCACCGGTCTTTGGACTGGGAAATGGGAAAGCACAACAGACTCTCGGGGAAGCGCAAATAGCTAACAAGTCTCTCTTTACAACAGGTTGTTCTCGAGGCCATCAAGGTACGTGCCATAATGCCTTTTTGCTCGTTAGCATCAACAAACAAAACATCCGGGTACCTTCGCGATCCATGGCCCCAAGCGATGCAAGAATGACGGACAAACTTCCCGATTCTGCTCCCACCTTGGACAGCTCCCCAAGCACGATCGCACCTTGTGTGATGCGACGGCTTTTCAGTGACCTTGTCTTTTTCTTGGCTGGACCACAAAGCTCACATGCGTTTTGTTTTACCTGTCTATAGGTCCTCAAGGCGATCGAGACCAACAGCCCTTCGGCTGGCAAGTTCAACCTCCAGAACCACCTCCTTGGCGGTGTAAGTTTACTTTCAACCCTTGAATAGCCAGGTTGGTTACTGACACTGCATCTTCACATGTGCTACAGGCCTCCATCGACAAGCACAATGACCCCCTCACCGATGAGGCCCTCAACGCCGCCAAGGCTGCCGATGCCGTCCTTCTCGGTGCCATTGGCGGTCCCGAATGGGGCACCTCTTCCACCGTCCGCCCCGAGCAAGGTCTCCTGAAGCTCCGCAAGGAGCTCGGCACCTATGGCAACCTTCGCCCTTGCAACTTTGCTTCCGAGTCCCTCGTCGACAGCTCTCCCCTCAAGGCCGAGGTCTGCCGCGGCACTGACTTCATTGTCGTCCGTGAGCTTACCGGTGGTATCTACTTTGGTGACCGCACCGAGGATGACGGCTCCGGCTACGCCTGCGATACCGAGCCCTACAGCCGCGCCGAGATCGTGCGCATCGCCAGACTCGCCGGCTTCCTCGCCCTGGCCAAGAACCCTCCCGCCAAGGTCTGGTCTCTGGACAAGGCCAACGTGCTCGCCACCAGCCGCCTCTGGCGCAAGACTGTGACCGACGTCATTAGCAAGGAGTTCCCCCAGCTTCAGCTCGAGCACCAGCTCATCGACAGCGCCGCCATGCTGCTCGTCAAGAACCCCCGTGCCCTCAACGGCGTCGTCATTACCAGCAACCTCTTTGGCGACATCATCTCGGACGAGGCCTCGGTCATCCCCGGCTCCATCGGCCTGCTCCCTTCCGCCAGCTTGGGCGGAATCCCCGACGGCAAGGGCAAGTGCAACGGCATTTACGAGCCCATCCACGGCTCCGCTCCCGATATTTCGGGTAAGGGCATCGTCAACCCCGTCGGTACCATTCTCTCCGTCGCCATGATGCTCCGCTACTCGCTCAACCTCCCCAAGGAGGCCGATGCCGTTGAGGCTGCTGTCAAGGCAGCCATTGACAACGGTACCAAGACCAAGGACCTTGGCGGCAACGCTACTACTTCGGATATGGGTAACGCTGTAGTTGCTGAGTTGGAGAAGATCCTTAAGGCTTAAATTTAGTATCTCGGGCTGAACGGGAGGGGGCGGTGCAAACAATGCTCTTTGCGCTGTATTCATACGTAGGAGTTAAGGAGGCATATGAGGGATCAAAAAGGTATATGGAAAATTCATCCCTAAAAGGGAATTACGTGCATATGTTGGAAAACTTGATACGGGAAGGGTAGAAGAAAGGGACTTGGTCATGTCCATTGAACCTGGACCCGGCCCCCTTCTCATGAATATACAATAACGAGATACCAAAGCAATTGATGCTATGTTGGAATTCAAAGCATAGATTCTCCACACCGCAATGGTGTAGCCGCATTGGGAGTGTCTATGGCCCTATGGCAATCACATCACAAAAGCAACTTCGCCCAGACGATCTAGATCCCAAAGCAAACAAACAGTGGGGCGACGCAGTCGGTCGATTGCGAAATCGCGCGATGTGGTGGGACCTGGATAATGGTTGGCGCCCGCACGGCAGATCTCTAGAGTATGTAGTGACCTCTTCAGGCTGCTCGGAGTAACTGGACCTGTCACGATACACTGCCGGAGAGTTCATAAAATCGATTCTTTTTGTCTTGTCTTGTTGTGTATGTATACACCCAGCACCAACCAAGACATAGATAGGGAGGTACCAAACAGGATACATCTGATGGGTTACGGACGAGGAGCGAGCAGTTTGGGAAAAGAAAATCTTGTCTTTCTGTGGTTGCCCTGCCTGCTGTATGAACTAGTGAAAACCAAGTCCGGGTTTGGGGTTTACCCCACTATGTATTTGAAGGAGATACCGGGTACACTACCTACTGGATGGATGCGCTGAATGGTTTGATGTGCGGATGCTCAAAGCAAGAAAGTAGAAGGATGAGGCAGGTGAGCGTGTAATGTGAGGTGACGCCGAAAATGTACCAAGCGCGGTATGATATCTACGTTTGTTGTGTACGTATATACCGCAGTATGTTGTAAGTACATAGTCCGGTCGCGGCGTCATCCATCCCGCCCCGGGGTCACTACCTATCTATCTACAGCTAGTGTACATAGCTCCGGACTGCTGCCCAAGATTTTCTAACCCCTCCACCCTAGTTTGAGTTACATTCTAGTCATCTGGAGCTAGATAATCACGATAACCAAGAGCCTCTTTTACCCGAAGAGCAGTGCTCTCGTCCGGTTCTTATCTCGATAGCGGCGGCGCGGCATGCGCAATCCAATCAAGGCATCTTGCTGACTGGTGATTGGCCAATTTGCTTTTTTTACATTCATTGTTCACTATTGTCAATCATACCCTTTCCGATCCCGTGGTAGCGTTGACCGTGGGATGGTGGTCCGAGATAGCGTAGAGGGGTTCGATTGTGTTGCACCCCTACACTACAACATGTTGGAGCGAGGTCAAAAGCAATCCTCCAAAGTGCCAAGTCCATGAATGGGTGACGTCGGTTCCTTGTGCCGCCCTTGAATGTTTGGGTATGGCCTCGTCCTTTCTACAGGATTCGAAGATTTCGACCACTGCACGCAAATCGATGCGAATCTTGTTAGTTGTGTTGGAGAAACACCGTGACCGCCCAATGTGCCCTTGTGATTAATCTAGCTTTTCTTTTTTTTTTCCCGGCTTTTCACATACTTAACCTAATAGCCTTTAGATCAGGTCTCAACCAGTCCGTCTCTCCTCAAGACAACCTAGAAACCCAAAAAAGCAACCAGGGCCCCCTCGACCTTTTTGTGGTGTTTTTTTCTCCGCTTTGCAAGCAAGATCCACAGCCTATTCACACACACACCTTACACTACCAAACAGTCAGTTCGTCCCGTCACTCTTGGCCTTGTTCATCCCATCTCCACCTGGAGATCCGAGCCACCAGTGGGAGCCGGCATCACCCCGGCTTTCTTGCCGACTGGGCTGCGTGACGCAGTACGCAGTAGCCCTCGACTAGCCCATCGTCGAGCCGAACGCCTCCTACGCGACTTGCGAAGCTAGGGGGAATCGAAATCGTGAGATCAAATCAGTCTCTGTCATTGCCGCCACGTCGGGTCTGGAAGTGGAACGGGTAACGAGGGGGGAAGGATTCACCAGCTCTGTGTTTGGTGTGTTTTTTGTGTGCTCGCTCGGCGTTTTGTGTGCTCGGTGTGATCTTTCTTCCGTCATCGTCTCTTGTCTAACTCTTGGTGATCGCCTCGCTTTCTTTCTCTCTTCTTCCTCTCTCTGTCTCTCTCTCTCTCTCTCTCTCTTTCTCTTATTTTATAACCCTTTCTCGCAACAATACCATAGTGATACAAGAAACGATATTGGCCGATTCCCACCAGGTCACACCACTCATGTCGTCAAGAAACCCAACAACCTGGGACCAGTACGAGCGCGGGGGTCGGTCTCCCGGCAGAACTGGCAGTTTTTCCTCGGTGGGAAACAGGAGTGTTCAGTTCGAAAACGAGTCACTGCTTGGCCGCAGTGCTGACGCTAATGGTTACGGCGAGGATGGGGAATGGCCACAGTTGAGGCATAGGAGGTAAGTAGACCTTGAAGTTCGAAACTATTCTAGCTACTCTTTCAACAAGACGCACGAGACTGGACTGCTAACCACCCACCCCGCTGCAGATCTTCCATCACCAACCGTCTTTCCGCCGTGGCCGATATTGGAGGCGTGAACAGTATCCGCTCCTTCACCAGGAGTTGGCAGCGCGCCGCCGGCTTCAGCGAAGTCATCCCCCAACGCCCGTCCTTCGTTTTTGCCCCGGATCAAGCCCCAATAGCAGCGCCGCCCTCCGGCGCGACTCCCATTCAGTATGGAAGGAGTGATCTCGAAGCTGGCGAGGCGACGCCCCGGTCATCTCTGCTACGACAACACTTTGAATCTGCTGCCGGCTCTGCTCCTCAAAACGAAGTCGCGGAACCTAGCACGACGACGACGACAACGACGACGCAACGGCATTCGACCGATTACCGAGAACGCGAGGCGAAGGCGCTCGAGAATGAGCTCGCCCAGGGGTTTCGTGTAGGAAGCGCAGGATCGATATTTGCGGTTCCGCCACACTTGGCTACTCCTCCGATCGTGGGCAGTTATGGGTCGATTCCTGATTATGGGACTACACAGTCCAGGGGCAGCATGAGCAGGCAATCGATAGATCAGGTCTCGGTTCTGTGGAGGGAACCCCAAGAAGTGCCGGCGAACGTGCCCGATCAGGAGATCCCGCCCATCTTGGTGAAGGAGGTTGAGCAGGACGGGAAGATCGTGTTGGCAGTTGAGGGACAGTCGACGCTCCCGCAAACGGTGTTTAACTCTATCAAGTAAGTCGCTCTTCGCATTCTCTATTAAGTTCAGTTCGTCTCAGCGTTACTAACACGGCTTTTTGTCCAATAGTGTTCTCATTGGAGTTGGCCTCCTAAGTTTGCCAATGGGCATCAAATACGCCGGCTGGCTCTGCGGCATGGTCACTCTACTTCTATGTGCCCTCGTAACCGTCTATACCGCGAAGCTGTTGGCGAAATGCATGGATTTGGATCCTAGTTTGATCACCTTTTCCGACCTCGCCTTCATCTCGTTCGGCCGAAGTGCGCGCATAGCCACCAGTATTCTCTTTACGCTCGAGCTACTTGCTGCCTGCGTCGCCCTTATTGTTCTCTTTGCGGACTCTCTCGATCTTCTCTTCCCGGGCTTCCTGTCGGTCACAGGGTGGAAGATCATCTGTGCTGTTATTATGGTACCGCTGAACTTTTTGCCGTTGAGGCTGTTGAGCTTCACGAGCATTATTGGCATTTTCTGCTGCTTTTCAAGTAAGTTGCGAGCGAGTTTTATTTCCGAGAGAGGCTTTGTACACGTGTCATGAACATGGCTAACTAAGTTGCGCCCAGTTGTCCTCATCTTGCTCACCGATGGCTTCCTCAAGCCTACAGCGCCTGGTTCCCTTATCGAGCCTGCCAAAACCTACATGTTTCCACAAAATTGGCTGACTTTGCCTCTCTCGTTTGGTCTGCTCATGTCTCCCTGGGGTGGCCATGGCGTATTCCCAAATGTAAGATGGGTGGTTTGGAAAAAATGCTAGTGACTTCCTATACTGACATCCTCACCTAGATCTACCGAGACATGAGACATCCGTACAAGTACACAAAGGCTTTGAAAATCACCTTTTCGTTTACCGTAAGTCGGTTTCTTTTCGCCCTATTCACATATGTAGTACCTGCTAACCGCCCTTGCAGTATCTCCTAGACGCAACCACAGCAGTCGCCGGTCTCCTCATGTTCGGTGACGGCGTCCGCGACGAAATCACATCCAACATCCTGCTCGAGGCCAGCTACCCCAAGGTCCTAACCTTTTTCATGTGCGCCTTCGTCGCCATCATCCCACTAACCAAGATCCCGCTTAACGCGCGTCCTATCATTGCCACACTCGAGGTCCTGTTCGGCCTACACACGACGACGGTCGCCGAGAGCTCCGGGCTCGTGGGCCGCTCCATGTACTTCCGTGGCGTCATGAAGATTGCCATTCGCGCGCTGACCATCTTCTGCTTCCTGGTAATATCGATTGTATTCCCGGCATTTGATAGCATTATGGCTTTTATGGGGAGTGCGTTGTGTTTCCAGATTTGCGTAATGTAAGTGGTCTCTTATTCTCAGCTTTCTCGTGTGTTTTATCACTGGTTATCGTGTGGATACGGAGGACTAACGAGCACTTTCCTTGATGATAGTCTACCCGTCCTCTTCCACCTCAAGCTCTTCGGCAGCAGCATGTCGCGCAGAGAGAAGATTTTCAATTACTTCTTGCTTGCGGTATCCATCACGTTATCTACCGTTGGCACTGTTTGGGCTTTCCTACCAAAGAGTATTTTCGCTCCTGAATAAAGGGGAGCCAGGATGATGTTGCATATAATTGCTGTTGTTTCTAGTTTTTCGGGTATTCTTTTGGGATGATCTCTTTTAGACCGCATTGCATCATGGTGGTGTCGCTATTTGCATCTCTTTTTGAACTGGTTAGGCTAGGCTAGCTAGATTTGTTTTGAATGTGTATGGAATGCATTCGAGCCTCTAATGTGGTTTTACGGCCAAATCACTATATTTCATAGTATGCTATGGACAAATGCTGACATCATCTTGACTGGTTAAATCTCGTCTCCCTTGCCCCCTGGTTTGATGTAAAAGCTTGGACTCAGTTATATAAGTCCAAGAGCCGCTGGAGTGGGAGAGTGTTGATTCGAGTTCAGAGTCCAACTTTTGAGTATAAAGTGAATAGACGTTGACGACGTCTCTTACGTGTGATGCTAGATGCCAGCACTAACCAGAACTATGGATATTTTATCCCGTTTGAGCTTCCATCGAACATCAAGAATTCCATCCGACGTGAATGTAGCTTACTTGTAGCTTCATCGTATACTTGATCGTTGAAACTTTCTTACTATCATCGGATCTTTCGGTGCTTCAATCTATGTACTACAAGAATATGAGATGAAAGATACTGCTTACATACATTCAAGAGATCTCGACACGGTCCGAGATATGGCACACAGTATATTCAAAACAAAAATACGCATATGAATACTCGACTTTGGAAACCACTCCCATCCGGTGGTCAAGCACAGAGGTACTCAGCAGAAGAGGCAAGGGCAATTAACTACGAAGGGCCATGACAATGGTATACAATGATCGCATTACTATTCAGGGTTAACTGCCAAACCTACAATAAATTACATGTGCCAGCACTGTCCAATCTTGTATCACCATATCTGGTCTTTCATCCCATCTGGACTGTCATCGCATGGTGCGTGAGAGTCTCTTCCTAGGTATTCCAGCCAATACAGACTAGCTAGCGTCCTCATCTCCTCTTCTCTTCTTCATCTTTGATATCACACTTCACTTCTTTCAGTCACCGCTGTCTGTTTATGATAGGTACCTAGGTGAGTCATGTTAGGTTCGAAGCATTTGGCCTAGCAGCAACGACGGACGAGTCTCATCCTTACGTGGCTCCTTCACTTTCAATTGTTCGCCTTCTACAGTTCGACCATGCCCGCCATATGAAATGTAAACCAACCCACTGCACTGGCTTCCCTACTGGTTCATCATTGTCACTATCTATCGTTCCTTCCTCTCATGTTCCAGCTAACTGCAACACCGCACCTACCTCCAGTGCATTTACCATCCCCTACCTTACTAATCCCAACATCGCATAACACAACAACTCGTTCCTTTCACAACCGAAACCGGAAGGTGAAAACTCACGTTAATTACCTCATATACCCATGTAATCACTTCCTGCCAGGAGGTTCCATGGAGATTCCTGATAGTAGTAGCAGCAAGCAAGCAGCATTTCCGAATGACCTCGCCGGAAGATGGAAGAAGTTCACCCATCGATGTGGTGCAGCGATAGAGGGGTAAGTAAGTAGGGAGCGTCATAACAACAGGGAGGGAAACCTAGGTAGTAACTTCCGTTGTCGTCGTTGTCGTCCGCCTCCTCCCAAACGGCTTCATAATATACCTCTATGTTATGTGTAAGCTGAACGTACGTCCAACACTTTACGTCATTTTCCTTTTATCTTTCGTTCGGGTTCGCGAATTTCCCCCATTGGAACCAAATAACTTTCCTTCAGTTGCGTATAGGTATGTGTGGATTGTACAGTTCACCAGAACCAATCTCAAAACACTTTACGTGATAAAAAGTATATATATATAAAAAAAAAAAAAAAGAGTGGAATGTACTTTCGGTCCTTGTGATACAGATTGCCCTCTAACCCTCGGCATCCCCGGGCATACCTAAACAACCTCGCGGACTTGAATACCGAGAGGGCACAGGAGAGTAACAGCCGTATAACCTCGTACATAACTATGCGTATGTATGTGTGTACGTTTTTTTTTGTTCTGTTTGTCTCCTGTCACACAAATAGTACACATGACCCGTCCTCAGTCGGAGTAGCCGGCCGTTGGCCGTTTATGATTCTTGTTTAGCTGCTTGAATTTATACAGGACTTGAACCACATGGTACTGTTGTCATTGTATCGATCGCGGCGGGAATAGGTCGATGACGTAAGTACTTCTTTGAGCAGGCGCGTACGTTGAGGTAATGCTGAAGGTAATCTGGTAATCTGTTTCCCCATTCAGTTCATCACGTTCACAAAAGGCATAAGACAAAGATATAGCGTTCGAGTGGGTAACTTCTGGTATTGTTGTGACCTTTGAAGGTCTTCACATGAGATGTTCGGAGAATATCTAATACACAGAAAGCGAGTTGAAACCCAATTCACCATTCCGCCCATCCACCAATCCCATGTAACTGTCCTTGTTTGGTCTTTTAAACCGGAAAAGAGAAAAATGCTGATCCTTCGGGCTCATGTCCATATGTCTCGATCCGATGAATGAAATGAAATGATAGAGAAGAGAAAACCCAATCCAATTCGAATGTCCAGTTTCTGTATCTGAATGCCGCTTCGCCCTTTGTTTGTTTGTTTAAACCATGCTATGCAGTACTGTAAATCCCTGAAAATATTGACGACAGACCCGCCCGTTTGACCCCAAGCAACAAAACCCCTGAAAAGCCAAAAAAAAAAAAAAAAAAAGCCAAAAGACCAAAAATGCCCGTATACTCCGACTAGGATCAGCAGATTTCCTTTACCCAAAAACAGTATGAATCAATGGAGGGCCACAGCGAAGGTGATAGCCCAACTACAAGTGATGAACTGGCACGAGAGGAGCTCCCGTCCAGCCACCAACCCACTCGACATCGAAAGGATGACGCTTCTCCTTGCGCCAGTCAAATGCCCGATCGCGTCCCTTGCTCCAAGGGCACTGTTTGACCGGGGTAGACTTCTTTCCGATGTTGGCAGAATAATGATGAGGTGAGTGATTGTTCGAGTGAACAGTATAAGAGTTGTGGTGAATGCTGTTGAAATCATGAGAGGCGGCGCCAAAGCTATGAGGAATTTGACGCGTTCTCGGGATAGACTCGGAACCCTTGGGAGGTGTGGTTCCTGTCGCCCTGCGACGTTCACCCAGAGCCTGCCACTTGTCTAGGGCACTCTTCCGGGCAGGCGGAGAGTGGCTCATAGAGAACTGAGTGGGCTCCTTCTGTGCGGGGGCATCGTGGAAGAAGAAACCATCGGCAGCGAGATCGTCGTCGATGTTGGAACCGAGATGCATGTCAATAGCCGGGATATCGTGCTCCACGTGAAGACTGCCCGCCTTGGTAGCCGGTGACCGACCCATGCGAGGAGTGTTCTCGTTATCGTGCTTGCTTTCCTGGCTCCAGGTCCTGGAGTTCATCTCCTTCAACGCCAGCTGCTTAGCTTGCTCTTCCTCCTCCTCCTCCTCTTCGTCCCACAGATCACTCCAGCTCTTAGAGACAGTATCCTTGCGACCGAAAACCAGCGACAAAGCTGACTGCTTAGGCTGCTTGGCCATGTTGATCGGAAGAGAGCCGGTGGCGGCCGAAGGCCTCACGGGGATCTTGGCAAACATGTCCTTGCTAGATTGAGCGACCGAGCCCATGTTAAGCGACTGCATGGAGGCAGCAAGATGTGAGTCCATAACAGACGAAACGGAAGGCGGGGTCTGAATGCTAGCGGAAAGCCAGTCGGAGGTGGTGGCGGTAGAAGTAGAGAAGAGGTCCTCGGTATAGCTTTCGTCGTCGGGAATGTCGCTGAGCTGCCTCTTGGTGTTCGCGTGGAGCGCCTTGGCCCAGGGGAATGCACCAGTGTCCATCTGGGGGCTCTGGATCGAGGGGGTGCGAAGAGGCTCACGGTTGGAGCTGGCGACCACGGGGCCATCGGCGGTGCAGAAGTCGTCGAGGATCTCGTCGTCGGTGGTGAAGCTGATGACGCGGAGGAGAGCTTCGCGAGCACCCTCAAGGGAGCGCTTACGAGGATCAAGGTTCATACACTGAACAATGACTTCATAGGTGTCCTGGGACATGGAAGGAAATACATCGAACAAAGACTGCTTGTCGCGCGAGAAATCCAAGAAAAGCGGGTCGGCCTCGGTCGGGGTGGTGAATGGGTTGCGGGCGAAGAGAACGTTAAGCAAGCAGATGCCAATAGCCCAGATGTCTGCCGCAGCCGGCGAGTATCCGGCACCGGCCGAGTCGAACTGCTCAGGGGACATGTAACGTTCGCTTCCAACCGCAGCCTCATACGACCACTTCTCGGTGGTGGCAAGCCCGAAATCGCCCAACTTGGCGGAGCCTGTTTGGGTGAGGAAGATGTTCTCGGGCTTGATGTCGCGGTGGTAGATGCCCTTGGCGTGGATGTGGGCAACAGCGTCGACAAGCTCCAGCATGAATCGCCTCACATGCTCGGTTTCCAAAGGACCCTGGTCCAGACGAATCGCTTCGTAGAGATCGCCTCGCTCGCAGTACTCCAGGACGATGTATGTATGGGCTTCGGTCTCGAAGGTGTCGATGAAGTTGACAATGTTGGGGTGGGCTCCAAGACGTCGATGAAGAACCAGCTCCTCAGACTTCTCGTCAACCGCAAAGTCGAAGCCGGCTTCGCTTGCAGCTCCCTTCTTTGTCAGGCACTTGATGGCAACCTTCTGACCAGTCTTGAGGTCGCGAGCCATGAAGACCATGCCAAAGGATCCATGGTTGAGAGGGGAGATCGTTTGGTATCGTCCAGCGAGGAGAACTCCAGATTGGAACTTGTTCCGAAGGCAGAAGTCCATGGCGAATGCTGGGGGGAAAAGATTAGGGTATAGGTGTTGAGTTGGTTTTGTGTTGTAGATAGTTGATACAATGCGCGTGTGTGTTTCCTTTGCAGACAGGTGTTTCTCAAAGTATCGAAAGAGGTATAAAAGAGACGCCGTAAAAGCAAGAAAGAAGTGGAAGAATGTACAGGGTTTAGAACTGTGAAAACAAGTCGAAATCGTTCACGGTCTGAGGCTCATAAGCGGTGATAAGGTGAAGAGTCAACAAAGGAAATGTGACTGTAGAGTAGTCGGTCGAGAAAGGGGCCGTCGAAACGGTAGAGTAGTGGGTGAAGGGAGAAAGAAATTGTTGTTGTTATAGTAACATCGAATCCAGGTCAGGCGAGGTATAAGTTGAAGGCCGTTTGACGCTGTTCTGAGTTATTGTTGTTGTCGTTGGCGGTGTTGATGATGCTTGTCCAGGTGACTTGAGCTTGGTCGAAGTAATCACCAATGTAAACACCGGGTGAGCCGGGCTAGAGGGCAAGGGGGGGGAGCCTTGAAGGCAACGACGGCGTGGTTTTGGCAGCGTATCTCAATGGCTTGATGTTGTTGACTATGATGATCAAGAGTTGTATCGGAGATATCTCAGAAAGAGTTGACCGATCGCCGCGTATAAGAGTCTCTCAGGAACAGGTGGGCCGTGGAGTGACTCTTTGCAACCCCCTGGTTCGGCACGCGAGATGTGATTCACACTGGAAA
Source organism: Neurospora crassa OR74A (assembly GCF_000182925.2). Lineage (NCBI taxonomy): Eukaryota > Fungi > Ascomycota > Sordariomycetes > Sordariales > Sordariaceae > Neurospora > Neurospora crassa. Next base: position 1,981,172 of record NC_026503.1, on the reverse strand, counting down.
AAGTGGATACCAAGTCTTCGGGGATGCAGCAACTTGGTAACGGACGAAAACGGAAGTTGCGGGTCGGCGATGATGGAAGAGGCCGGGGGAGCCAAGCAAGCAACCAGTGGTCTAGTCCGTGTGTGTGTGTGGTATGCTGACTGGAGACTCGGCGGAGCGTGGAAGACGGTAGCGTGATGCAACTGAATGCGTGATGGTCTTCGATGTTGCTTTTTTGGCTTTTCAGAGTGCTCGTCTCGCTGGTCTTTCGTGTTGTTTTTTTTTTTTTACTTGGAACAGACGAAAGAAGGAAACCAGTGTTCGAACGGCGCAGTCGGGAACCCAAAGGCTGATTGATGTGAGAGTTGGGGATGGAGCCCGATGTCGATGCAAGGCTGCCGCAATCAATGGTATCCGATCGGGACGAGCGAGGTGATGCGAAGTCGGATGAGGTGCGTCGAGTTGACGGATTGATTGTTTTGATTGATTGATTGCGAGGCGAATGCGAGCTAAAACAGACAATGCGATGCACGACAAATGAAGCGCGACAAACGACGGCGAACAAGGCGAGTTATACAGGAAAGAAGAGAGAAGAGAAAAAGGTGGTTTGGGAATAGGGTGAAATGGGTGGATGGCGGAGGTGGGTATTGAAAAGGAGCCTGAGAACCTGGAAGCAGTGGGAAGCACGAAATGGAACAAGCAGGCAGGAGGTGGAAGAGGACGGAACCGCTGCGAGCGTCAGTCAGCGCTGCCGGAGGTCATGCTGGGTACCTCTGGCACTCGCCCTGGTTCTAACAGACGGGAGTAGGTGACTGGAGCGGCCGACCTCCGTCGTCGCTGAGCTGAACAGCCCAGTGCTTCCACTTCTCAGAGTCGGGGGTGACCCCCTGGGTGGGCAAGCACGCCCGCGGGACGGGCTTCCACTCGTCGCTTTGTCACTCCATCACTCGCAGCTGCCCAGCAAAAGGCCGCTTCAAGCAAAGAGACGGCCAGGGTCTGCCGATCACTGCGTCGCAAAATGGTGGGCGAGCACTGGGCTGTTGGCCGGTCGTACAGCTGAGTCTTACCGTGTGTAGACTTCGTCACGACACGGTCTGGGTGGCTATCTCGACAAATGACGACGAATGGCATTCTTCGCTTGCTGCCACGCAACCACACTGGAAACGACCTGGAACTGACCCAAGACAGATGAACACACCAACCAAGACACACACCGCCCTCGGGTCCCTGCACGAGCCCGCCGTCTTTGGTATCACACTACCTACACGGTACCTCAGTACCTTGATGACCGTCGCGGTGGGCTCAAGTAGCGCACAGGTATAGCGCATAACGCCCCAACGCCTACCAGGTATTGAATACCATGTAATGTAAGGTAATGTTGGGGCAGCTGTCGGCCCCGTTCCTTCACACTGGCAGCACAAGAAGCCACAGCAGACAGGCAGATTAGCATCATTTTCAGGGACCCCCAATTCCACGTTCCATTGTGTGAGATGAGTCGGTTAAGTTGTGTGAAAGTGCGGGAGTGCCAATGCAATCCGTCAATGTTTGACACCGTGTCTAGATGTACAAACCCATATGCCGCGTACGGAGCTTGAAGTGCATACCAGCAACGACATGACTGACTGACTGACTAACTGAACGTCCACGCACGTCGAAAGGACGGAATGACAACTCCTATGCCGGCCACGGATAGCGGATGGCTTCTTCCATGCTATCGTGTATCAATCGCCGACTAGCGTGGCCGTAGAGGTCCAACTCCGTACACCGCCGATCTAGGTTTCCCCGCGTCCGCCGTCTTTTCAGACTATCTGGCCGTTTCTCGGTTATTGATAAGGATCATGGCAACCTCAATGTTGAGTACATAGGTAGTGTAGTGCATGTACGTTTTGTTGCGTTGCATCTCCACGTGCTCGACCAGCTTTCCTAGATCTCCCGTCTTTGCTGTCGCTGCCGCCAGGTGTCGGCAACAGGAAGCCATTCAATCTGACAAATAGCATGCTGTAGAGGGAGGAATGGCTTTTCCATACGCTAGAACCGTTATTACGGAGTCTTACCTCAGTTTAAGTTATAATGATGCCCCGCCTGATCATCCGGATTAGTGACATATTGCTGTATTGGGATTAGCGCCACGTTACCCACATGGCCATCTCGAAATTTCATGGCCTCCCAACGTCAGACGGATGCCGCCATGACAGACGATGATGTTCATTCGACTGCCGTCACATCGAACGAGTCAACCATCATGGCATGAAGTCAGGACAACCGCGACCTAGGCAATCGCTGTCAGAATCGTACATCTGACCTGAACGCTCAAGAATCCCAAACGAGACTGGCGAGGGGTGGCTTGGAAAAACGTGGGAGGAAGCTAGGGGTAGGTACAAGCGTACGCAGCACTAGCATACCTACGTGCTGCGGTACGGCGGGACGAATGTAAGGGGAACAAGCGAGAACGGAGCTTGGGAGGCAAAAGCAGATGGATGATGGAAACTTGTCATCAATGGCGAACATGGGTAGCTTCCAAATTCCCGAGGGGATAGCGATCACGTCGGAGTCATCACCAATTGTGCACTGTTAATCTTCTTGTGTCAACACGAAGCTGCCACTTGTCCAGACTGTATTCGCGTTGCTAGTAGCCGGTCTCCCTTTTTGACACCATCGAGATGATCTCGGGCTGGGGTTTAATGATGGATACGTTTCCGGTTTGTCGTGGTTGTCAATTCCGTCAATCAACGACAACAACAACAACAACAACAACAACAACAACACGGCAACAACTGAACTCCCAACATTCTCAACTGTTTCAGTTCACACACTCGCGCTCGCTACTTCACAGTCATTGGTCAGCGGCAGCAAACGAAGCGACATCCGTCTGTTTCCTGTTGCGTCTGGATCATTCCTATTTGCTCTTTCACCGCGGCGAGCGAGCGACACTCCACGCGGTAGACAGGCAGGACTTGAGGCAGTGTACAAGCAGCACTGTTAGATAGCTAGTGTGGTGATGACCAAGAAAAGCACAGACGCACGCGCCCTGCGGTCCGCAGTCCGCACGCCCTGCAATCCTCCTTGATGATTATCGCTTCAGCAGCGTCCTCTCCTTCAATCAAAACCGTTGCTCACTTTCTTATTCGGGATGCGAAAATAGCAACAACGCTGTCGATTGGCAATTTGCCCGCCCGGCGATACGTACACGCGTTTCTTGTTTCAGAAGAGGAGAGATGCCACGCTGCCTCTCTCGATGTTCATGGGACAATTCACGCGATAATGCTCTTCGGGATGTGAACAAAGTCAGTCACGGTTTCACGGAACATGAAACTAATTACAAGTACAAGCTAGGGGGTATGCCGCATACGTTACCTACTTCCCCAGTTTTCTGAGCATTCCCGAGTCTCGACGTTTGCCGCCAAGGGGGCCCATCATCTCATCGTTCCGAAATGATCACAAGTACACTACCTACCGTGTGCGCTATGAGCAGCGAGCAATCAATTGCGCCATGGCGACTCAACATTTGTCGAGGGCTGCGACACGGCACTGAACCGCACCCAAGATCTCTTTTGGGACGAATGGACCGCACAAGCTGCCGGAGTCCTCTTTGCCCCACAAAATGCAGGCTATTCGGATGAAGATTGGGGGCGTGTGTAAGTGTACCACTCTGGTTTGTTAGCGCATCAAGAAAAGGGGGTGCTGATCACGATCCTGAAAAGACAGCCGGCGATAAGCTTCAGGACACCCGACTCCGTCGAGATTCTTATCGCGTTTCAATTCCAAACAAACAAAGCAAGAGGCGTGGCCAGCAAGGTTCGTGAAGTGCTCGCATCGCCAAGCCTCGGCAATGGTGTTGAGGGTTGTGTGGAACTCTCACCTTGCTTCGCACGTTCCGTCGCAATGTGGCATTACCATCCGATAAACACAAGCAGACTATCGGACGAAAGAGGGTGCTGCTATCTATCAAATCTACGGACAACATACACTAGTGTACACATACTTAGTTGCAGCACGGGGCTACCGCCACTTACACGTGTAAGTAAAGGGCAGGTAACGACGATGCAATTGATTCGATAACCGCCCGGGCAGCTCGGCCATCTCAAACAAAGAAAAAAAAAAGGGTGGAATGTTGTCATCACGGCCGACGATGATGTTTAGGCTTAGACAAAGGGACGACTATGTATGAGCGAATCCATTCTCCAGATCTCGTGGCCCATCCATCAGTGTGTTAAAAACGTTCGACATTGGCGCAATTGCCGGGGGCGAGTTTTGCACTAACACGAGGAACACATGTGTCCCGAGTCGCAATCGCATTGGACCTTGAGAAAGGCCTCGTAAAAGGGGGCACTGCTTGAGGGGTAAAAAGGTTTTGGGACCACATATAGAGGACACATGATATCATTTTGCCATGGGAATCCCCTCTTTGCTATCACCACTTTTTGAGGAGGTTTGGGGACCATTCAACAAATGGCTGCTCCAAAAAAGCTTGGCCATTCGATCAAAGCCCGTGTGACCGCATGTAACCCCAGATTCCAACAGGATGACCGCCGTTATCGCTCGCTCTTGTTGAACTACACGCACACTACAGTAATCGCCGCGGGGAACATCCTGGCGGCGTCGGCGATAGCGGGAACCAACTTGGTAGAAGAAGGTGGCGGGTTCGATTCGTGTGTCAACGCCCGTGACCTTTTGGGTTCCTGTCTATCGGAACTGGGAGGCAAGAAAATGGAAAGTGAAGTGAAAAGGTAATTGCGAGTTTGTGACTCCAAGTGAGCAATTTGTTGTGTTGTTGAGCGAGCGCAATCGGACGGGACAGTCATATCAGTCGCAACATCGTTGTTCACTATGATAGTAACAGAATTAACCGTTTGCCTAATTCACAACCATCACAAAGCTCAGTTAATTAGTCAACTCCTTGTGTCCAATAACCTGAAGATTGGGCCCAGCCGTTTCGCGTTGCAACGTCACGACGTAGGAGATGATACTTGAGAACCCCTCCGAAATTATTGTAATAGAGTGCATGCCCGTTTGGGGGTATAATTCCGCTGTTTTGGAACAAGCGAATCTTACCATACCAAATGATCTTTTGTTTGTTCATTACTACACTTGTAATTTTGCACTTGCAGACTTCCAGAACAACATCTCATTCCAGTAGACGTGTTGGCAAAGCCCCAGGCCGGTCATTACAACTCAATGAAGGAATCCATCAAAGGGTCTCGCTCGTGAAACGATATGTCTGAGTGTCAACGGGCCGTCAAGAAATGCATGAACGTAAACCCAGCGGTTACTTTTGCCGCTGTATTATGTACTACACTAGTGTAAGAGCGCGGTTGTTTTCATGTAACGGCATATGTAGTATGTACCTGACCCGCCTGGCTCTCCCTGCCGGTCGTAAACAACAACAACAACAACAACAACAATGCAACTGTCATTCAGGGCATTCCCGACATCGCGAGAGTGAAACTTGGGCAAAACACTGATAGTCATAGTATTCCTCAATTGTATTGTCGTGGATTTGGTCTGGTGGGGTTTACTAATCATTGTGTTTTCTTGGTTTTGAGTTTTCCGGTGGAGTTGGCTCTAAGCTTATGAGTGATGTAGGCATCAGCAATTGGAGCTGGAACTGGACGGAGCGCTGTCAAGTTTTCACGTTCCTGAGATAGGTATCCTCCCTGGCGGCGTGCCTGGATACGGCGCAGGTCGGCCGGCTTTTGTTGAAAAAGATGACGACACCGCGCAGTATCGGGGGGGCCGGGACCGATAATCAGATAGTTTTCCGTATCTCCTTCGGCAGTGCGATGGACAATGCCAGGGAACAGTGCCTGGTGAAATCCCATAGCTCCGATCATGTTCACTGCTCCTGTCGATTATCAGACGAACGTGTCGTCAACATTCCCAACATGTTGTTCACATGTCGCAGCCTCATTGTTTACAGTTTCCCCCCTTTCCCGATATTTATGCTGTCTTCAGGCTCCATGTCTGTTACCACCAAGGCCATGCTGGCGCATTCGAGCTTCCCTAGTTCAACCCCACAAAGTCCACCCAGCTGCTGCAACATGTATGTATTCTATGTCATCTTTTGCACGGGTTCAGCCATGCTTACATTATGCACCGTACCGGAGCCGCCTGTGTCTCGTTTCCGCTGTACATCCGTGGTGTGGTCGTGATGGTGTGATGAGTCCAAATCTCATCACACGAGAAGCGCCAGGAGAGACGGGACGGAATACGGTAGTCGTGTGAATGTTGTCGTTGTGGTTGTCCGGTTGACTTTCTGACCGCCTCCCGAGAGGCATCTACATAAGAGGTCAAAGAGGACCCCGAACCATCGCTATGTCGTCCGTCGTGTATACGGTGTGCCCATCCCGAACTCCGAGAGAGGAATCGGAGGGTAGTAATCAGCGATTGATAGAGTTGTGGCATCTGGCATTGTCGTCACAGCAACCGTAAGCGATGGCCTGTGGTGGTTTGTTTTGCGCAAATGCTTGTGATACCTCAAAAACTGGACCTGTCGATGTTAAAGATTTCAGGTTACCGTTACCGTGACTTTTACCGCAACAACTTAAAGCCCGCAAATTTTTCTTTTGCATGCGGGAGCGAGATTCAGTACAACCTCAACAACAGACACTCTGCAAGAACTGAAGCTTTCGATTTCCCCGCAACAATCAACAAAGAAGCAATTAACTTACGGCGAATTGGCTCACCGCCTGCTGCCCCCTCCCGGTCGTAATCATTCCATTGACGGTCACGCCCGGGCCTTGTCACCCCACTACCGGCTCATCGCCCGCTCCCCGGACTTGCAGTCTCTGACTCGGAGCCACGGGTAAAGCCGCAGCGCAGGACCTCTCGGTCTCACCAACCCCATCACCCGCTGCCACCGCCCATTCGGACCCCTTCGTTTTCCCCTCCTTGCCTTATCCCTTGCCGTGGGGTAAACTAGTCCTCTTTCGAGCCTACCACGACGCAACAACAACGAGTAAACCAGTGACCATCATCATCAATCATGGCTCCCATCAGGGTGGTTTTGCTCGACATTGGTACTGCATACCCCTCCTCCAAAGTCCCAACCTCCATCCCCATCACCGGCTCCGTCTTCCTCGTGGAGACCGCAAGCAATGACCACCACCTATTCTATGTCTCTCGCCTGTGCGTGATGGATTGGCTAATGACATCTCCCTTGCCGAACAGAGGGCACCGTCTGTCCCATCTCATTTGTCAAGGACGTTCTTGTAAGGCACACCCACACCCGTTCTTCTTGGGCCGGCCCAGCCCAGTGCTTTGTTGCACGCGGGTAGCCACACCACATGTCTCCTGATTCTTCTCTCTTGCCCCTCATTGCCCATTCTATCCTCTCTATCTGCCGCCAGCCCGTTTCCCTCACGGTTTGGCAGCGTTCCACAGCAGTAAGGTAACAGCAGTGCCTCTTTGCTGCTTGCTACTACGTCAACCCCCTTCTTGTGCTTTCTTGTCCTCCCCCTTCCCCTCCCCTCCCCTCCCCTCCCCTCCCCTCTCCTTCCCTACCTTACCCTACCCTACCCTTTCAATGGGCTCGGTGCAGACTCAGGTTATAAACCCGATTGGCCGGCTATTCACGACACGATCCAGGAGGAAGCAAGCAAGCGCGAAAAGCTGTATGCCTGGAGACGTCACAAGAGAGTCAAGTCACTACGTGGTCCAGTGAGACAAGACAGGCCAAATTCGAACTGACAGCAACCGCGTCTCGCCGGCGGCCATAGTTCCCCTACGCCCTTGAAGCGCTTCCAGGCACCTTGAAGGCCAAGTGGGACTCTCCCGAGTTCGCCCCTTACCGCGCCGCCTTCCCGGCGGAGCATGCCGGCTCACAAGAGTCCCTCGCGGCGCACGTCCGCGATCTTATGAGCAAGGATCTCAAAATATCGTACCTCAAGAGCCTCCAGGGCTACCTGTGGGAGACAGGCTACCGCAACGGCGAGCTCAAGGCTCCCCTGTTCCTCGACGTGGCGCCCCAGTTGGCCCGTTGGCGGGAGCACGGAGGTGTCAAAGTCATGATCTACTCATCCGGCTCCGTGCCGGCGCAGAAGCTTCTGTTTGGACACACCAACGGTGAGCCGTCTGACATCTTGCCCTGGCTGTCGGATTTCTTTGATACGGTCAACGCGGGCCCGAAACAGGAGAAGGCTAGTTACGAGAAGATTGCGGCCAAGCACCAGGAGTATCCTATCGGCGAGTGGCTGTTCCTCAGCGATAATGTCAAGGAGGTTGAGGCGGCAAAGCAAGCTGGCATGCAGAGCTATATTGTTGATAGGCCCGGTAACGCGGAGTTGTCCGAGGAAGCGAGGAAAGAACATAGAGTTATCAAGAGCTTTGAGGAGATTGGTGATCTATGAGCTGTGAGGGCAGGCATGGATCGCCACATAGTGGTGGAAAGACAAAAGAAAATTGAAAAATCCAAAATTTAATATGAAATAACAATAACAATCAGGCGTCCATATCAAATTCGCTGATCTTTGTATATGTTATGTCAATGCCATCGTACCAACCTCACCAACCTCCCAGCTCACCATCGAAAATGCAAGAAGCAAAGAGTTTCTGGTCAGAGCACCAAGCCATCAATCAATCAGACATAACTTGCGTAACGGGATGCCGCATGCCCCGAATGCATTCGCTACCAAGATTACCAAGTTCGCCGTTACGCCACAAGCAGACAGATATCTGGACGGATGTTGTTCCACAACAGTAGAGACATGAGCATCTCAAACAATCTAGACTGTACACCCCAGACGCTACTACCTCTACCTACCGACTTCACTCTACCTACCTCTAGATATCATGCAATCTCCGGCGAACCCCGAAGTATTCGTTGTCTTTTTGCACCATGTGCACCGCACCTTCTTTTAACATCCAAGTTGACTTTCGGTGGATAGCTCCTTCTGCGTCTGTCTGTAATACAGATAGGTAGATACCGTGACCTCCTTCCACATCCAACCTGACGCAGTCCAGTCAGTGGCTCCCGTCTTTTCCACTTCTACATATGGCCGTTGGTGGAACGGAAATTACCTACCTACTCTTTTTCGAGTTTGAGGGAATTGGCGTCTTGGTGCAGTGTGTGTACCCAATATGTGGTGTAACCGTCTCACAACGTACGATACAATACGATACGATGAGACAGATGGTACACCAAAAGTGTGACCAGCTAGACATGGAGAAGCAATGGTAGGGCCTTTTGAATTTGGGATAGTACATACACGTGACTGTGATTACTCTGTAAGGGAAAAAGCCACAGCCGTTTGGGAGGGCGGTTTGATGCTTTGATTGGTCTCTCTGCTTTACATTGGAAATGATAGGTTCCATTTTTGTTGTATTTCTTTGACGACGACTATGGTGGCTAGACTGTACTACTCCGTGATGGTTTGTACAGGCTTGTTGACTAGGACCTTCGGTGGCCATGTTGTATGTTGATGTCTTGGTCTACCTCACCACCTCATCGCAAAATAGACATAGGTAAGAAGGTCGTCAGTTGGCATGATATTTGGCCTTGGTTCTGATGTACTTCTCTCCGCAGCTCCTGATGACAGTCCTAATGACAGAGAAGCGGTTATATCAGTTGATAAACTACTTATATCCAAGGTAGCCAACCAAGTGTAAATCACAAAAATGTACAGATAAGGCGTCATCCATACCACGGGTCACTTGATGATGAATGTTGATAGTTAAGGGTCGTGGTGTGGTTAGATGGTGGGACCTCTCCTCCAGCAGCAGCACTCTCGAAAAACTGGTGAGTGGTGGTTTTCCTTGATACATCTTGTCCACCACTAACATGTTTCCCAGATGCACGCTAACATGTCAGATTGTTCCAGATAGAAATTGTGCCCGAGAGTAAACTTTACCCTTCTTGTTCAAGAGGGTGTTGACGAAAGGTTCCCAAGCCGCCCGCCCACCCCCAGGTAATCATCGCACGCCATATTTGGTCTTCAACTCACTTCACGAAACCCAATAGTTGAGACAAATACACTACAGCTGACGGATAGTCCCGCAACAATCCTCATACTAGCTGCATGTCTGCTCAGACAATTAGCTTAGTCTGGATGCTGCGCTTCACTTGAAAGATAGAAACAAAGGTGACACCATGACGATCATCAATCTCTTTTGCTTCAGTCCGTCGACGGCTATCCCCAAGAGTCTACGGAACTGCGGAGTTAGGCTACCAGGTGGAGTGACAAAAGGTCCGTACCCTCACTGGTTCTGGTTTGGTAAAAGCATGTCCGGACTTTTTATCACATAGCCTGGCTACATAGTTCGAAGTGAGGTAGTTGCCGAGATCACCAAGAATTTCCCCATCTTTCACTAGCAAAGCCACCACCGATAGGCTCCACACAGAGACTAGCGTGACGGCGTCGATCCAATTGTTTATCCCAAATAGCCTCGAGGTAGTGTATCGCGAGATAAATGCTACATTGTGCAAGTTACCGGATCTGCGGTGGTTGGTTTCGGGACAAGAGTGGGTTGACTTGTTGATTCCGCACTGACAAACGAGTGGCTGGACGGCGCGGAGACGTCAATGATTTTGTGTAGAAGGAGGTTGAAAGTGTAAATCATTGTCCTCCGCATGGTAAGCGAAACGTATTGATGAAAATGTCCCCGAATGAGAGAATACTACGAAACTACGACGCTATTAGGCTACCGTTTTGTTTGACAAGGTCTGTAGTGTATAAGGTGAGACAAGGGTCTGATTTGATTGACGACTTTGTGTCAAGCTACAACGGATCAGCCGATAAAGTTGCCACTTGTATGCTATCTATGCAGCTCTGATCGCGTTTCAAGATGAGGGGAAATTGTTGGGAGTTCTCTTTTAGAATTGGTGATCACACGATCACGGCGGATGAGGTGGAAGATGGGCCCGAGGAAGTCGATGGCAACTTGATCTCATTTGTTTTTGACGAGTTGTGTGTGAGTGGTAATGGGGTGCCAGTGTCTACCTACCTACCTATCAGTCGTGGTCTTTGACTATCAAGGTCGTCCGAGTTAGACGAATGAGAGGCCGCTCGGCGTTTTACTCCGCATTGGACTTCGAAAGCTTCCCCTTGCGTCCACGTCCATCCGGAGAAGGACGCAATAAACTTGACTGGGCATTGAAGCCTCGAGATCACAATAGATATCTCGTCTCTAATCATCTTCAATCCCAATACCACGTATCAATCGTCCGTTCTTCCGGACTTTTGCACTTGGGTTAGGCGAGCTCGGAATCAGGCGCCGAAGACTACCTGACGATGCAGGACATTTGCCCACCGCCTTTTCCATGAAACCCAAAGCACGCGTCCCGCATCCCTCACATCATCACATCTTTGCCGCGGAAGAGGTGTCCATGTGCACAGGTGACAGATGGTAGTGCATTGGCGTCCACTTCAGCTGGCTGGCTAGGTAATACATTACCTAGCCCAGTTTTCTTGGTTGCGGGGTAAGCAGTAGTGCGCCGTGATTGACAAGTCTCGACTCAGTCTGTTGGGGTCGTGATAGGTCGGCGATAGGTTGGAACGAATGAGCAAGACGGCAGATAGGTCGAGGAGGTTCCATGTGTTGATCACTGGCTGGTTGCTAATTTCACGAGAGGTTTCGGTGATGCATGATTTCATGCAACGATGCGTCCTAGCCTTTAATAGTCCTTCGTCGATTTGGCAGAGCACGGTGCACCAAAGGTCACGATGGGAGCGGCGTGTCGGAAGAAAAGGTACTAAGGGAGGGCAGCGTAAGCAAAAGCTCTATGATTTGTTTGCGAAAGTTGGTCCTATCTGCAGTTCCTGGCAGCGAAGCGCGGGCCGGAAGATGCGGAGCGGCGGAGCGAAGATGAGACTGTGTATGTTGGCGTCCGGCGGGCCATATGGTCTATCCTATCTCTGGGATCATTACGTATGATCATGATATCAGTATGTTCGGTGGGCGGTAGCCCAACTGGACAAAGACAGTTTTACACCGGAAATAGCTTTCGCTGTCAAGGATAGGTGCAGCTGTCTGACTCTCGATCCGCCGACACGTTGGCATATCCGGGGCGGGGCGCCCGAGACCTGGGGAATGTCTTGCCCGCCAGGTGGGCCGGAAACACCGTAGAAATACACTCATCGAACAGTCCCGCTGTTGACCTTGAAAGAAGAGCGGATCAAAGCCAAGAAATGCTTTGAGAAGGGGCCTTCAACCTGATGCGGTAGCAAAGTGTAGGCAGCGGGAGGTAATTTCGCCAACGACGACATTCCTCCGCGTTCAGACGGTCGTCCATAACCTTCCTCTTGCCATACCATTATGTAGTTGCCTCTGATACTTCCGCTACCATCACCGTGCTCTTTAACCGAAAAGACCGGACTCGGATGCCAGCTTGAGGTCATGGAACTCTCTTGAAAGTGGTTCCCCGTACCGTTCCCAAATCGCCCATCTGCGCGGTTGACATGTCGGTCTGAAATCATATTGGGACACCAGACAGGCAACGACCAAATCCACAAGATCCTAATCGACCGCTTCAAGTTCTCCTATGGCTTTCTCGTGACGTCAATTTCTTCAAGGAGGCGTACAAGGTCGTCAGCTCCCGAGTGAATTATGGGACGTCGTCATCCTCAACGGCGACATACTCCCACTCCCGATATGACTGAGAACACCAATGTTGTGGTCATCCGATCTATCGGCTCCCAACAACGGTCGAGTCGAGTGACTTATTGTTAGATGTCGTGACTGATCTCGATTGTGTGCGTTCGAATGGTTCGCAAACCTTAGACCAAGGTAATGGCAAAGTTGTTGCGTGACGAGCCAGAACGTAGCTCTTCCTTGCGAAACGGCCTGTCGTTTCCAACCTGATCTGATGTTCTCCTCCACAGGTAATAGACCAGCCGTTGGGTTGTCTTGGATTCCACCATCTCGTACCCGATCGATTCCATAATAGCCGCTAACCTCTCTTGATCCAGATATCGCGAGTTGGTGACGCATGGGGCCGGTAGCACAAGGAACAAACTTGGAAAGAATGCAGCGGTTGTCCCGGAGAACCGCTTCGGCGATGTTAGAAATTGTGTCGTGCGGACCAGCATCTCGCCTCTGTCCTTATGGTCTGGGACAAAGTTGAGCACCAAAGAAAGGCTGATGATGTCAAACTTCTCCGACTCGTCCTTCGGCAACGGGCGCTCCATGAAGTCCTGCTCAAGAATCCCAGGCTCTTGGCTGTTGAGATCGATCCGAGTGATGTCGAAATGGTTACTTTGAGCACATGCGTTCTTTGTACTCAGCGCTCCAACTTCCAGCATGCGCAAGCGGCCTTCCTTATACTCCTCGGATGAGAGGTACGGCCCAACCCACTCCATGAGCACGTTGGAGCTGTCGCCGCCTCGGTCATGTCTCTGCCCCTGGAGACTTGCTTCCTGATATTTCTCGATACCACCCAAAGCCTCGATCTCCGCCTCAATTGCCGCGACCTGTGTGTTATCGTTCTTCTTCATAGCCTGCACCTTCCTCTTCTCTAGGAGATGGAGTTTGTTGATGATGGATTTCGTGGTTTTCCGCGCAAGTGACTTGGGCTTTGTGACCGTGGGCGGACGGCCTGCTGCCAGGTTTTTGACCACTCCCTTTTTCTTAGGTCGCGTAGCCATGGGCGGACGCCCAGCTGCAAGGTTCTTGCTTACTCCTTTCTTGGGTGCCATAGTCCTTCGTCGCGTGCTATGCTGTAACAAGTATATAGCCGCAAATAGTCGATCTTGTCGATACTGTGATCCGTCTCGGTGAGATTGGTTTTCGATTTCGATTGGTGGTTCGTGACACTGTAGTTAGCAAGACAACTACACCACGTCCTTGTCTGGAGGTCGTGATAGGCACAGAACAGCGAGGCTTGGAGCTGTGAAAATCCAAGGTGTCCTGCACCGACTTCATCCGACAGACCACGAGCAGAAGGAGGAAAGCTGGATCGGAGGGCGCATCATGACCTTCAAGGTTGAATGACGGAGTGCGTAGCGATAAAGTGATGATCGGAGGTCGAGATTCAAAATACTGTGGAGCATATTTCGCGAAAGTGGATATTCTGGTGTGGTTCAGAGCCCGTTTGCGCCAGTTTGCGCAGCTCAACCCCTGCCAGTACCACTTCAGCCACACTACCAAGCCACACAAATCCCGCGCGCACACTTTTTCCTCCCCCAAATTTTGGCCAAAAAGTGAACTTTCTCCTCTCCGACAACGACCAGCGAGAATCCCGATTTCTTAGCCCGACGACAGCAGAAATCGCAGCAATGGCCCCTAAGGATACCAAGAAAGGTACTTGAAGAAACCTCAAAATCTCACCAGCGACGATTCCACCAAGAATGAATTGAACGGCTCGACAAATATGCTCGCCCCGCGCACAATGCGGATCCTCCGTGTCGCGCAATGGCATTCGGAGGTGATGCACCAAAGCAGCAGCAGACTTTGCGAGTTTGGACAAGATTCTGGCATCATCTTGCTCCAGGCGAATGCTTTTGCTGACGAGGGACTCTATGGATAGGCGGTGCCTCTAAGGCCGGTAAGGGCGCTCAGGCCAAGAAGGCTGCCCAGGCTGCCCTCAAGGGTGTAAGTTTGCGACGACTCGCGATCCCTTCCCCCCTGGTGACGTTCTGATGCTGATTAGAGTTCTTTTTCTCTGTTTAGGTGCACTCGCACAAGAAGACCAAGGTCAGATACTCGACCACCTTCCACCGCCCCAAGACTCTTCAGCTGTCTCGGGCTCCCAAGTACCCTCGCAAGTCGATCCCTCACGAGCCCCGTCTCGATGAGCACAAGGTCATCGTCCACCCTCTCAACACCGAGGGTGCCCTGAAGAAGATCGAGGAGCAGAACACCCTCGTCTTCATCGTCGATGTCAAGGCCAACAAGGCCCAGATCAAGCAGGCTCTCAAGAAGCTCTATGACATTGACACCGTCAAGATCAACACCCTGATCCGGTTAGTTTTGGTCCCTATGGACCGGCATTAATATGGTTCTTGTTGCTAACTCCACTCACAGCCCTGACGGTTCCAAGAAGGCCTTCGCTCGCCTCACTGCCGATGTCGATGCCCTCGACATTGCTGCCACCAAGCTCGGCCTTGTCTAAACTAGCGATTTCATAGCTATGGGAAATACACAAGATTCGGGATAAAAACTATCTTCAAGGGATACATGGGTTTTACTGTTTAACGAAAAAGAAGTCGGCGTCTGATACCCCTTTGGCGTTTGGTCCATGGCATGGAAATGAAAGTTTTTATAACTATTCTGCCCGTTCCATCAGACATGACCAAATGGGCCATTATCCAAACTCCTCCCTTGCAAGCCATAGATCTACTTGCTCTAAGACTTGAATCTGACATCTTGTATTCTTGCTATCACCATGGACTCATTGTCGCATTGTTATCTGCACTTCTATAACCAATTATCCTGCACTGCGCATTGGGTCTGTGTTTGAAGATGAAGATGAGTATCCCGCTATCGCGCGCTCCCATATCATGCTACAAGAACCGCCTGTCATACTGTCTAAGTTCCTGAACAAATTCCCATGCCCTATAAACCCTTTTCCCTTCCAGTTCTACCTTTGATCCTTCCCCTGTCCCATCACATATATCGTACAAGCCTTCAGGCGTAACCGTAACAATTCCTCGAATGACTGTCTCTTAGAATTGTGACCAGAACCTCAATCGCAAGCCCTATCGCAGGGATCAACAAAGGTTCCCTAGCAAAGGGTGCTTCTCTGTACCCCCGTTCCGTCGTAGTAAGCCCGAGTGTACCAGACCCAGCCAGAACCACCATGAAAACAAGCGTCGGATACCTCGGCCGCATCCTCCAAGTCTCCCAAGAAGCCCACCAAGCAGGACCAGCCAACCGAAAAACGTAGCCAGCCAGCCCCGCGGGACAACCAGTTCCTCAAGGGAAACAAGTCACCGTTTTCGCCATCCTCCTTCCTCTGCCTCCTCTTTTCTTTTTGTCCCGTTCTCATCTTTTTTCCTCCTCCTGATAAGCATCCTCCCACGCCTTCCTATCGGCGCGCGAGACCTACTTGCTGCCACCCCTGGTGATCTTTTGCACGTGGGCCATGATGGTCAGGTTGACGTCCAGGAAGCGCTCAACGCAGTCCGCCATGCAGACGGCCTCGGTCTTGTCGAGCTGGTTGGTCTTGATGGGGGAGGTGACGCATTTCTTCCAGCAGGAATCGGTAAGGGCGTGGGTCTCTACACGTGGGAGGTAGCATGTTAGTTTATCTGTTGTACATAACCACTGGGAGGTAGAGTAATGTGGGAAGAAGCATATGGAAGGGGGAGGGGACAGAGAGAGGGTATGGTTTTGGTTATGGTTATGGGAGGGGGGAAAGAGGGAAGTGGTAGGTAGGCTTAGCGAGGGGCAATAAGCTGTATTTGGTCATGGTAGAGGGACGAGGATATGAATGAAGCACTGCAGGACGGAGCCGGAGATCTAGAAGGTTGTAGATGGTACATACGTCCTTGCACCCTCTGGCGCTGCGTCTCGTTGGAAATGAAACCGCGAAGCTCGTTCTTGTCCTTCTCGTTGAGGAGATCGAGGTCGGCCTGAGGAATATCCATTGTTGCTGTTTTGTATTGGGCAGGGTTATGTGTTGCGATGGTTATACAATAGTTGCTTAAGGTTGTGGTGGAAATAATTCGATATCAAGAATTGAATAAACAACCAGAAGAGGTTCGATATCACGTAGCGTGCAATTGGATTGGATGCGGGATGGACCTTTCCAAGCTTTTGGGCGGTACCTGCCTGCCAGGTGAGCACCGCGACCGGGGATGTGGATAAAGATTCTTTTGAGATGGGTAGCCAATGAGAGGACTACATTTTATCGATAGCTTTAGAGTATCTCGGCGTGCAACTGCATTCGAGTCGATTACGTACCGCACTTCACTTTCGCCACTACCGACTTTCAAGCCTTTGAAACACCAAGAATCGTAAAATTTACATGCTATCCAAGAACCTCAACGATGTTTCCTTCCTATGTAGAATGATAGGATCGAACAATACACAGTGACCACATAGCACAAATTCAGTAGAATATTCAGAACTAACTGCCCTCACAAGAAACTCAGCCTGAGTCAACACTATTATCAAACGTTTCGGGGTATCTACCAACGCATCTATGGTCTATCCCGTCAAGAAAAAAAAAACGGTATACAAAGCGATAGTACCGCCACACTCCCATGTTATAACAGCCATGTTATCGACATTGCTTGGCAGCCCTTTCCCTGTATACCAAAAAAAACGAGAAGCTATTAGAAAACGGTTCCACATTTCCTCGCATGAGACTCCAGCCCATCGTTATTTATATCAACTTTTTGTGCTTCGCAAAAATGTACGACAAACTGCAGAATGAAAAGAAAAAGGCCAGAATAACGTAGAAGGGGACCATAGTCTCCATGCCTCCCCATGGGACGTGAACGTTCATGCCGAACAGACCAGTCACCACGTTGAGCGGGACGATGATGGAGGCCAGCAGGGTGATCTTGCTGAGGACACGGTTCGTAGCAGTTCCCTGGATGATGCCGTCGATGGAAATCTGAGCGAGGTAGTTGCTGTGTGCACGAGACAGCATCTTCTCGAAATGGCCCAGGTTGGTCATCATGGTCACTACGTGGTCCTGGATGTCACCGAGGTATAGACCAATGTCCATACGTGGCGTGACTTTGTAGTTCTCGTTGCAGCGCTTGGTGAAGCCCCTGAGGACATCTGCTTTTCCGCCGAGCAAGCGCATCAAGCCCATGACATTCTTGCGAGCAATGCCAATCTTCTTCAAGAACTGAGCCATGTCGTCGGACCGAGCAATGAACACATCGTCCTCGATCTGGTCGGTTTCGTGCTCAAGTTTGCTGATTTCGGGAGCGAACGAATCGACAATGTCGTCACTACGTATGGGTTAGTATACGCGTCCATCGAAGGAATGGAAAAAGCGCATCTGCTCATTGCCATAAACTTACATCAGGGCGTAGCAAATCCAATCGCTACTCAATGAGACATAGTCCTTCAGCATCGTAATTCTCTTCCTCACATGTGAGGCATGGGAATTGTTGGCGTAGCTGAAGCTCAATGTGCCTTCGCGAAACACTACCACGTAAATGTTGAAGGGCACGTACTCCTTTTCCCCGGTGGTATCCTCTACCTCAATGAAGAACGATCTGAACGAGGCGAAATAGTAGGATGGGAAAAGCTCAATCTTCTCCCGGGATTCCTGCGTGGTGATATCCTCAATTGTCAAGGGGTGGATGCCAAAAGCTCTGCAGACGGCACGGACTTCTTCTTCGGAGGGATTGTTCATATTGAGCCACCAGACTCCATCAGTCTCCCCCTTTGGGAAACTGAAAAGCCCTCTAATGTCCTCCCCGGGCAAAATCAAACCCTCCAGGTCGGCAGCGTGGATCGTGGATTCCCAAGCTGAGGAAAAGAAACTGACCCGGCTCTGGTCAACCTGAGGTTGTGGCGGTGGTGGAGTCCTTTTGGCCTCGGCATCGTCGTCTGTCTCATGACTCTTTTCCCGCCGAATATCCGTCTCCGAAGGGGCCGAAAGGATATCCCCATCCAGTGTTACCATTGGTACGGTGGGGGTAACATCGGGCTCGGCAGGCCGCAAATCGGGGAAGACACGGATGGCCGAGGGGCGGCGAGCTGACTGTCGGGCTTCATTCTCAGCCTTGATAAAGGTCTCCAAGTAGTGGAAATCGATATGCAAGTTGTCATCCCTATGATCATCTTGCAAGGGGAAGCAAACGTCTTCCTCCGCGGATTTGTTGGTGGCCAAGCTGGCGGTGTCATCAATCACCGTCGGCTGCTTGCTGCGGTAGCTACGGCGACTGACGATAGAGTTAGCCCGCTGCAGCTCGGGTGGCTCTTCGACTCGACGCTCAGGTCTCGTTGGCTCGGAGAAGGAGAGATCTCGCTCCCTTCGGCGTGCTTCCGCGAAAGCCTTAACCGAGTTCGGGGGTGAGATAGACCGAACATCTAACACAGCAGACTCTACAGTTCCTCGCCGATCTCTCCGATAAACTGGCGAGTTCTCCTGATCCTCCTCGTCAACAACAGCTTCCTCAAAATCTCGGATCCTTGTGCCCTGGAACGAATCGCTGCGTGTTGGGCCCGTCTCAATCACCTGTCCTGGCCCGTATAGAGAATCGAATGTTCCGCGTCGAGGACGGTCGGGTCGTTGGACAGAAACGGATTGGTTCCGGTGGTCGTCAAGTTCGGGCACCGGGGTTGAGTACCCGGAGTTCCCCACGTTTTCCTCCTGGTCAAACATCGTTGCGACAAGCGGAGTCGCTTCTTGGCTGGGTGGGTTAAATTAAGTGTGATATCGGTTGTCTTTGCTATATCGTCGTTGGTGAAATAATTGAAGGGTCGGCTATGGCCCTCAACGCCCGGGATGGGGGGTGATCAGTCGGTTCGCATATTGTCGTCGAAAGGTCGACTCAAAAGGCACCAGCGGATGGCAGCGAACGGCCAGGAGCCGTCCGCGACGATGACCGAATGGCGCAACAAGAAGGGGGACAAAAGGGTGTCGTCGTCAACGTCGGCTACCAAAGCGCAAGATCGGAAAACATAAATTGCAGATGTTTGTTCAAAATGGGAAATCTTGGTTCGAGCGATGTCGAATTAAGGGGGTTTCTTGTCCACTCCACTATAGACCCAGAAGCTGGGACCTAGGAGCGAACGAACAGCCGAAACGCTTTCACGGATAGAGCCCGCCAACTTGATGACTTTTGCTGGAATGACTGGCGGCGGCGGCGGCTGAATCGGTACGTGGCGTGATAGGCGATGGCTGATGTGAGGCCTTTCTCAGCAGCAACCAAGAATTTTTTCGGATGAATACGAGGTCCGACGAGGGAAGATTGAGGTAACGAACTCGCGCCGGGCTGGGGATTTGGATCGGCTGATGGTCAATGAGGTCGAAGATCCGCCCTTTCAAAACCGCCGAAAAGCCCAAGAAGGGATAGGAGTAGCGAAAAGACGAAGGTTCTAACAGAAGCCCGAGAAATGACGTTGCTGGGGAATGACGAGCATGTGTCTGCGCATCAGCAGTCTCGGGGGGGGCCACCAGCGGAGATACCTAGAGAAGGGATGACTGGAGTCGGCGTCGTACTCTGTAGCACAAGCTAATCGAGTCGGATATGTTGAACACGGAACCGCGATAATGAGGTTGTCGGCGTCGAGTGTTGAAAGGTGGAAAAGGGTCGAGGTCGCCGCGCTAAGTTTTTTTTTGGGGTTTGGTAAAAAGACAAGAGTGGGACGGAAGGTGCCTGACTGTTCGTCGCCTCCACACAAGGCGTCGGGTGGTTCCGAGGAGACCTTTTAGTTGTGTGCCGTCCTAAGGGAAGGGTCCAAGTTCACGGGGCAAAAAGCGCAACGGAAGGAATGATCGCTTCTGGCCCGATGAGTTTCCCTTTGTTTGGAGAGTCGTTTCAGGGAAAGCCAGGGTAAGTGGTTGGTTCAAGCACGTGCTAGGTTTATAGGTAGGTTTAGATAGGAGACGGACAAAGGCAATTCAACGACACTTTTCCATGCTAGCAAAGAATATTATGGAAAGAGAGGATGGAAAGATTTACGGTA
This sequence comes from Neurospora crassa OR74A, assembly GCF_000182925.2. NCBI lineage: Eukaryota > Fungi > Ascomycota > Sordariomycetes > Sordariales > Sordariaceae > Neurospora > Neurospora crassa. The sequence continues at coordinate 1,960,661 of NC_026503.1, read as the reverse complement.
GATTTGCCCGTTCGTTCTTAGCCTCTTGTACAAGGTTAGGTCCCGGCGGTGTTCCTCCTTGTCAGGTCGCTGGACTGCAAGGTGAAGGGAAGCGGTCATCGGACGCCTGACGCACCAGCAGCACCCTTCGCCGCAAGACATTGTAGTCCGTGTGTAACCTTTTAAGGATCTTCCCTTGTTCAGCAAATGTTCTCGAAACTACCTATGATTCCACGAAAACAGGAATACGGTGTTCTGATATCGAATCGTCGATGCACAATTGAGGGTAGCTGCCAATCAGCTAGCACGGCATCCCCGACAAATCGGCCTTGGAAGTTGGATCCTGATCTCCCGCGTTAGATTTTACTGGTTTCAAAATCTACTTGCAGCACTGCTGCGTCGTCGAGAAGTCCCCCACTTTGCTCACCACCTTCACGTTTCGTTTCCATTCACTTCCTGTTGAATCCTTTTCCGGCTTTCCACTCACAGCACGCAGGGCACTTTGTTCCCTTTGACTGCGGGACGTGGATCTGGGCGTTGGTTACCTACCTGTAGGTTGTGATTTGCCCACTGCCAAGCCCAGCCGAGGCCGTGTACTGTCGTGGTACGGTAGCAGTGCCACCCAGTAGTAGTAGGTAGGTAGGTACGTATTATACACTACACCTTGTAAAGCAAGTACCCCTAGCGTACGGCACGGGCAGCCTAAAGGAGGGCCCGACCGGGGCAGGCCCCGAAGCAGACACGTTGAAGTAGAGGTACCCAGCATGGGCATCCAATGGAAGTGGAAGCGTGATGCGATGCGCTACAGTAGTATGGTGTACCTGGATGAGATCTGATTTCCTCCCATCCATGCAAACCTCAACACCTTGATAGAACCCCAACGATAATCATACGCGCGTTTACAACTTGTAAAGCAAATCTACCACTCATCACTGTCTAAGATCCAGTGTTCGACGCTCTCGACAAGTCGAACAGCTGCCCCGATAGCCGCCCATTCTCGAACCTCCCCGGCATAACACTTGCCTCACGATGGCTGAACAACTGCTGGATCAGGTCCGCGATGTTGCCGAGGGCCAAATTGTTCGTCATTCTCGTTCAATACCCGTACCAGTGTTCATCTTGTATACGACAACTCAGCTGACATCTGCGACATTCAGGATTTCGAAGGCCAGAAGCTGGTGGAACTTCTCGTCAACGTAACTCTGGCGCTTACAGGTGTATGTTGTCCCTTATTCAAACGCAGCCGGCGCCTCGCTGACAGGCCTTTGGTCATCAGGTTGTCTCGTTCCTCGTCGGATATATCTTGCAAGACATCAAGCTGGCGCTCCAGATCGGACTTGCCGGAACCGCCCTCACCTTTATCCTCGTCGTTCCTCCGTGGCCGTTCTACAACCGCAACCCTGTCAAGTGGCTACAAGTCGGCGGCGGGCTGGTACCGCCACAAAGCCTGATCGTAGATGAGAAGAGTTTCAGGTAGACTGGCGTTCTTGTCGCATCGTCGCACGGTTCAGGTGTACGTCCGCGAGAAAGGAGGTTGAGCAAAGCAACATCATCAAAGTATGATGCGCCGGCCATGATATTCATACTGCTGCACGGTGAAGCATGCTCGCTGAGCCATGCTCGATCTGGCGTGGCCCGCTAGCTTACATTCGTGGAAGCCTCTTAACGTGTGATACTCCCTGGCTTATGCTATCTAGACTTATGAAAATTCGCAGACGTTGTCTTCATCCGTGTCTCGCCCTTCAGCATGGTCGAGTAGCCGCAAACAGGCATCCAACTCCTGATTTCCAGGCCTTTAACGGCCGTATTTCTGGAACTCCCAATCTCTGTTGTCGAGAGGGCATACTTGACGCGCCTTGAGCCATCTCGAGATGCAATGGAAATGGAACGCATGCTGTGACATTGCCGGTTAGTCATCGGGCTCCAAGGATCAAACAGAGAACAGACCAGAAGGACCTTACATTGCAAATACCCCACGCAACCGTGCATTCTTCTGAGGTGGCCGATGACTGGTTGGCCTGGCACTCAATACCTAAGAGGATTCAAAGTTCAAGGTTAGTCCAAAGTCGGGTGTGTCCAATAGTCGGTTGTCAAGAGGAGAGTGTAAAGAGGGGACTTACACAGATCCATGATATGGTTTCGACAGATGGCACAGTTGTCGACGACAATATCCCAAGCCCAAAGGGCCACCGCGTTCCACTGTAAACATATCTGTAAGCGCAAGGTCATGACCATACGAAGGGGTAAGTGCTCACCTTCTTGACCTCGAACCGAGGCTTGCCATCTGCCTTCTTCCCCTTGCTCTCGGCGGCGGTGTTCTTCTTGACAACGGGCGCAGAGGCCGGGGCGTCGGTCATGTCGACATCCGCCATGATGAAGCTGGTAAATAAAGCCCCGGGTGTTTAATCGGTCGTGGCGCAATAGTACGAAGAAAGTGCTGCGACGCAGGCGAGCATGCGCAGGATAAGTCGAGGGACACACTGAAAAGCTCGACCAGTCGATGGAGTAAAATGATTCGTTTGGACGAAGAGGCAGAGTTCGTAAGTAGTCTAGAAAATTTCAAAGCAGCCGTCAGTCCGTTTGCCCGTCATGCGGTGGTCGGGATGATTGAACTATGAAAAGAGTCTGAGGAAGGCGAGGTAAACCCGCCTGGGCTGTAGAAAGGAAGGCGGAAAGCTTCTAGGCAGTTGAAAGGTATACCTAGGTAGTCTAGAAGGCTGAATGCGTACCTCTACCTTCCCTTCGAGATAACGTGAAGTGCTTTCAGTTGCGGTTACTCAAATAATAAGTATCGCCACGTCCTGGGTGTTGGGTGACAAAGTGAAGGTAGCACAGCTTGCCCTTACTGTCCTTAGTTGTTGTAGGTATGTTGATCCCGTCAAGGTTGCCTACCTAGGCATCTTAACCAGCACTAAACGACGGCGGGAATGTCAGTGGTGTGGACGGGAAGCTGCACACTGCTGCTTGATTGCAATGACGCTGGGGATTCTGGGCAGTGATGCGCGCGATAGGTGGACCAGTGAACCGCCTTCAAACTTGGCTGACCCCGCTCCCCTAGCGTTTAGAGTCATGTATGTGTTAGGCGCATAGCATCTGCTGCTTTTTGCGGTGGCGGCTGTCAAGTGTCAAGGTGTAACTGGTAATGAGGCTATGCTCGATTCAGGACGGGAGGGAAATGAGAACGTGTAAATGATAACGGCCAGAGAAGAGGAGCCGGGCTGGTGACCGGTCAAGTACAGCCCCAGGCGGTCAACGGCAGGGCATTGCACCGAGCGCTGGGCTGTGCTTCGTCGTTCGTGCGCTGATGTTGATTCCCCCGGTGCTGGAGGCCGGATCCCCAGGTTGCCTCCATCACCATCCCACCTCTTCCACACTTCCGCTTCTTCCCTATTGTCGCCGCAGCGCAACATCACTTCGGAATCACAGCGACAAACCACCACACAGTTCGCGACAAGAACAACATGCGCGAAGCTATTACCGTCAAACTCAGTATCGCCAATTCGAATAGTATTATTTCCCGCACCGTTGTGCCAACAGAGATCACCGCCACCACAGCCCGTCAACCAGTGACAGCCGTCTCGTCAGGCTCCGATCGCATCCCCTTTTCCCACGTCCCTATCTCGTAGCCGTCAAGTCACCACTCGCCAGCCAGACGCCACGTCCAACTCACACCGGTTTCTCACCCAGTGTGTCATCGCTACTCGCCTCCATTGCACCCCAGGTCGTCGCCCAACATTTGTCTCGCCAGTTCGCACACGCTTCAGTTGTTTCGCGGAGGAAGGCACCACGCAGCGGCCCCTTGCTTCTACATTACCTTTGCATACCTCTTCGTTTGAACAGAAAACAAAGTCCAAGCGCGACTACATTGTGCGCTGCCTACTTGTGATGCAACGAGAACAGCAACAAGACCAGCCGGGACCCCTCCCAAAGGCAACTCCCGGACGACGCCGCAACAACCGCCATGCCGGCAACGCTGTCGCTCGCAGAACATATGCTTCGGAAAACGACATGCCGTCTGAAGGCTCCTATCCGATTAACTTTGGCCCTGCCGCCCCGTTCACGCCGCACAAGTCGGGCACCAAGTCGGGGACAAACAGCCCGGCTCCGGAACCCCAGGCAAACGGCTCTAGGCCCAAACCCCGTTCTACCAAATCCTCAAGGTCCAACAAGCAGGCGTCCACAACCTCCCCGGCATCGACACCGGGCCCATCCAAGAACTACCGGACCAGTCCTCCGCAAACAGCGGCTCTGCCCAAGTCGGTCTTCCCCCCTGCCTTTGCCGGTGGTTCCTTCCACGCCTCCCCGGATCCGTCGGCGCTTCCGATCCCTAGCTTTCTTGCCAAGTCGATGGACTCTCCCAGCGTCAAGGATACCGGCCGAGCCAACTCGGAGCCTTCGCCTCCAGCCACCGACTCGGAAGCACCCACACCTCAAACCCGTCTCCCCGTCAGTGACATTTCCCGAGAGGAATCTCCACTCGACTTCTTCTTCCGCGCCGACCGAGCCGAGAAGGCGAGAGCTCGGAGCGGTAGTTCAGCCAACATGTACGCTCATAGCCCGAGCTTGTTCTCGCCCCAAGGACAAGGCCTATCACCTCAGGAACCCCGGACTCTCCCTACTGGCACGAGCCTACATGGAGCCCGGTTACACCATTCGGAGCCAGCCCAGCCGAATTACTCGATGGGCTTCTCTACCGGTGAAGTAGGCGGAAACCCATGTCGCTCTATGGGGCCAGCTTTTTCGAGACCCTACCAGGATCGCATTCGTGATGCAAGGTCGAGCGAGGGGCACACTGGCGTTGCCTCGAGCGTTCCTCGGCAACATCAGCAGCAACAGCAGCAGGAACCTAATATGGACCCTAGTGAGAAGCTCAAGAGATTCCTTGCAATCCCGGCGATTCGAGATAGTCAACCGGCAAATCAACCACCGAGCCATCCGGCGAGCCAGCACACGTTCCCAGGCCACTTCCGTGGCGGTGAGCTTCATGGCAGGCAACCACCACCACCTGCTCCATTTCCTCAGGCAGTCGATCAACAGCGGTCCGCAGACATTCAACACATGGAGGATAGCCTTCGTCGGATGCTGAAGCTCGACTCTCCGGTGAATATAAGGGCATCGGCAACTAACTATCAAAGCTCTTGATTCAGGCGTACCATCTATTGTCCATACCGCCGGAGGGTTTACCTTGTTGTCACATGAGTGTCGACATGTAGCATTTTCTTTACTTGTTGCACATTTCCTTTCATATCCGTCATCTTAATATCAGGCGTTGGATGGTGACGGTACGATTCCCGGACTTTGCAGATTTTACATGCATGCGTCAGCGATGGATCCGGTGGATTTGTGTTTGGCATTGGGTCTGTCCGATTTGTCGAATCACTGGCGTTTTGGAAGGTATCGATGGTGTACCGACCATGATTTCCGGGTCTATGCCGTCATAGGATAGACTGGCTCTTGAATCTTTTTTCTTTCTCATTTCTTATGCTGGCTAGCATATCAGCCTATGTTTCGGGCTCATTGTTATCTGTGTTGCTTCTTTTGTCTTTTTTGATTTTATTTTTTCTTTTTTCCGTCTCGAACATTGCGAGGGCGAATTTGGGTCTATGTCATTCAACATTTGGTACGAGTGTGGTCCATTTGACTTGCTGCATTGCGGCATTGGTTTTTGGTGATACCCATACCGTCATTGGGAGTTGGGCGGGATTTGGACCCTTATTTTCATTTGCAGGCGTGGCCTGTTGTACGAGGGGGGTTTTGGTATGATACGCATAGAATCATGGGCGTTCAACAAAGGGGGAACTCGGAGTTGTCAAGAATCGGACGACGTTTGGAAGACCATCATATTCGGGGGTTTTTTAGGAAGTCAGGAAAGGAAAGGCACGAAAGGGACCCTACGCCAATGGGATCCGTACATACACAGCGAACTATACCCGGTACTTGCACGCCACACACCACGACACATTATCTAACACGCACGTATACAACATATAAATCGAAAAACAACCAAAAAAAATATTTTTGGAGGGTGATATATGGTTTGCCAGCTTAGATAGCACAAGTAGTTAGACTTAGTTTCGGAATGTCTCAAACCATTTATACCCTCCACCACATTGGTTCAGCCAAACTCTCATTGTCTGTCAGCTGTGCAGGACGAAGTCGGTGGCTGATTCTTACCCAGTTCACTCGGAGGACATCGCGTAGAATCATTGGAGGTCATAAAATGTCCAATCGTACAGAGAAAGCGGCCATGCATGGAAAATAGAAAGGGTGTAGTGACTACCAACAGGTATCTGATATTGACATCCGAGTCTGGCTCTCGGATCAGTGATAACCCTAACCCTTTTTGTGTTGGATGTGCACAGCAGCGTCAACAGACAGGAAACGATCGGGTGCGTGGACGTTGAACGACGGGATGACGTGGAGTCGCGAAAGAAGAAATTTGGTGAAAGTCGATAGAAAGAAACAGCGAGCATCTTACCATTTCAGTGCTGATTATTGTCGTCGAAGCACCATGATGCTCGAATTTCCTAGATGCTGAGTGTCCTGACAGTCCTCATCTTCAAATCGCATGCATGATGAGGCCTCTGCTTCACATTCGTACACCCCGCTTTCAATCGTCTTGTCCGACAAACACACTCCCGCTCTTGCCTACTACTAGTTTACCAACAACACCTTGGGAGTTTTTTCCCTGACTGAACGGAACGGCTATCCTTTGTTTTTTTTTTTTTTTTTTTTTTTTTTTTTTTTTTTTTTTTATCTTGCATGACGCGTTTCGTCTCAACATTCATCTTCCACTCTCCTAAATTATTTCGCTCTCTTTTTGTCGCAGCTTTCTTTTCGCAGTCACATCCTACGCACCTTGGAAATACCATTTTTACGCGTCCCGCCAGGATCTCAGCCCCCGACAACCTTTTCGGTCGTCAACACTATTTTTCTCAACCAAACTACTTCTCTTGCTTCTGCACGACTTCACTTACGGCATATGCAATGGCCGGCCACAAGGGCGGCGCACGGTTCAATGATGCCGAGGACATATCCGATGACGAAGCACTGCGCGTCGCTATCGCTCTGTCACTTGGTCAGGATCCTGTCAAACCGCGAGCTGGTGGGAAGTCAAGCGCTACAATTGACCTAACACAAGACGATGAGGACGACGATGGAAGTCTGAGTAAATCAACCATTCAATCAAAGCCTGCCGCCCAGGATACCAAATTATCCCCACCCAGCAAACAAGCATCTACCACCTCTGCGCAGGCACACAGTGTATCAGCACTTTTCGGCCTTGACAGGAAGAAGATGGAAGAGGAGCGTCTCGCTCGCTTGAAGAACAAACGACCAGCTTCATCAGCTTTCGAATCTCCCAGTCCGACCACCGCCCGTCCCCATCAACGTTCAAAAATGTCGACCAGTAGCTACCACAATGCTACTGGTCCACAAACAATTGCCGATTTGCTACTGCCTGAGTCTGATGGAGACGAGACGGCAAGCTCTCAAGGGTCCAGCAGTTTGCCGGTCACGGGCCGCATGGTCAAAGCCGGGAAGCAGCAAGCAAATCCGCCAGAGTCAGGAAAAGGAAAAGTGGCAGCAACGGCAGCAAGTGCGGAGAAATACTCCATTGCCGGCACCACAAGCGGTAGTAGACCAAGAACAGAACTATCGTTTCCTCAAGGTGCAGTCAAGAAAACGTGGGTCCGTGGTCAAGCGAGGAAGGGGGACGACATCACGATCGAAGAAGTCTTTCAGAAGGATAAGCTGCAGTTGGCAGTGTTGAGCACGTTTATCTTGGATGAGGCGTGGCTGTTCGACAAGCTGGATTTGATGAAGACCAAACTGATACTATGTCGGGGTGCCCCTAATCAAGGGGAACAAATCAGTGTAGGTTCAGAAAATCGGACACCTCTGGAAGCCCCGAGGCAGGCTGGCATGTTTCTTCACCTCAAAAAGTCATGACATGGTTAACGTGTTCCTTTTCTCATAGACCTGGTTGGATGGATTCCCAACGGTGCGGAAGCATCTTGTTCCCATGAACGGTTCGGGATGCATGCATTCGAAGCTTCAGCTGCTCAAGTACAAAGACCATCTTCGCATCGTTGTGCCCAGCGCCAATCTGGTGAGCTTCGATTGGGGTGAGACGGGTGATATGGAAAACGTGAGTCTACTACTTCCAGTTATTCTTGAGCCGCGACAGTTACTAAAGGCCCCCTGCAGATCCTGTTCATCATTGACCTCCCTCTCCTTGATGATCCAGACGTGACAAGAGAGCTCACCCATTTTGGCGAGGAGTTGTTGTATTTCCTTAAGGCCAAGCAGCTGGATGATGGTCTCATCAGAAGCTTGAAGAAGTATGACTGGACGGAAACGAGGCGCTATGGTTTTGTTCACTCGATGTGAGTTCAACCACCAAACCCTGATAAATACAATCGAGGAGGCACTAAAAGTTCACAATTAGCGCTGCTTCTCATATTGATGATAAAGCTTGGAGGACAGGTAGATTTGTCAGATTATAGCTGTACAGCTATCGCATAAGCTAACCTCATTCTTGCCAGGCTACTGCGGGCTTGGTCGTTCTGTCAAGGCTTTAGATCTTGGTACAACAAAGACGATTGAGATGGATGTCGTGGTGGGTTCTCTGCGCTTATCTCTGTGTCTCAGCTTCTACTACAGCATGTTTGCTGATAACTAAACTACAGGCTGCATCATTGGGATCCATCAAAGATTCCCTACTTAAAGCGCTATATTACGCCTGTCAAGGTGAAGTATCTCCCAAAACCTACCACTAGCGTACTCCCGCTTCGTTGCTAACACGGAGTAGGCGACTCTGGTATCAAAGAGCTCGAGAGTCGGCCAGTAGGCAAGAAGGGCCAGGAAGCGCCTGATCTCGGGGCTGTCGAGGTCAGGAAACACACTCGGGTATATTTCCCATCAAAGAACACGGTGCGAACTAGTATAGCAAAGGTCAGTCGCTAGCCACCTATCCTGTCTTGAATAGCTGTTCCCTTCTTCTCCATACTACATCAACGACCTGATAATGACATGACCATGACAGGACGCCGGGACTATATGTTTCCAGAAACAGTGGTTCGAGGCACCGACCTTTCCCCGAGAAGTCTTGCGAGACTGCGTCTCCACGAGACCAGGCATGCTCATGCACAATAAGATGATCTTTGTCAGGAGGACGGAAGAGTCCAAAAGCGAACCTGGCAAGACAGTTGTGAGCGGTTTCGCGTACGTTGGCAGTGCGAATCTTTCAGAGAGTGCTTGGTAAGTTTGTGAGGTTCCAAGTGTCCTAAAGTTTGAGCATGAATTTAACCAACTCTTTTCATGATTTCATCAGGGGCCGACTCATCAAAGATCGAAGCACCAAAAAGTTCAAAATTACTTGCCGGAACTGGGAGTGTGGTGTTCTCATTCCTGCTGGGACTACTACAGTCGCCAGTTCGTCATCAGCGGTGCCTGCTGGGAAGCAGGAGGAGGAGGAGAGCAATGGCAAGGGTAAGGGCAAAGCAGTCGTGCCTGGAGAAATGGACGATGACTCGTCGTGGGGAGTCTTTGAGGGTCACGTACCGATTCCGATGCGAGTACCGGGATCTCCGCTTGCGTTTACTGGATCGAAGAGTCCTTTTTTCTTTGGTGGCTTTTGATTGGGGCACCTTGGAGTGGAAAGGAGTACTTTGGGCATTGCATGGGCGCGGCGGAGTCTTTACCTATTCAGGGCTGTTATCATGGCTTTTGAACTCGACTTAACATGGAACGCAGGGTTTGTAAGGGGCTGAGTGTTAGGATGGAACTAGATGCTTTTATTTGTCGTTGTTGTTGTTCGCATTCACGGCAGTACTCGCTTGCTAAATGTTATCGCTGGGAGTTACAAGTGATACTAAAAAAAGACTGACCATTCATCACAAGGGACACTGGCCTCTCCTGTTCGGACCGCTGTGCAAGTCAACTGCAATCGGGAATTTCCGCCAACATTCCCCAAGATAGTGAACTTGGAAGTCCATGCTTGAAGGTCTCTATAGGTTGGAAATCGACTGCCGTGGTGCTGAGTCCGTTCGATTTGTATGTTGGTGCTAGGTGTGTTTGGACCGTCCTTCTCTCCACTTGCCAGATCGAATTATCCCAACGAGCCCGTCAAGCTTGGATTGTATAATCTAAGAACTCGAGGATGTTTTAATGACAGGCCGCCGGAATGAAGTCGCTGTTGTGAACAGCTGGAGGTACGTACCCTTCTTTCCCGATCGGGACTTAAGTAGACAAATGATTGGATATCTCGGATTTAGCTCCGACTGAACGGCCCTAATTGTGGGTCAGTCTTTGACGTTGATGACAGCTTCAGTTGAGAACTCTGAGGACTACCTCCCCATTAGGGTACTCATAGGCAGCCAGGGAGGTGGACGGCCGCCAGGGCACAGTTGTATTGTGCGTTGGTGGAACTGATAGCAAGTACCAAACCGATGATTTGAACAGTGATATTCTCAAGATCCACAGGATGCTGAACTGAACGGTTGATGGCTAATGTACGTTTAGTACCTAATAGTATCGCGACGGACAAAGCCGACTTGGTAGCTAACACTTATCTCTCATCTGGTGGTTCAATACGGGACAAACTGAGTGATTATTTTATTCAAAACACGAGACTATCGGTAGGATGATCCCGCGAGACCACTTGCAAGCTAGGTACCTAGGTCCATTTGAATACCCCTCCTTCCTAGCGACACAACTTGAATGCACCTTGCCAACATTTACAGTTTTGTGCCTGCCATCCACTGCCCAAGAAGACTCATACTCAGCTACACCTGTGCCCTTGCCATCCGAGAGATTATGCTGGGAAAGAAGGGTTATCATCAGAGGAAGGAGAGTTCTTATCAAACTGACGTCCTGCTTCAAAGGGAGAAGGTGTACCCGACCTTGCCTTTTCCTTTTCTGCCCAGAAGAATGATATTCAAGTGAACCTAGTTCGACACAAGAATCATGCAGTTCATATATCAACTTCCATTCGTCTTCTGGTTCAAACTCAAGTCGGCTCTATCGGCAACCCTCCAAACATCATTCGCTTCTTCTGAACGGTCTACCGGCTCTGTCGTTTACATTTCGATTCCATTATACGATAATATCTCGCAAAGCAGCAATGCAAGAACATCGCTCTCAATATGAATTCACTTGAGACACCTTTCGTTCCCAAAAAGGCCTGTTCTCAGGAGCAGGCCGACCCTCAAAAATATTTCAAACTCAAGAAACAGGTCTCCCCCCAGGCAACGAATCCGGGAAAGAAGAACGATAACAAAAACAACCAGATGGTAACTGAATGGAAACAATATGTTGATTGGCTCGTTGACTTGGCCGTCAAGCTGACCTGGGACATCTGCTTTGACGGCACGCAAGTTGTCTTCAAGGAGCCAGAGACATTGACCGTCTTCAGGGTGGAACCTATCACACTACGGGTATCTAGTCGCAAAATTTGGATGCGCAACGGATATGACTTTTAGGAGGAACTATCGTTGAATCCCGCGGAAGAAGGTCTTCTTCGTGGTATGAGAGCAGAAAAGTTCAGAACTCTTTCCGCTCTCAAGCTGCGAGAACCCAGTTCCAAGGAAGCCGACAGGCTTGCCACGAAAATCTCGCCGATGGATTATAGACTGAGTAAGTTGTTTCTCCTCCTTCTCTTATCATGGCTTTTGGCAGGTCATTGGCCATGTGCGCGCTGTGTCATTGGCCTACGATTCTATGTATGCAACAAGAGTTCACTAATCGATTTTTGTTACTTGTGGCCAGAACGCGAACAAGACGCCAAGAAGCTGAAAAGGTTTAAACAGTACAGGCATATCCTTCATGCTCCCAAAGGCTCAAGCACTCTCTCTGCCTGGTACGTTGCGATGTCCAGCACACGCCCCAATCCGACAACATTCTACAGCTCTCTCCTGTCAACATAGAATTTACTACACACACGACAAGCTAAGCACAAGGAAACATACAATATATAGCATCCCAAGCCACCCCTGGCCCGAGTTCTCTCAACCGCTTACCTGCCTCCACTGCAATCTGACCACAGATCACGTCAATATCCACCAATTTCTTCCAACAATCAACATTCCCTGCCCAAAGAGCCCGGAAGTCAGAATTCTGCATGGCCAAGATCTCTGTCCCTACCACGACTACTACCTTCTCAGTGGGTGTTCCCTTGGCTACCACGAGCTTCTGGCGCTCAGTGTGTTCCAGCAGTGGGGTATATCATTTGGCACTGAGTGTGGAAGGGGGCCTGGATCTCGGGAAGTCTTACTTCCGGATAGACACTTTGATGAGAAACGGTCACATTTCAGATATTTCATCGATCGCATGCGCGAGGAGGTGGTGGAGAAGAGGGGACATCTGGTTACTACGGAGGCGGATCTGAAGTTGGGGACGTTTCTTGGAGAAGGGACTGGATCTGGGAATGTTTTCGAAACGTGCGTTGGAGAAGAGGGGAGGAAGAACTTAGGGGCTATTGGGGATGGGAGGCCTGTTGTGAAGGGAAAAGAGACTGGAAAGGAGGAGGAAGACGATGAGGAGGATGAGGAGGCTATGGAGGATGTTGGGCCGGCGGGCGGAGACGCACCTTTGACTGCCCCTGAGTGATGTTCTACGTGGCTAGAATATGAAGGGTTTATGTTGAGGTCATGGCAGAAGTGGTAGAGTTGTAACAAGCGCACATTTTCGATTTCTTTTGTTGGTATACAAGCTAGCGAAGTAGTTCATTTCGACTAGGTAGCTAGAGATGGTTTTACTTTTCGGTAAGCTTACAATTCGAGAAATGTAGCTCGAGATTCTTGGTTCTCAAACTCCCGTCAGTTGTTCTCTTCTTGAAAAGACTTGCTTGGCCCTCGAGACGGTTGATCGTGACATTGCTCTCCTCATTTCACCTCCACACTTCGACCTACAACAGCGATGGACACGAAGAAGGGTAGGACATCAAATAAACAGGGAAGGATAATCTCAACTTCCAGGTAACTAGAAACATAAAGAAATCAGCTAAAGAAGATACAGAAGAAAATGGCACGATCCTGCCCGGTTCGAACGCTTTGTTCTTTCGTTTGTGGGGTGGGGAGGGGAGGGGCTCAAGGAAGGGAGTAGAGGACGTAGGGAGGGAGAGCAATACCACCACCACTGCAGCGATCAACCCCAACCCCCAGAAGGCCACCGTTGCAGACTGACGCGATCGAGATGATAAATATACCCCCTTATCAATGCTGCGTGTATGAGGTTTTGGTCAACCACTCAACGAGGGAGATGAAAAGTCTGAAGATGGGATCAAAGGCTGATGAACACAAAACGAAGAGGAAAGTACCTATTCAACATCACAGAATTCGCCGGTCGTCATCGAGCCAACTAGTATTGCAGGCGGCCGTTCATTGCCCGGTACACGAATGGTACTAGGGAGAGTGGACGCAATTCGTCAGAGCTTTGGAAGGTAGGGAAAAAAAAAAAAACATTAGGGGCGAGCGTGAAGTTGAAGTTGAGGAGGTTTTATATGTATATTACAGTTGCTAGTCGCCTTTGGTCTTGGGATGGATGACCAAAGACGGGCACGATAGATTAAGAGGTATCAGGCTAAAGCTGATCTAATAGGTTTTTGAGCATCTCTTTCCCTCTTTTTTTTTCCATGTCTGCTCTGTGCGTTACTGTCATCTAATCCAATTGAGGCTTCTCTTCACTGCCTATTATCATCTTTTATGTGTACATGAATGCCTAGATGACTAGAGGTATGTACCAGCGTTGGTTTCGTGTTTCCAATGGATTCTGAACACTCGTTAGACGGAATATTCAGTGAAATTCCTCGGTAATATGCAACATCAGAACAACCCTTAAGGACAAATGAGCCGGATAGTGGATGGAAAATTCTGTGTTGGACATAGACTCGTCGGCCATATATTCGTCATATACTAGAAAGTGTCATCGGCTTCGTGTAAAGAAAAGGAAGGAAAGGGGTATAGGCAGGTAATGTACACACAAGAACGTGACGTGACAGCATCACTCATTCTTGTCATCTCGAACTGGTGAAACATGGGCGAGGCGACCTCATGTCATCACTGAAAGGTTTACTTCCAGAACCACCCATCCTTTTTCCCATCCTTGCCGTCATCATCCTTAGTGTTTCCGTCCTGGTCACGGCCCTTCTCGGCGAGGGAGGACTTGGCGTCTTCATCAGCACCGAAGTTGCCAAAAGACCAAGAGCGCTTACTTTGGACCGAGTGGCTGCTCGATCTGCTGATAACGTTGCCCTCAGCATCCTTCCTGATGATCTCCTGCTTGACATGTACCGCACCGGATGCGTCGGTGTACTCTTCCTTCTTGATGACTTCGGTCACCCCGTCCTTCTCGGTGGTAGTGGTGGTGACGGTGCTGTTGTCTCTAGTAGTGACAGCGGTATCGGAAGACTTGGTGAGACTGTCAACATCTCTAGAATCGATCCAGTCATCGAAGAAGCGTTTAGTGTCCTTGAGCTCGTTCGCAAAAGACTTGAAGAGCGTGCTCAGTGAGCGGTTGGACTCGTTGAAAGCTGACAAGATGACATCGGTCAAATCCTGCTCTGTGTCAGGATGCTTCTTGTCGTTCGAGCTGGGCCTTTGCAATTTCTTCTTCGATTCCCGTTCTGTCTCCTCGGTTAACGCACGGTCGAACTTGTTGATGAACCATGTCAAGTTGTCAAAAAAGCCGTTGGACATGTCAACGACGTCGCCAAGCGTGTTGCTGACATCATTGATTATGCGTCCTTGCATTTCTAGAACGGCTTCGTCCCGGTTTCTGTGCTTGTCGGCCCAGCGAGAAGCGTCGATTCCGAGGTTTGACACAAGCTGAGAAAGGATGTTGTAGTGGAAGTCGTCCTTTTCCGCCTCCGCTTTTCTCCATTCAATCCACTCGTCCATACTGCGCGGTGAGCAGTAGCGGCGGTCGGAGGCATCGACGAACAGGCGAGAGTAGAGGGGAAACCAGGCTTCATCAAGTTTGCGGAAGCGTATTCTCTGGTCCATATCAAGTGCTCGGAGCATATCCGGGGTCACGGTCTTGCTCTGTTCAAGATACTTTGGATAGAGAGGGTATTGTTTGGTGAACCAGTGGGAGTCGAGACTCCTCATAGGCTTGGCCGAGCTTTCGGCAAGAAGATCCTCAAAGGCGTCCTCCCATCCAAACTGATTGGGATCCATTTCCGGAGTTAGGCCCTTCGGGACGGGTTTCCAGCCGAGCTCGAGAGAAAGGCGAACGGGGGAGTAATTGGAGCGTAGCAGAAACAGCCTCCAGGCGCGGGCTGCTTCAAAGTAGTTGGTGCCATTTCTTTGCAGCTCGTCAAAGTAACGCTCCAGCTCTTCAGAGTCCTTGGTTTTCTCGTAGGCGCGGATGTCGGGTAAGTTCTTGCCCCGAGTAATGTCGGTGCCCAGGGCTGGTGAGGACGGAGCATCTCGTCTGGACAGTTGATACGGCGTGAGGTATAAAATAGTGTCGAGAATGGTGTGGAAGCCGGCGCCGATATTGTCGTCGACGTGCTCCTTGAACTTCCTGAAGGGCTTCAGGAAGTCGTTTAACGGGTCGTTGTCATCGCGCATTGTGATTTGCCGGTGGTGGATCGAAATTTCTTTGATGGGAAACGAACTTGTCTGAGTTGAAGAGGGGAAAGTGAAGAACAGGTGATGTGGCTTGTAGGTTGACGTGTAGTTGAGGTTGTTGTTTCCGTGTTGGGGCGGGGAATTGGAGCTTGTGCTTCTGTGATGCCACTGTACCTTGGAATGACCTCAGTGGCACTCTCTAGATGCTTCTGTTGCACGGGACAGCCGAGGTACGTACTTTGATATCAGACGAGTACCTCTACGGCTACGTGTCTAGGTATGTCTGAGCACCTACAGAGAGTGAACGAGTACCTCTAGGTATTCCCACAACGGCACTGATTTACTGTGCATATATCCCCGAGAGATTCGAATATCATGTGATGTGTTTTGTAGTTTGAACTTGGTGAAGGGTGGTTTCAGTCTCAGACATGCCCGCATACAGGTGCAGTGTTGTGTATAAGTGTTAGCGTTTAAAGGTGGTGTTGATAAGCAGGCAGGCAGGCAGGGTCCCAAAGTCCAAGATACCTCTATAGGAAGGCCCGAGGCTCAGCTCAGGGGGGGGATAGAGTCTTGACGCCGACAACGATCCATTTCGAGTAGCCCTAAACAGGTTTTCTTTCACATGACAAATTGTTGAGACGGAGGTGTTCATAGTGTCACTGCACGGAAAAGACAGTGAAGCAAGCCCAGGTTGAAGAGCTGAAGACGGGAGTTAATTTTTTCGACACCAAAGGGAAAACAGCAACCTAGAACGTTAACAGCAGCTGCCCCACCACAGCCTGGAAATTGGAATCGCTGGAATTACCCAACCGATAGCGATATGGAAGTGGAGCCTACAGAAAGTGAAAGCGTCCAGACGCTATATGTAAGCTGCCTCAGCCTGCCCGCCCCCCCCCCCCCTCTTGGACATAGGTGAGGCGAGCCTTCCTAGCCAGGTGAATGATGGTAAGAAGGAACACAATTCAGTGAATGCATTGCACCTTCGGTATAGAGGTAGGTACCTACCCTCGTGACTCCTTCAAGCGTCTTTATTGTACATGTCGACTTAATCGGTCGCAGCGATTCTTGAATTAATGATGAATCCTTGAGTAATTCTGGCCGGTACGCTTTCAAATCATTGTGATTTCTATCACGGTTTTATAGCGAGCAGCCTTTCCTACCTAACAAGCCAAAGCGAGCCGTGCTGAACTGAACTGTCCATGTTCGGTTTATTTTTACAACCACTTCGCCGGGCGGGCAGCCAGGGTTCAGGCGCTATTCCTGGCAGCAACAGCGACCCCGGCAGTAACGGCATCCATTTTAGCGACGCCATCGAATCTGTAGCGCACAATTTGTTAGTGTCGCGGGTTCCTCAAGGGTTCCTGTCTAAAATAACCATGTCGTATGACAACCACAAGTCCCAGGTTCGGACTCTCGCGCACAACTCGGGCTGCGCATTCGACAATCACCATTCCCGTCGAACGTCCCTCTGTTGAGCCTCGAAATGCGACCTGGACGCTCAGTCTCCTTCTCTGTCGCTGCAATCTTACCCTCCACGGTGCATCCACTCTAAAGTCCGATCAGCTACTGCGACTACCGCGACACTAGTCTCGTAATAGACATTGACATTTCCGAGGTTCCTGTTCTCAACCGTAGTCCTTCTTGTTCTCCTTCCTATTTTCTCCTTACTCATATCAAGCGGCCGACCGACGAACATAACGCCTCAGCGAAAAAGATAAGACGCCATACGGGCAGACAACAGACCCCAAGTCAACAGTCATCAGTCAACAACCACTACTGAAACCGACACCCTACTCGGCTTACTATATACTATACAAGTAGGAGCAGGGCATGATCCGCCGTCTCATCTCGCCAACCGATTGCTTCACATGCGCTTCCCACCTGCGAACCAACCTTCCATGACCTCCGACTGTGAGCCTTGAACGCCGCGAGCCGTGTGCGTTGCTCACCAGGACGCCGCTCCATCGGCAACCTCGATCCCGATCCCGATCCCGAACCAAGCTCCAATCCAACCGGTACCGAGCCGCGTATAGACAACAACCCCGACGGCAACCATGCGCTTGCCCGCTCCTGCCTCCGCAGCCGGTCTGTGGCCCATGGAATACTTACCTGACGTCGATATCCCGCCAGCCGACGGAGGCGATCACGGCAATGACGAAGGCCAAAACTGGTCCTCGCTGATCGGCATTATCACCGCCATCTGCGGCAACATCCTAATAGCTCTGGCGCTCAATGTCCAGCGATATGCCCACATTCGGTTGAACCACCACCGGGCCGAGATACGACGGCGCGCAAAGCAGGCGCTCAGGGAGGCTAGGGCCAAGGCGAACGGGACAATTTCTGGAAGTGGAGGTGTATACGGAACCACAGCCCCCGTGTCTGATGGGGCACTCTCGAGGAAGGACACCACTCGCCGCCCCGCTAGCGACCTGGCCATTGATGCCCACGAAACCGAGCCTCTCACACGGTCCTCTGATTCTACAGACTCGGGTTGGTCCGAGTCTTCGACTCCCACGAGTGGGGAGATCAAGGTCACAACCACATATCTGAAGGATCCGTACTGGTGGCTAGGCCAGGGCTTGATCACTGTGGGCGAGACGGGCAACTTCCTGGCCTATGGCTTTGCTCCGGCTTCCGTCGTCAGTCCTCTGGGCGTCGTTGCTTTGGTGTCCAATTGCATCATTGCGCCCATCTTTTTCAAAGAGGTCTTCCGGCGGCGAGACTTCTTTGGTGTACTCATTGCCGTGGCCGGTGCCGTGATCGTGGTCTTGAGTGCCGAGTCGCAGGAGACCAAGATGGGGCCTCATGAAGTATGGGATGCGATCACGACCATGGAATTCGAGATCTATATGGGCCTTAGCTGTTCCTTGATTGTTCTCCTTATGTGGGCGAGCCCCAGGTACGGAAACCGGACCATCCTCATCGATCTGGGTCTGGTCGGTCTCTTTGGTACGTTGACCACTCCTTGACCAGCAGTTGCCTGGTGCTAATACTCAGGGTTTACAGGCGGATATACTGCCCTCTCTACAAAAGGTGTCTCATCGATGCTCTCCTCTACTCTTCTCGGCGCTTTCACCACACCGATTACATACGTTCTGATCTTTGTCTTGCTCTTCACCGCAGTCATGCAAGTCCATTATGTAAACAAGGCGCTCCGGCGTTTCGATTCTACCCAGGTCATTCCCGTCCAGTTTGTACTGTTTACACTATCTGTAATCATCGGCAGTGCCGTCCTCTATCGGGACTTTGAGAGGACAACTAGCAAGCAGGTGCTCAGATTTATCGGCGGCTGCATGTTGACTTTCTTTGGCGTGTTCCTCATTACCAGCGGCAGGCCGCACCATGATGAGGAAGAGGAGGAAGAAGAGATTCTCTCCGACGCCGAGGGCATTGACGAAACCATTGGCCTTGCAGAACAAGGCCCAACCCTAGGAGCAGCAGCGGCAATCGTCGCCGCGACCTCATCACCACATACACCCCGCCAGGCCTCTCGCAGACGTAGCGATTCTGCGAGATCCCGGCGATCGTCGCGTATCAGCTTTAAAGAAGCCTCGGTCAGACCCCTATCAGCAGTAGAGGAGGCGGAGGATACAGGCCTCCCTTCGCGCACTCACACCAGGACCAAATCTCAGAAGACTCTCATTGAAGAATCAGACGACGACGACGACAACGAAGACGCGCCGTTACTCGGCAACCCCTGGAGGGCGGCATCTTCCCAAGAAAGAAACAGAAGTGAAGAATACATTCCAGAAATCGACGCACAGTACCATCACCCGGGCATCGGCCCACACACCATCTCCTCAGACACCATCCTTTCCATCCCCGTCTCCTCTGACGAATTCGGCACCGATCTCCTCTCAGCCACACCCCAACCCAACATCACCATCACCTGTGGCTCCTCTCCCGCTGCCGGCTCCTCGGCCGCAACCCGTACGCCCCCTTCCGCCTCGCGACCAGCCACCCCCCGCGCACCCGTCTCTTCCTCCACCCTATCACAATCGCACCGCGCCTTCAACGCCCACGTCCACCACTACGGCCATCATCACCACCATAACGCTGGCGGTAACCCTCTCATGATCTCCCCTTCCCCCTTCTCTTCCACTCTTGGCGCCGTGGTAGCGGACAGATTACTCCCCCATCTCGGCATGACGGCCGAAAATGACTCGCCTACGCAGAGGAGGATAGCAGGCCGAAGAAGCAGGCCCGGGCTGAGGAATAGCTTGTTCGTACCGCAGGACGAACTAGACAATGACGACGGGTACTTTGACCTGGAAAACTGTAGGGGACGGGGAAGAAGGTCAGCAGCGGTGGGGAGTACAAGTACTTTTGGTCCGTTGCTGGATCTTACCGGACGAGGCGGTAACGGTAGCAAGGGTGAGGGACAGCGAGGTCCAGGGCAAGGTCAAGGTTATGGAGACCAAGGGATAAGAGGGCGAGCGAGGAGTTTGAGTGGGACGTTGGCCGAGTTGTTGGGTGGTGGATGGAGGATGGGTGGCGGTGGTTCCTCGCACGTGAGCACGAGCGCGAACGCTGTCACTTCGAGTGGTAACAACGGGTCGAATCCAACAATGCGGGTGCCCAATACTAGTAGTAGGAGCAGAATGGGAATGAAGAGGAGACGGACGGACCCGAACTTCAGGGTTATTAGAAATGGAGGAGAGACTAGAGTAACTGAAGATGGAGAGGTTGAGGGGGATGAGGAAGGGCAAGGAAGTCGGTTGGAGACGACGAGGAGTGCTGCTGTATAGATGTCGGTGGGAAAGGGTGGAAAATTTGTTGTTTCGGTTATCTAGAAAGCATCATATGAAAGCGAGCATAGCGAGAAAAACAAAGCAGGCAAACAGGCGTTCTATTATATAATAATAGCATGTAGAGGGCGTACAATATTATTGAGCGTTGTCTTGGTTAAGAACTGCCAGCGAAAGAGTTCACGAGTGTCCACGGCGGAAATAGACTGAGAGGTGTTGGAAAACGCTAAGGGATTGCTTTTGATCGTGATAAAGGTATACTTAGATAGCAAACAGGAAAGGCCCTAAGAATAACATAAATGGTTTAACATTCCGGGCCAGCAGCAGAAAAACACACACTCTCTCCCTACATTAGGTAAACTCCAAGAGCCCAGGCTTATTTCTTGCCCCTAATGTTAGCCTTCTTTTTCCTCTGTTGCCTCTTTCTCGCCAGGATCTTGGTCATGAGGGCCTCCTTGACCATCTCACTCTTCTTGCCCTTCTTATCCACCTTGATATCTTCAGCCTTCACCTCCTTCGCCGGGGCGGCGCCTGCGGCCTTGGCCACCTCAGCCGGGCCCTTCTTATCCTTGCCCTTGTTCCACCCAGCAGGCTTCTCAGGCTTAGCGCCCTTCTTCCTATCCGCCTTCCTTCCAGCCTTGTATGCCTCCTTGGCCTCCTTGGATCTCTTCTTTTCCTCCATCTCCGCCTTCCTTTCCGCGGGCGTCATCGTCCTTTGCTTCTCCTCATCCTGTCTCCTCCGCTGCACCACGTTCGCGTTCTCGATCGCGAACTCGACAATCAGCCTTTGCGTCTTGCCCAGCTCGTTCTTGACGGCAAACCCGTTCAGGTAGCGCAGGCCCATGAGCGCCCAGCGGTGCGACGAGTACTCGATAAAGCCGTAGCCACGCGACTTGCCGCCACCGACCTTTTCGTCCACCTTGGTGCCCGTGGTCGTCTCGAACACGATCTTGGCCTGCTTGACGACACCCTTGCCCTTGAGCTTCCGGAGGCGCTCGTTCTCCTTGTCTTGCTCACCACCGCGCGAGTTTTCTTCCTTGGAGATGGGCGCGCGCTTGCCTTCCTTGACGTCCTTGGCGAAGCCGACGACGGCCTGGCGCGCGAGCGCCTTGAGCTCCTTGGACCCGATGTTGCGCGGCAGGTTGCGCAGCGCGAGACGGGTGAGCGACAGGTGCAGCGACGGGTTGGACTGGATCAGCTTCTTGCGCTGGTTGGCCGACGCTTCGCGCATCTTGATTTCGGCCGGGGTAAGGACCTTGAAGAGCGTAGACGAGGGTGTGATTTGGCCCTCGTTCAGGAGGTACAGGCGTCTCTTGTCCTTGTCCTTCTTACCGGCCGAGGCCTCCGCGAGACGCTCGGCTTCGTCCTTGGAGACGGCGTGGGCGACTTGAAGGATGCGCCCGTCGAGCGTGTACTTGCCCTCCGGATCGACGGTCTCGTCTTGAAGGATGGAGTGCTTGACGAGTGTGGTGGTAGGTTGATGGCGGGGGGCGCCCTTGAGGCAGGCCTTCATCTCCTCCTCGTTGAAAAAGCACACGAAACCGGTACCGGCTGGCCTGTCGGTGGCCTTGTCCTTGACAACTCGGGCGTATCTGATGCCGCCGAACTGGGTAAAGTGCGCCTTCAGCTGCTCATCGGTGGTGGTGTATGGTAGGTTGCGAATGAAGAGTGTTAGAGAGTTGTCGGTTAGCCGCTTGGGCTTCTGTTCCTCCTCCTCATCCTCCTCGTCCTCCTCGTCCTCCTCGATATCATCTTCGTCCTTGTCCTCATCGTCTTCATCCTCGTCCTCCTTGTCCTTGTCTTCGTCCTCCTCGTCTTCACTCTCGAGGTTCTCGCCTTGGCTCTTGAAGAAGTTGTAAAGATCCTTTTCCTCCTGTGTCATGCCAGCAGTCTCCTCCTCCTCTGTCTTCTTGTCCTTGGGTTCCTTAACCTTCTTGTCCTTTTTCTCCTTCTTGTCGTCTGACTTTTCGCCGTTCTGCTGGGCCCATGTCTGCTTATCCACGGCCCAGTCGACGGCCAATGGGCGGCCATCGACCTCCATGCCATTGACGGCCTCGATAGCCTTTTCGGCATTCTTGCGACCACGGAGGGTGACGAAACCGAAACCAGAGAGCTTGCCCTTATCGTTGGGCAAGTCGGCGAACCTGACCTTACCATATGGCTTGAATAGCTCGGCCAACTGCTCAGGCTTCTTGATGCTCCATGGCAGGTTGCGGATGATGAGTTTGTTGGGTTTCTGGGCCTCGGCGACGGCTTCGGCACGTTTCTGCTTCTCCTCGGCGACCTTGGACACAACGGGTCCGGTCTTCTTGGCATCACGGTGTCTGGCTTCGGCAATGTCGAGCTTCAGGCGCTTCCCTTCAAGCAGGTAGTTGTTGAGCTTGGCCTTGGCCTCGAGGGTATCCTCGGGATCGGTGAAGGTGACGAAACCATAGCCGCGCGAGGTCTTGGTCTTGGGATCGAGGACGACGGTGGCATGCTTCACAGGGAAATGTTGGGAGAAGAACTCGGTCAGAGACTCGGCGGTGGCACTTGGAGGCAGCTGTCGGATGAAGAGAGAGCGGTTGGATTCAACTCTAGCTTTCTTGCTTGGGGGGTTCTGTGCAGCAACATCGGAATCCTTGATGGCATCGGGATCAACTGGGATCTCCTCGTCCACCTCGCGTTGGCGCTTCTTGTTCCCGTCCTTGCCCATTATTGCAAGCAATCGGGTTGTTATGTTATGTGTTTGTTAGGTGGTGTTGTTGTTGAAAGAAGGGGAGAGATGAGAAAGCAGCCAAATCAAACCAAAAGTGAAGAGAACAGACCCTCTCAAGGCGCAAATGGTGGATGGGAATCGCCGAGTGCACAGCTTCCCCCAGCGACAACAGTTCTGGACCCTTCGCCCAAAGAAAAATATTCGAAGTGGAGTCCCGATAAGAGCGTACAAGGGAGCTTATCGTTTCCCTCAAGCTTGGCAGCGGGATCCTGAGCCCGTCTCTTCCACTTCCTCTCTTCGCGCGCTTCCACAATCCACACCAAAGGAAAGGCGGGGCGCACAGACCATTCAAGCTCACCAGCAGGGTCGATACGTTTTGCGACATACAGCGCAGCGAGCAGCGCGACCCCTCTGCAGCAGGTCAGACAGTCCCTCCCGCTAGGTGACGACGGGGCCGCCAGGAAATTCACAGCAGCCCACCTGCAGTGCAAAGTAAACAAAACAACCTTCATTCGCGAATAGTGTCACTTTCATTCATCCCCGGCTCCTGCTCAGTTGCAAAAGCCATCCTACGAAACCTCACATCCGTCTTTTTTTTTTGCTTGTTTTCTTATATCTTGGGCTTGGATTACTTGTACCTTTTCCATATCGCATACAAATAGAGGACTGCCGCTGTGCAGGCCCCGCTAATACCAACAGTCATTGCCGACCATGGCGCCGGGCAGATCGACGAGAGCGACACGCGGGGCGCGCCAGACCTCGGTCGTACCAGAAGCACCCTTGGATACTCCCGACAATGCGCTACGCACACAAGTCGCGACCGTCTTCGGCGACGCCCAAAAGACCACGGCATCCCATCGCAAGCTGGCCGTGACCCTGCGCAAGATACAAGAAGCATGCTGCTACGAGCCGACGAGTACGAAGAAGCCCGCCGAGGCCGACGAGTTCGAGGAAGATGACTTCAACAAGGAGTTTGTACGCTGTGTCCTGCGCGTCATGCCCATCAAGAAGAGCGAGGGAGTCGGCGAGAAGACGGTGCGCTTCATCGGTCTGTTCCTGCGGCATGCCGTCGAGAAGGATAACGAAATTCTCGGCGAGGCCGACCCGGACGCCAGCACCATGCCCGAGACACCCAGCACCCGGCTTACCGGACACTTGATGGAAACCGTTCTTCCCTTGATGATCGCCAAGGACAAGTTTGTGCGCTATCGGTCAACGCAACTCATATCTCATATCATCAACTCCCTCGACGCGATTGACGACGACCTCTTCCAGAAGCTACGGTCAAGTCTACTTAGGAGGATTCGCGACAAGGAGGCCATGGTCCGGGCACAGGCTGTGCTGGGTCTTGGACGCTTGGCTGGCAACCAGTTCGAGGGCGAACCGAATTCCGACGATAGCGACGATGATGGATCGACTGGTCTTCTCGAAAAGCTCCTCGAAGTCTTGCAGAACGACCCTAGTGCCGATGTGAGGAGGTCTCTCCTGGTTAACCTGCCGATCTTGCCGACGACCCTGCCATACCTGCTGGAACGAGCACGCGACCAAGATGCGCTTACGCGGCGCGCTGTCTACTCCCGTCTTCTGCCTGCGCTGGGCGACTTTCGTCATTTGTCACTCTCTATGAGAGAGAAGCTTCTTCGCTGGGGTTTACGCGACAGAGACGAAAACGTGCGCAAGGCCGCCTGCCGCCTATTCCGTGAAAGATGGATCGAGGATTGCGCCGGGACTGCGCCCCCCGTTGAAGGAGGCCAGCCTTCCGAGGTGTCACCCCCAAGCATAGAGGCTCTGCTGGAGCTCCTGGAGCGCATTGATGTTGTCAACTCCGGAGGAGAGAACGGTGTCGCTCTCGAAGCTATGAAGGGCTTTTGGGAGGGCCGTGCTGACTACAGAAATGCAGTGAATTTTGATGACAACTTCTGGGAGACACTTAGCTCGGAATCCGTGTTTGTCGCCCGGACATTTAATGATTTCTGTAGGAACGAGGGCAATGGGAAATACGAGTCCCTCGTCGACGAGAAGCTACCCGAAGTCACCAAGCTTGCATTTTACTTGGAGCGATACGTCAAGGTGCTCATTGATGCCATCAAGAGGATCAATGAGCAAGAAGTGGAAGATGAGGAAGAGGAAGAGGACACAGTCGAGCAAGAGTTCATCGTCGAGCAGCTTCTACACATCGCTCTTACCCTGGACTATTCGGATGAAGTTGGCCGTCGCAAGATGTTCGCCCTTTTACGACAAACCCTCTCTATCCCGGAACTCCCCGATGAAGTCACCAAACTCACCGTCCAGGTGCTACGAGACCTTTGCGCCCCCGATGCTGCCGGCGAGAAGGAATTCTGCAGTATTGTACTTGAAGCCGTTGCTGACGTCCACGACACCATCGTCGACGATGTTCCTGACGAAGGCGACATTGACGACAACGAGTCCTTTCACTCAGCTAGATCCGAGGTCAGCGACGACGAAGATTCTCAATCTAAGAAAAAGAAGAACAAGGGTCCTGAACTGTCGGAGGAGGAGGCGGCTCAGAAAGCCATCAAGGAGATCATGATCAACATGAAGTGTCTCCACATTGTGCAGTGCATGCTCACCAATGTCGCCGGCAATCTCCAGAGAAACGATCATCTAGTTTCTATGCTCAACAACCTCGTCGTTCCCGCCGTGCGCAGCCACGAGGCCCCTGTTCGCGAGCGTGGTCTCGTCTGTCTCGGCCTTTGCTCGCTCCTCGACCGCTCGCTTGCCGAGGAGAACCTCACCCTGTTTATGCATTTCTTCGCAAAGGGCCACACTGCTCTCCAGATCACCGCCCTGCATATTCTTACCGATATTCTCAATGTGCACGGCGCGCAGCTGCTCTCGAATAACACCAATCTCCTCAAGGTTTACGTCAAGGCCCTGCGCGCTGGCGGAAGATCTCCCGAGGTCCAGGCGGCCGCTACTGTGGCCGTTTCCAAACTCCTGCTCGGCCGTGTTGTTAGTGACGTTGACGTATCCGCGGAGCTGCTCAAGACCCTTGTTATCGCGTACTTCGAGCCCGCCAGTGCAGAGAACCAGAGCGTTAGACAGGCACTCAATTACTTTTTGCCTGTGTTCTGCTACTCGCGGCCAGAGAATCAGGATCTGATGCGTCGGGTTGCGCTGGATGCCCTGCATACCTTGTACAATGTGCGCGAAGGCCTGGATGACGAAGAGGCCGATGTAGATGATCAGATGGTCAGCATGTCGACCATCGCTGCCTGCTTGGTCGACTGGACGGATCCCAGAAAGTGCTACAACCCCGATGAAGGGTTCAGCGCCGGCCTTGACCCCGAGAAGAAGACCGTTTCGGCAGATGTGCACCTCGACTTCGCCAAGGATATTCTCGAAAGGCTACAAGGAAATGGAGCCAGTACGTATTCATTGTTGCCTCTCCCACCAAATCGTGATACTGACACCCAGACACAGAAGAAGAAAAGCGCATCATGGCCGCCCTTCTCGCAAAGCTCTACATCCCATCCGGCTCCTCTTCCTCCAACCCCTCCTCGCCCATCAAGATCCGCGACGTCTACGCCCTCGTCACCAACGCTGTTGAGAACAACCTCCTCTCCGACGCCACCTCTCGCAACGCCCTCTACAAGGTCCATGTCTCCCTTGGCAAGATTGTCAACGCCCTTGATGCCGCCGCCGAGCAAGATGCCGCCAACAACGCCGCGGGCCGCCATGCCTCCATTGCCTCCGGCGCCACCACCCATAGAAGAAGCGCCAGCAGGGCAGGCAGCGTCGCTCCTAGCCGGGCGGGTAGCGTGGCGCCTCCGGCTAGCGAAGCCAGTGGCGGCGGCGGCGGCGGGGCTGTGTCCAGAGCCGGTTCCGTCGCACCATCTGCGTCTGGTGCTACTGCTGCGCCTGTTAACAGCAGGAAGAGAAAGGAAAGGGAGGTCAGCGTTGGCGTCTCCATCAAGGAGGAGGACGAGAACGAGGACGAGGGCGAGGATGTGGAAATGGGTGGTACGCAAGTGGGCGATAATGATAATGCTGGTGATCGGGAAACAACACCAAAACCAACTGCGACAGAAGCCCAGGAGCCGAGCACGGAACAGAGAAGGTTGTTGAGAGGCGTTTCTCTGAGGAGTAGGAGGCAGAGCTCGCAGAGTGTGGTTAGCGTACAACCGCAGCAGCAACAAGAGGAGGAGCAGGAAGAACAACAACAACAACAACAACCGACAGGAAGGAGAGGGAGTAGGAGGGCTAGTGCGATGAAAGCCAAGGCGCGGTTGAGTGCTGGACGGAGCAGCAGAGCAGGTACGGAGGATATTGCGGAGGAGATACTGGATGATAGTGATGGAGATACGGTGATGGAGAGGACGAAGATTGAGGAGGAGGACGAAGAAGAACAAGAAGAAAAAAAGCGCGAGGACGAGGAACAGGACGATGAGGTAGGAGGGGAAGAGGATGGGAAAGAAGAAGAAGAGGAAGAAGAGGAGGAGGACGGTGATGACGATGATGGAGAGAACGAAGGGAAAGATGATGACGAGCTTGTTGATGAGTTATTGTCGGATGAAGAGGACGACTTCGAATAGGGTTGCGTACGGATTGAAGACGGAGATTCTGGATTGTTGAACTACATATGAACTGACTTGATTGGGTTTGGATGGGACACTACGTAATATATGGAGGCTCTGTGTTTCTGGCTTTGGTTCATGTCGTTTGCTTGCTGTCGAGGCCTGAGCTTCTTGGGCTAAGACGTATTGCCTTGGTTTATTTTGTCCTTGAACATTGCAGGATACCATTGAATGAAATGTCAAAAGGCTTTCTTTGTTTGCTTCCATGCATTTCAACTTTAGCATCTCCTCATCCAAGTGATGCTGAGGAACGATTTCGAGAATTTATCTACTCGTTCTAATCTAACCTTTATATCTACTACAAGCAACCAACACACAATGATCCACACATCCTATCAAACCACCCGGCCCTTCCTTGGGCTCGTCCTCTTGGACAAGATTGTACCACCTCATATTTTACCTAAAATGACCCAAGCCAGAACAACAACCCACTCAGCCCAACATTAATTACCAAATGCTGCACCAAGCTCCAAGCCACGCAGTACAAGTACTTTGGGGAAAATACCGTCCACACGAACAAGTGCGTCCTGAGGATCGTACAAGCCGCCATAACCGCCGCGACACTAAACGCGGTAAACAGCGTCGTCACGGCAACATAGGTCTTGAACGGACTGATTTGCCCCCCTTCAAGCATCTGTTTCGCTTCCGCTTCTTCCTCCTTTTCGTCGCTCCCTCTTTTCCCATTGTTACCGCTACCCAACCTTTTCTGTCTCTGATCTCTCCGCCAAATCTCCCCCAAAAGCACCACCGTCCCAAAAGCCCACCACACCGGTCCCGCCCAGTTCCCCACGTACGTCAAGATGCCAACTAGGACAACGTTGAAATTGCTCACCCCGTTGTAGGCGTTAGATAGGTCCACGGAGGAAATCGCGTTGCTACCGCCCATAGCGAAAAAGGAGGCATACTGCAGTAGGAGTGAAGAAATTCCCAGTTCAACAGTCGACAGCCCTGTGCCGTCCGGGGCATCGATCTCGCTGGACAGAAACCAGTAAAGCAGGTTGAAGATGAGAAAGACGGGGATATTGGCCGTCCGGCTTTGTGTGAGGGCGAGGATGGTGTAAAGGTGTTGAAGAGTTGTGATTGCCTCGGCCGGCCCCTTTTTGCGGCGTGACCGTTTACGGTTCCCCCCGGCCCCCCTCATCTCCCAAAGGATAAACCCCATTGCCGCCATTGCCACCAGTCCTAGACCGACAAAGACCGCACGGGCGCGGGCAATCAAGCTCGCGCCCCTCGTGAAATCAAGCAAACTACTCTTCACGAATTCCACCACCAACTCGGGAGCGTCCTCGAGCGTGAAGGCTGCCTTGAAAGTGAACGCGGCCAAAACTAGCCCCGTCATGACAGGGTAGTTGATGGGTACCGGGATGCGGCCGTGAAAGGAGTAGACGAGCTGCCGGTGGGTCCAGAAGTAGGTGAGGCCGACGAGCAACCACAGAAAGTGGGGGTGGGGTTCGATAAAGAGTTTGACGATGTCCGGCGTGCCAGCGTGTTTTTGGCCGGTTTGGTTCCAGGCGCGAAGGAGGCGGAGGGAGGCGAGCACGGGGAAGGCGGTGAGGAGGAGGTGGGCGGGAAAGGTGGTGTTGGCGCTGGAGGGCGGTGAGGGTTGTTAGTTAAGGTTGGGTGTGAAATGATGAAGGAGAAAAAGAGAAAAGGGGAAGACGTACCGCTTGAATCCGCGGAGAGTGAGGTAGCCAAACCAGGTGCTCGTTGCTAGGTACCAAAAGTGCTGCTCTTCTTCGACATAGCTGCTGGCAAACATCATAATGCTGTAGGCTATGGAAATCACCAGTAAGGGGGTGAGAGAACGGGTCGGGGAAACGGTTTTGATTGCGGCGCTGAGGCTAAAGATTACGGCGAGGAGGGCGGTGATTTGGCCTAGAATGAGTCGGGACATGTCGTAGTTGCTCGCCATGCCGCTCATGAGCTCTTGAGCCTTGCGAAGCCACTGGAAGATGGTTAGCTGGATCGGAGGCGGATCAGAGTGTTGTATAGGTAAGTTGGGCATTACCGTGACAACAGGCAATGCCCACTGGGAGTCCATATCGTCACCAACTCTCGCAGACATGAGATTGTTTGAGGGACCTTGCCATTCACAGGCCAATTGTTCATAGTCGGACGTCGGGCTGGCACAGGATTCTGCGGGTAAAGCACCGTCGAAAGTTTTGGTACCCGATGCAGCCGAGATGACGGTTTGTATCTGGCGCGCATTTTCATGCAGCAGATAGGCCTGGTCGGCTTCTGTGATCCTATTAGAATATGGAATAACCAGAAAGTTTGATAACTTCACAACTTACTCTTCGGCCAGATTGACAAAAAGTCGGCGATCAGGACACCCAGGTTGTTCTTGGGAATAGGAAATCCTAGAAGAGCAGCCAGAGTGGGTGCCAGATCAGACTGTTCAACGGTCGAGTAGAATTGAAAGTCTTCGGCATCTGGTAACGGAGAGTCTTGGTTTTTCTGAAGGCCCTTGAGCTTGGGGGAGATGAACAGAAGGGCCGGTGAAGTTTCGCCAGGCGACGAGGCGCCGTGATTGCCGGCATCATTCATTCCATGATCTCCACAGAGAACAAAAAGGGTTGACTTGAGGTGGTCTTGGGTTTCTATGGCCTTGTATATCTGGCTGACAATACCATCCATTTCCCGTTGCTTCGGGACCATATGAGGGCTATATGGCCAGTTAGCAATGCGCCTATTCGGGAAGAAGAAGCGACTTTACCTTCTCGGTCCTCCCTTATGTCCAATGTGATCAAGTCCAAGATAGTGAAGAATCATGGTATTCCAATCGTCGTTTCGGAGCTCTCCAGGAATGTTTCGAGTGACATTGTGATCAACCTCGGTGAAGTCCTACTCACGTTAGCACAATGCGGACGCCTGCCATACTGAGCGTAAGAATTTACCGCGACAAAGAAGCTCGTGGTACCATCAGCACGATCAAATGTACCCGGAAAGAGCTTCAACCAAGTATCATCCCCGTACATTACAAGTTTTCCTGTGTCCTTTGCCTTCATCTGGGCCAACCAGGTGTCTTGCGACGCGAGGCTTGAAGACTCATCGCCTTCGTCAATGTTGAGAACGACATCGAGGAATGAAGGCACAGAACCAGTAGTGATGGCCTTCAGTCTAGGCATGGTGACTGTGGGAGACGTGGCATGGGCTGTGAAGGGAATTGCAGCACCATGGCGAATCAAGCTATATGAGATGTCAACATCAGAGGTGGACTGAAGCCGAAGAAGGGCACATTATATGGAAAAGCTTACGATTGAGTGAACTTGAAGCCACTGTTGGTAGTGTATACAAAATCACTACATGTAAAGACCGGATTAACATGGCTACTGGTCGAAGAGTGAGTGGTATTGGCGATAGTGACATAATTTTACCTTCGCAGGGCGTCGACGACCATGAAGACCAGCTTGTCAAACGGAGCTTCCGGGGGCTCGCCATAGCCATCCAATGGCTCATACTGAGCCAGACCCGGTAGAAGAGGCTTATATGGGAAGAAGCCCGTTGCGAATATGACAATGGCGACTGGGATCAGCACATTGGCTGCTATGAGAAGCAACGTGGAGCTCAAGTTTCCATTGCGCCGGAAACTCATCTCGAACTCGCCAAATTTATATACGTGTCTTATCGGGGGGGGGGCGTGCTGTTCATCAGTAAACCAAGAAGCTGCACTCGTGGGCCATTTCTGTGTCGTGAACGGAATAAAATACTCTGGGAGGAAATGAGATATGCGTTCAGGATAGATTAGGTAGTGTTGATGTTGTGAGGTACAAGTGAGGTTGTTAAGGCAGATAACAGTGGAAGAAAGGGGGCCAGTGAGGTTCAGCCCAAAGTTAGGTGGCTTCCACCTCAGTTCCTTCCATTTCAAGTCCGTTCCCACAGAAGCCCAGGCCTTTCCCGTCGTACAGGTAGGATTGGCACTGGACCCACTTAGAGCACAGCGTTAACGCAGTAAAAGTGAGAGACCCCTAGAATAGCATGCCAGCCTAGAAAAATAAATCCATTAAAGAACCAAAACCAAATGCGCCAAGTGTAGATAATCCCACCCCACTAGTCCGTTTTGCTGCTTTTCCATCCCATATGACTTCTGAAGTTCATGCTTTTTCGCAACAGCGTCGGCGTCGGCAACGCGGAAGATTGACAACTCGATCAATCCCGTCTGTGCAAAGCACCGGTGAAGCCCCAGACAGACCAGAAAAACGAGGCCTGCCACAAAAGGTCGTCATCCGTACCGTCTCCTTCCATCCTAGCCCTAAACGCCCGGCACTATCTTGTCGCCGTCGTGAGAATGAACAACCGCTAGGACATGCCTGGAGCATGAGAGAGTTGTTGTAGTTGTCCTTTGGTAGTACAGCCGCTCTATAGCCCTGGCCACACCGGTGATACTTTTGGTCGTGTGTCGAAACTCAGCTGCTCAAATCGTGGCCGCTTGTCGCTCATTTCCTCTTCTTGCTGAACTTCTCGCCATACTTGGGGAAGACAATCTTGGACTTCTTGACCCGCCTCTTCTTCTCAATCTTCTTGCTGCCAACCTTTACAGGCTTGGCGGAATCAACCTCCATAGCAGCTGCGATTTGGTCAGCACATGGCCCCTCGTTTGCACCTTGGTTTTCCAGCTACACTTACAGTCATCCTTGGTGGCCTCCTTGACCTCATCCTCGTTCACGGTCTCCATCTCCACCTCCTTGATGGGCTTGGGCTGAGCAGCAAGCTCGAGGAGCTTGGCAGAGATTCTCTCCAAGCGAGCGGCCTCAACAGGTCCAAAAACATTCTTCTTCAGTTTCTGGTTGTTGTTCTTGATAACGGACGCTCTCTTGCTCTTGGCCATTTTTGCGGTTTGGGGAAAGGGTTAGGTGGTGTGGTGTTTTATGAAATGAAGCGGATGGATGAGTGTTGATATTCACCAAAGGTTTAGCTAGGTATGCGGTATGGAAAGAGTGATGACAAAAGATAGGTATCGATATGTCGTTGTTGGCGGAGTTGAAAAATTCCACTGGAGCAGTACAGGCAACCTGGGTTCTCCGCTAAATTCGAGGGTAGCCCTGAAGTAGTCGGAACCTTTCCATCCGCCGGCTTACCACACTTAGTCAGGTGCTGGGTACTTAGCGACCACGCTCTTCCAATGAGCTCGACGGTACCTGCCGCTGCTTGCCACTAACAGACCCACCTTTCCCGCTAGATAAATAACTGCTAGCGATCCACACGTTCCTGCTTGGAACACTTTCTGCCGCCTCCTCCCGCCTGTTCACATCGACGACGTCTTTGGACTTTGGAGCAACCGGCTTGAGGGCTGCGAGAGCGACAGCGACTGGATTCTTTTACAAACGGAGTGACGATCATTTGGCGCATACACGGGCTTCACTGTTTTTTTTTGAATTGGGTTTACCGCTCAGAGTAGCAAATCACTACGGGGCATCGCGGTACCGTTCAACTTCAACTGAAGTCATCCATTCACGCATCTGCCATAAGTGCCAGTGCGCAAGGCCGCAGACAGCGACAGCCGGCTCTGTGTGACGGACGGATAACGTGCGGGCGGCTTAATCTCGCTCAGCTGCGAGTCTACCTAAAATCTAAATCCAACATCGCGCGCCGTACATCACGGTGACGCCGGCACCTCCAGCAGCCGCAGCTCTGCACCGCGATAACCAGCCTCGACGTTTCGTCGTCCTAGGTGTCCGCTACTACCCCTAAGCACCTTGAGCGCGTCGGGGTACACTCCCGTGCCATCGGCTCACTCTCGGCTCAGCCTTCCATCACTCCTTCCTCACATCGCGCCGTCCGTAGTGCACGCCCACACTTCCACCTTTCAATACCTTGACGGCCAACTGCGGGGCATCCGCGGCCGGTCGCGACCAGGCAACCCTACGATACGACCGGGCACCACACCACGCTCTTATAGGATTGCATCTTCAGTTAGTTAACAAGCCTAGTGTTGGCAAGCAGAGGCTCGGTTGGAATCGTCAATACCGTACCGGTCGTTGAGGGGCACAGAGAAATGGATCGTGCCGGCCCTCCTCCCAAAGACAAGGTTGAGGCCCTCAAGGCGATCGCAAAGAACGCCGGGGTCAACAAGACGCAGCTGCAGTCCCTTTGCGCCGTCAATGGCTTGCCCAAGACGGGAAACAAGCCTGATTTGGTGAAACGCCTTGTCGATGGTGAGTGAGCCTTCAGTCGGCCACCACCTCCTTACCTCCACCATCCGTCATACATGCGAAAAAAAAACCATGGGAATGCAGGCTAACACAAAGGGGCTTCACCCCCCCCCCCAATCAGCTATCCAGCAATGCGTAGCGCGCGGCGACGGCATCACTTTCAACACATTTTACAACAGTTTCGAGACAACCGTACCCTGGTTTCATAGCTTTGTGGCTAGCACGGGTCTGCTACAGCAACCCAAACCCCAGCCGCCACCGCAGATACCCCAAACCGCAATCTACCCACCCGTTCAAAATCACGGAAACAGTTCCAACAGCTACGCCATGGCTTCCTACGGCGTAGCTAACGGCTCCTACAACGCGCCTAAGGGCGTCAGCAGACCACTGGACTGGTATAACCAACAACGTCACGATTTCCAGTTCAAGCCGAGCGTTTTCTACGAAATACAATATCGAATTGGGGAGGTCAAGGATTGCGAACGTATGTTAGGTAAGCCAGTATCGTTCCGCCACTGGACACAACCGCTGAGTCTCGACAACAGCAATGCAGCAGCATAGGCAAACCGTCTCCATCAAGCTCAGGGTGGCGGATCATCCCCAGCTCAGTAATGTCGGAAACGACCCTTCACTGAGGATCATGATGTACTGCGCTGCCGGGAAGAATGGCGTCCAAGACATCGCCTTTCCCTACCAGTCAGAGCTCAAGGTGAATGGCGGCGAGGTCAAGGCAAACCTGCGAGGCCTGAAGAACAAACCTGGGTCTACTAGACCGGTTGACATCACGGACTCGCTGCGTCTACGACCAAACACATATCAAAACAACATTGATTTTACGTATGCCCTCACCAGAGAGGTAGGTGTAAGAGGAAACTGGGTATGGGAACCCGCAGAGAGCCGCACGTGCTAACCAGTTGGGTTGATAGTCTTTCTACCTAGTAGTATACCTGTGCAAAACCCCGACTATCGAGGAACTGGTGTCAAGAATCACCAAGAAGATCCGCGCCGAATCGGTGGTTACCGAGATCGCAAACAAGGCTAACGACCCTGACGTCGTTGCTACATCACAAGTCCTCAGTCTGAAGTGCCCACTGTCGTACATGAGGTTAAGTAAGCCCTGCCGAGGCCTGAATTGCGGTCACATCCAGTGTTTTGATGCCACTTCATACCTCCAACTCCAGGAGCAAGGGCCACAGTGGTTATGTCCCATCTGCAGCAAATCTGTTCCGTTCGACCAATTGGCGATTGATGAGTAAGTCACAATGGCCTTGTGTTCAATACTGTCTCCGCTGTACTGGCTGACACGCATTCTAGGTACGCCCAGGGCATTCTCGAAGCGACTCCCAAATCTGTAGAGCAGGTCACGATTGAACCTACCGGCAAGTGGATAGAACCAGGTGCGGAAAAAGTGACGGTACCCGACTCTGCCGAGGCAAGCTTTGTCGATGACGATGACCTGTATGTTTCGGAAGTCCTCTCGGCAGCAAACCACGACTTCTCGACGCCCGGTCGTTCTACTACCGGCGCGTCAACTACACTGATCGGCACGCCGATGAATGGAAGCACAGGGGGCACGCCTTCACTGGCAAGGTCATCGAACAATAACAATAAACGTTCAGCCCCGGAAGTTATTGATTTGACGCTGTCAGATGACGACGAGCCACCCAGGCCTGTGAAGCGGGCTAACTACGGGATGAACGCGTACTATGGATCCAACTCTTAGGGGGAAGTATAGGATGCTGCAGATGTGCATCACAGGCACGCTTCAATGCAAAGGGGTCGCCGTGCTCCCCGTCGCCGTAACAGGCAGGCGCAATGGACGAATTATCAGGCGGATTATTCCCACCAGCCCGACTTTGGGGAAGTATAGGATGCTCAATATTGGCTTCGGAGACTCGCTTGGGCAACAGGAGGCCGGATTGTTCCCTTCATCGGCCCTAACTGAACGCCATGTCTACTAGGTATCCTTTTCTACCAGACCAGCTTGGTTTTCACTTTTTTTTTTTTTTGCATTTCAAACACGGTGGATCGACAGAGGTATTTATATCAGTCTTTGGCGTTGGGCGCACTCAGATGGGGGAAAAGGTTTTATGGGAGAAGTTTCAGGGTTGTGGTACAGTGAGAAATGACGGAATGAATGAGGGATCAGTACTAAGATGCAAATCCGATACCCATTAAAGTGATACGACCTGACCGGCATGTTGTCTGGGAGCAATTTTGTACATGAAATCGATTACAAAATGATGTACCCGCCAATGATACGTAACGTCTACGTGAAGTTCTGAAGTCTACCGGATTTGAAAGTTACCTCTACCGCGTTACTTGCAGTTGACGTTCCCATCTGTGTGACTTTAGCGTATAGCTTAGTGCTTGGCTTGAGCTTGGGTGCAGTGGACGCTCGTGGCCGCGCTTGCCAGGTGGATATTAACACCACCCATCTCCATCCCAAACAGCTGCCATTACAGTACACACCAATCATTCAGACGGCAGGCACCTTTCGAACCGCAACAACAGTCCTCCACCCTCCCCTTACAACACAACAAACGTATCTCTACTTGACTCGCCTCAAAACTCCGGACCAAGACGATCATTACTCCATAGCCTTTCTGTGTATAGTCCATACCCCAAGCATCGCGAATCACTCGATTTGGCCCTTGGCAAACGGCAATAGCCCCAGCAAGCACCCGAACCCCACGTACGAGCTCCGAGCTACCTGCGTCACCGCGATCTTCCGATAATCCGGCGGACCGAAAAAGACGAGATCGAAGTCAACGCACGCCAGTCGCGAACCTTTCGATTGAGGCTGCGCAAAGTTCCGACAACTAAACTCAGTGGACCGGCCACTTGTTCACACTTGCGCGACTCAAACGAACCGCCGAACTCCCTCTGCTACACCAGGGCACCGAGACAATCATCCAGCAACGCAACTGCTCTCCGGTCGGCATCAGCTAGCTCCTACCCGCAAGCGCACAACAGCTACGACTCATACTACCTTGCTTTACGTTTCTTCCTCGCAAACCACAGTACCGAGAGACATTAGATCCGCTGGTCAAACCCCCATCTACTCAACTCAACTTCCAACAACCACCTAGCTAGCGACGTATTTTTTAAGCACCAGACTACCAAAACCGAGACCAACCAACCAACCAAAACCAACCCGACCCAAGCCAAGCCATTCGAAATGTCCTTCGACACAATACTCCCCCCTTACAATGCCTCGGACCCAACCGCCCGCTTCCTCGCCTCCTCCTGTCTCGATTTCTTGCTCATCGAGCTAGTCCCCATGGCGTACAGGATAACCAACCAGCTCGACTCTTCTTCCGCAGAACCTTCGGCCTCTTCGGCTGGTGATGATGCGCAAAGTACAGCTACTGGACCAGCGCCAGGGGGGCCACAGAGGAATAGTGTATTATCTTCGCGTCCAGGGGGACTAAGTGCTGGTAGTGCTGGTGGTGCTGGTATGTTGGGAGCAGGGTTAGTGGGGGGAGGAGGGGGAGGAGGAGGAGGAGGAGGAGGGAGTGTGACGGGGAGTGTGAGTGCAAAGAAAATGGATGAGGATGAAGAAAGGGATGCTGTATTTGCTAGGTTGGAAGGATTGGGGTATAGGGTTGGGCAGGGGTTGGTTGAACGGTATGCTCTTTTCTTTTCTTTTGTTTGGTAATGGTCCTGAGGTGTTGCGCGATGAAAACTGGCCGTCGGGCAAAGAGTATATTGAAAACTGACGGTCTGACTAGATTCTCCCGCGACCGACCACGCTTCAACGACACACTGGACGTCATCAAGTTCCTCTGCAAAGACCTTTGGACGCTGGTGTTTAGGAAACAGGTGGATAACCTCAAGACGAATCATCGGGTATGTTTCTCCCTTTCCCTTCCCCCGTTCTTTATCTCATCGAGCTAGCTAACACCAAGACACACAATCACAGGGTGTATACGTCCTAACAGATAACTCCTTCCGCCCACTATCGCGAATGTCCGCAGAGACAAGTAGCCAAGCTATAGCCAGAGCGCAACCGGTACGTTGTCGGACACATTCATGATTATGACGCATGTTGCTAACAAACCCACCAAAAGTTCCTTTGGTTCCCTTGCGGTGTGGTCCGCGGCGCCCTCGCGGCAATGGGCATTACGGCGACCGTCACGGCCGAGTCAAGCGAGCTTCCTGCGGCGGTGTTCCAGATCAAGACGGTCAAGACGCAAAACTGAATGATTTGCTACTTTCAATTTGCACTTTAGCGAATGGGGCTTTGAAGCTTTTATACTTGATACATCGCTGCCTAGACCTTTATTCTCCGCACATGGCATAAGCCGGGCACTCTGGGCCCATTACTAGCGGTGTTTATTATGTTATTGTGGAAAGTACAGTTGTTTTGTTACAAAGCTCCATGGGACGTAGACGTGAGACGTTGGCAAAGAGCACCATAACAAGTATAGCGCACGATCGATTTTCACACCAATGTACCAATACACTTTCAAATCACTCGAGCAGAAGTGCATAAGATAATGTTTATTTTCGTCCCTCCAGCGACATAGTAGTCCAGTCTTTTCAGGCATACAGCAACCATAAGTACGCCCCCATATCCTTACATAGGGCGCAAAGCGGCGCTTGCGATAAGAGTCTCATTCGTCAAGGTGACGGGTACTGGACCCGGCGCACTGAGAGGAAGCTGATGACACGTGCGAGGGGAAGAGAATGGGTATCGGTCGTTCGGGTCATATCAGTCGTCGATTATCCTATCAACTTTTTTTACAGCCTAGAAAGGGAATGAGTATCAGTCCACCTGTACTTGAACTTCATATGGCTTGGTATTTTATTCTTCATCTACAGCTTTGTATGTGGTTATATATTGGCTATATGAGAGCCACCTAACCAAAATCATAGCCTGCATCATGCATGGCGATTGAGAAACGCAAGGGGAAATTTCACAGCAAAAATCAAAGGGGTATCTACTTCTGAGGGGGGTTGTGGGCAAAGTCAACGCCCTTCTGGATGTTGCCCTTGAGGCCCTTGATGGCAGCCTCGAGGAGAGTCTTCTCCTTCTCGGTGATGTCGCCGAGGATGTCAATAGCCTTCTCAGCACCATTGGGCTACAGATATGTTAGCCAGAAACACCGTAAATTTTGCAAAGACCGAAACTTACGCCGAGCTCGACGGGGACGGAGAAGAAGTCAACACCAGTCTTCTCCGCGATCTCCTTACCACCGGGAATACCGGGGAGATAGACGTAGGTGGGCTCGACAAGGCCCTTGGCGCCCTTGGCGGCCTTGAGGAGCTTCTCAGCGAAGCGATAACCGGCATAAGCCATGGAGAGGGTGGCAGAGCCGAGACCCTCCTTGGCCTTGACGACCTCATCACCACCGAACTGGACGCGGTTGACAAGAGCATCGTACTTGTCGTCAGGGATGGTGACCGAGGGGGACACCTTGCTGAAGAGAGGAACGATGGTCTCGCCGGAGTGCCCACCGATGACGGGGACAACGAGCTCCTGGGGGTTGCTATTGCCAGCAATCTCAGCAACGAAGGTCTCGGCACGGACAATATCGAGGGTGGTGACACCGAAGAGGCGCTGGGCGTTGAAGACACCCTTGGCCTTGAGGACCTCGGCGGAAATGGGGACAGTCGAGTTGACAGGGTTGGAGATGACGAGGATGAATGCGTTGGGGGCCACATCAGCAGCAACCTCAATCAAGCCCTTGACGATACCGGCGTTGATGTTGAAGAGATCATCACGGGTCATGCCAGGCTTGCCTGTGAGGAGCCAGTCAGTCTCTGCTTCACCATAACCAGCGGCGCGTATTGTTGCTTACGAGGAATACCGGCGGGGATGACAATGATGTCGGCATCCTTGAAGGCGGCCTTGGCGCCGTCGTTGGGGGGAAGGTAGCCGGTGGTTTTCTAATGCGCCAAGTGTCAGCAAGGTTCTGCGGGGTCCGTGGTATTTTCATGCCCTTGGCGACAACCAGCGCAAAGCCGGTGCTGACTACTTACGGCGGGGGAGGAGATGTGAGAGAGATCGGCAGCAACACCGGGGGTGTTGACGACATCGTAGAGGGCGAGCTCGTCAACGAGAGGAGACAGCTTGAGGAGGAGGGACAGGGGCTGCGGCACATTTGGTCAGCCATCCTTCCATCTCAACCTCTGATCCACGCGCAGTTCGGGCGCGGGATCTCCCATGGCCAATTGGGATAAGATTCACCTGTCCGATACCGCCAGCGGCGCCAGCAACAACTACGCATAATGTCAGCTTCCTGGCACCGTCGCCTCGACTGCAGGCAAGTGCTGATGGGCGTGGTGCAGCTTACCGGCCTTGACCATTTTGAAATCTGTAGACGTCTAAAGCGGGGGGAGGGGTAATTCTGGAGAGGAGAAACTACAGTCAGCTCTAGATCCTCACTGGTCGTCGATGTTTTGTTGTATGCGCAAAGGAGAGGAAAGCGGGAAAGGGAAGAGATCTTGACTCACGTTGATATAGACGATATGCGCAACAATGGCGATTCGTCAAGGTGGATTCGAAGGGTGGACTGTGAGGAACTCGGATCTGAAATAACGGGGGACTTCTGGATTCTGGGGGACGGGGAGCTCGTGGGGGAGCTTCTCTTTATTTACCTTAACCTATGCAGTATTATGTACAGCTGGGGCTCAGGGTTGCGGGGCTGGCGGCCAAGTGGACACAAGGCGTCAATGCCGTTCCTCCTTCCAGACAGCCAAATCGAGGCAATGATGCAGCAAGGGAACTGAAACGAGCTGCCCCGCTCTCTCTCGTTGCGCTCCCTCTTCGTTCGCGTCCCGTCATCCGGATGTGCGAAAATGGACCATTGGATCGGAATTTGGGGAAGCTGCGGAGTAAGCCAGTCTCCGTTGGCCGCGCCCATTTGGACGGTGTACACACCATGTTGCGCAGGCCTGAGACAATGCGCCTCAAAATCAAATTTATATTTAAATTCACATTGATAGTCACGGACCGTACTTGCGTAGAGGTACCCATTCAAGTTATTCGTCTTAACTCGGTTGTGAAG
This sequence comes from Neurospora crassa OR74A, assembly GCF_000182925.2. Lineage (NCBI taxonomy): Eukaryota > Fungi > Ascomycota > Sordariomycetes > Sordariales > Sordariaceae > Neurospora > Neurospora crassa. The sequence continues at coordinate 1,919,898 of NC_026503.1, read as the reverse complement.
ATAGTAGTATAAGTACATGTGCTACTTGGCCGTCCAGATTTCACATGATGCCGTTGATGTAGCCGCATCGAACACAGATCCATGTACTCGCTGTTGCATTGGTGAACACTCCATGCTGTCAACTTGCCGGGGGTACCTACGTCCGAACATGTGGTCTCCCGAGGTCCGGCTCGGTCTAGCGTCCTCGGGCAAGTTCGGGAGATCTGCTCTGATGTCATCCGAAGAGGCCCGCTTCCATACCGCTTCCATGGTCATGAGGCCAACAACCCATCCAGCTTGACGTCCCAAATCCAGGGGTATGCGCCATTCTTGTCCAGTCGAGGCCGAACTTCTTGGGATGCCGAGGTGTAGTTGCCAGAAGAGGTTGGTAGTAGACTCGGAAAAACGGGCATCATACCATCTTGCCGGCCGGTAGCCCATCCAACTCCCCTCATGAAATCACATATATGCTGAAAGCTCACAACATGACCCAGAACAGAATTGTGGTTGTTGTTGTTCGTCGATGACCCTGCTAGGGTTGATTGATTCATCTGGATATCAAACGCCATGGCCATCCCTGGAATCCGGGACTGGCAACCCTTTCCTGTCCCTTGAACCCCAATCCCATGCATGAAATGTTGTATGCGCCGCCTCTGTCAGCGAGGCTTTCCAGGCTTAATACACAGACGTCTCCCAGTGTCCCTGCATGCTCATCGTCCTCCACGCCTCAGTACATTTAAGCAGAGGCAGCAGCCTTCTTGGCGGCGTTGCCACGGAGCTTCTGGGCGGGCTCGGGCTTGACGGCGCGCTGAGAGCGGCGGATGGCGGAGGCACGGGCAACGGCGGCCTTGAGGAGGTCGGAGCGGTAGCCGGCGACCTGGCGGGCGATAGCCTTGTAGGTCCTGTGTAGGTTCGCATCATGTCAGCAATTCGTTCCGTGCTGTTGTTGGTTTCGCAGCTGTCATTGCCGGGGTATACTGACTTGCGGGCAGTCTTGTTAGCACCGAAAGCGACGGTGTAACGAGCAGCGGGCTTGTTGATGGAGCCAGCCTTCTTGGTGGTCACAACGACACCACCCTTCTCACCAGGAACAACGCCGACGGCCTATTCCAAAATTGTCAGTTCCATGGGTTCGTTCGGTCGGATATTCGACGTGCGTCGGTGAGGTTGCTCAATGTACCTTGTCGTTGACGAAACCAGCATACTATTTTCCCCAAACGTTAGCCAAACTGTCCCCTTTTCCATCTGTTCTCTGACCCAATTCGGTTGCTCGGGTTCGTCCTTTCGGGTGACCGTACCTTGCGGGAATGCTTGTTGGTCAAGTTGAGGGGATCCCGGGAGAACTGGACACCGCCACCAGACTTTCTCTTGACGAGGAAAGAGTTATGGGAGCCTATATGACCGCAAAAACAACACCGTCAGCTTTTCGCCATGTCCACACACTCCCCAAATCGGCCAGAACCAGAAATTCGACAGGATCAGAACTTACGGGTGATCTCCCAGATGAGGTCGGCAGAGACGTTGCTAAGAGACATTTTGGCGGGATCTGGGGCTACAAGAAGACCTAGGCGTTACTGGAGGCAGAGTCGAGCTTCTCGAGAATCGGGATCACAATCGACAATATCGCTGGATTTTGGCACCAGCACGGTGAATTGTCGCGCCTCAGTGTGGGCTCGCTTAGGTTTCCTAACCTGGTCTAGGGCCACCTGCCGTAGAGAAGGCTTGGCGCTACAGCCAGCTGTCAGCAGCTCGAGCTGCTTGTTGGACGATGGGGAGGGCGGCTGCAAGCATCCAAGATGTCACCTGCACAGGGTTAGGGGTGGCCTGTGCATACCGCGTCGAATTGCTGCTGGGCCGGGGGCGATGTTGGGGCGGGCACTGCTGCGCTTCAGTTTGCGACAGCTTCCACTTCAAGTTGTCACCCTTGCCCGCCGCATTCGTCATGACCCATGTCCCAAGCATGGCTGCGTCTTGGCAATCCTTTTTCGGGCGGCAGGGCGGATATCATTCATTCGAGATTCTGTCTGCGCCGCGTGTTCCATCTTGTGATCAATTTAACTTATCCAAAAACCTACCATCCCTCACCTGCCGCGGACTTTGTTTGCAACAACCGCCCCGGGCCTAAACATGTCGTGACTTGTGTTCTTTCTCCCAGTCCTTGTTCATCACCTCCTGACAAATCGTCTTCGTTTCTTGACTCGCTTCCTTGCAACGCGACTACACTATTTGACTCGACTTACATCAGCAGTTACCTCTGCGCGCGCAAGCGGCACTGCAGGCACCAGAAGCCGTACCGGACCACCCGAAGCACGAAAAGTATCGTGATCGTATCTTGCGCGAAGCCCACTGCATGATCACAATTCCTTTGTCCTCAAATCTACATTTTGCACTCGACAGCCTCGCTCTTTTTGCAACCATTCATCGACCCATACACACCCGTCCCAAAAACGAAACGTGACAGAGACAACCCGCCAAAATGATCAACCTCCTCTACGCCCTCATATTCTTCACCCTCCTCTTCTCCACCACTGCCTACTTTACCCGCTACACCTGGCTGCCGCCCTTCCTTGACGCCTTCGACGCGATAGAACCCTACCTGCGCCGCGCTCCCGGCGGCGAATACCTGTACTCTCGATTGCCTTTTACCTCCAACTCGTTCGAGGAGGATATGGAAGCCGGTCTGTCGTCTGCCGACTTTAATCTTGCGGGCAACGTTGGGGGGAGCGACGGTCGCGCTGGCTTGGATGATGAGGCCAAGCGGGAAATCCTCAAGATCATGAAGAGGAGGAGACTTCAGTTCGACGACGCGAGGAAGCTGTACATGGAGAGGAGGTTCAAGGCGAATGGCATTGGAGCGGATGGGTTGCCAAGGGATCCCAAGTTCGTGAGCTTTTCGTGAGCGGTACAAGCGATAGCGCGAGCAATGGGGATAGAAATGGCGAGAGGGATGGAGAATATAATGGATGGGGATAGTCACAACGGAACTAAACGAGAGAATGGGCGCGAAGGCGGAAACTCACCACCTCAACCAGCCAGCCGACCCGCGGGGTATACACGAGACGAACCGACAACAAGGATGGGCGAGGTGCGCAGAAGCTTTGGGAAGGGAAACATACATCCTCTGTCACAGACCAACGGACAGCCCATACCAAGCAACAATACTTCGACTCGACTATACGCCAAGCCCTCCGTGGAAACGCAACCGCTTTTTACCATTTTGAACACATAAACTACACTACACTACACATTTTGACGGGCTGGAACCGACGAGTTAACCAACTAAAAACACTCATTCGACCTTTTTTTTTTTCTTTACTACTGCTGTCACAACAACTGTACCAACACCAACCGACCGTTATACTATCGTTACAACATCACTCACACGTTTCCTTACTCTTTTTTTTCTTCTTTTCGTTCTGGAGGTCTTGTCTATTCTCTCAAGCGAGCAAGATTTGGCGCAGAAAGGGCGATGTGGGGGGCGGGTGTCTGGCTTCGTTCTGCCTCTTAGTTTCTTTTTATCCCCATCTATTACGTTGTTGCGTTTGATGGTGGGCAACTCATCTAGTATCTATTCAAGCTAGTCAACCATGCAGAACCCCAAATACCCATTAGCTTTTCCCTGTCGACTCCCTTCTGTATAGTGCCCCCTCACTACCTCACATCTGCGTGCTGTCGAATTTCCAATCTACTCTCAGCGAACCCTATAGTTCTGCTCCTCTTTTGCACGAGGTTCTAACTTGAGATCATACTATCCAAAGCGGAAGTGACAGGAGGCCTCCAGTTTCGCTTATCTCCGGTTCAACGGGGGCGTTCCAAGCTCAGAAGCAATCTTAGCGTTTGCTTGGCCTTCTAATTTATGTTGTACCTATGGTCTTGTGTTGTGTGGCTTGGCCATTTCGTTTCGGTTTACTCATATATGTGATGCCTCGCCTTGTTCCCTTGAAGATGTCAGGAAAGCAAGACATGCTAGTAACACTGGTCATACCTACCAGGATACTGAATTTGGAAGTACATGTCGCCTGTGCCATAGTGGAGCGATGGGTTGTTGTATGACTTGGGGACAGTGACCGCCTAGGTTTGTGTTGTTTACTCGGAGGCTGGCTCTCATCCTTTGAGAACTATCTTCTTGTGTTCTTTGCCTGTCTGTGTCATTATATATGGTCATCTGAACGGCAACCTTTCCAGCATATGTTTCATTGCCTCGAGGGACAACAGATAGATCCGTACATGATGCGTATGTGCAAAGATGCGGGTATATATAAAATGATATAAAGTATGTACAACGAGTAGGTTATTAGAATCCTTCTAATGGACAAACAGTGAGTGACCACTGTTTTTGTTTTTCTTGAATGTGTTGTTATTAGCTCCATCCGTCCCAATCCAGTTACCTATATTCAGTCATTCCATCATTTGGTTTATGAGACTAACTCCTCCTTCATGGTGGGTACTGTATTATAGTACCCTCTTGCCTTTTGTTAAGCTGGTCCGGCGCGGCGGGTTTCCAGATGGTATACATCCGTATCCAATGTGGTGTACCGCCGTTCTCGTTCGTGTGTTGAGTTGTCATCGACCGCCGTCCGTGCCACCATCCCACATCGCATGAAGGGTCGCAGATCCTTGGTGTCAGCCAACCATTCAACCCGGGTCCCTGATCCAGGACCATAAGACCGGGTGGCTTGGTCTTGGCCGGATGACGCTGATTCGTTAATCCCATTTGTCCTTTTTTCTTTTTCTTTTTTTTTTCCTTCCCTTGAGGGAGAAAAAAATGACATCAACCAGAACTGGTGAGATTTCTATTCCTCCTCGTTTTTTCTCGCACTTCACTCTATTTCGACTTCTTAGTCTCGGTCGGCTCGTAAAGCCGATCATCCTCACCCTCCACCTCCTTGACAATCTTCTCCATCTCGTTGACCTGCTTCTTCCACGTCGTTGTGCTCATCTTCTTCTCCTTCGCGAACATGTCACCGTCGGGCTCCCTGTAGCTGCCGCCGAGGCGGTCCCACAGCGTGGTGAACTGGCCGTAGTTGTAGTTGAAGGCGAAGTGGTGAACCGAGTGGCAGGCGGCACCGTTGATCACGGGGTTATTGGCATAGTACTCGCCGTCGTGGATCATGATGGTCCAGAAGTTGATAAACACGAAAAGGCCGACGTACGCCATCTTCTGGAGCGGAAAGATAAAGGGGAAAATGTGGTAGGGGATGCTCTGGGCGAAACCGTCGATGGGGTGGAAGGCGTGGCTGGCATAGGGAGTTGGCATGATCCACTTGTGGTGAGGCTTGTGCAGGTGCTTGTACACGAGCGGGTGGTGAAGGCCACGGTGGATCCAGTAGATGCCAAAATCGGTGAACATGATGAAGAGTGGGAACTGGAAGAAGTCGTACCAGCGACCAGGACCCTCGGCCGTGGTGTCGTAGAGGAGTGAGTAACCGCGCACTTCGGCAACCAGGAAGGGGAATGTGAAGAACGCCATGACGGGCAGGGCGGCGTTGGTCTGCTTGATCTCGAGCCAGACCTGGTTCTTAAGGAACTTGGGGTGCTCCATAGTCTTCTTGTCGAAGACGAAGATGTAGGAGAGGGAGGCGAAGACGTAGTAGGTTACGAGACCGAAGAGCCTGTGTGTAAGCCAAGGTTAGCGTGTTTGCGCCCAACTCGAACATGAAAAAAGGGGTTTGCGCGCACCATAGTATTAAAAAGAGCGATAGAGCCTGACGGTAGATGTTGTCTCTTGTCCAGATACTCTGGTAGGCCGCCTGCGAAGGCTCGAGCGAGAAGAACTTGGTCGCGGGCTCATACACCCAGGACGAGAAAGCTTGTGCGGTGCCATTGGTCTTGTCGGGGAAATCATAGAGAGCAGGTCGTGCTGGTAGTAGCCAGGCGTACATGTAATCGAACATGAACTGGTCGGTGACCTCGAGGACCACGTCCATCTTGACGGTGGTTGTTGGGCTTGCGCGCCAAAGAAGGGATAATCAAGTTGAGTAACAGCAAGCCGAGCAAGCTTTGTGTTCCAGGCCCGGATCAAGACCGTGTCGGGTGCCTGTAGATAAGCAACAAGGGGGAGAAAGGCGTGGGTCCTGGTGGGTAGCCAAAAGGAATGATGGAATGAAGGACCGACACCGGGAAGAGACCGCGGCGCAGAAGGTTTAAAAAGAAAACAGAAGAACACGATGAATAATGGGAAAGAAAGAGTGTGCCGCGAATCCGATACAAGATGTGTCGCTGGCAATAAAGTGACAGGCCCAATTTCTCATGTCATAACCACCCCTGAACGATCGGCTTCCCGAACGAGCGTCGCGTCGAAAACAAGCGGACCTTCGTCGAGCGTGCCAAGGCCCGGGGACGAGGGTAGTTGTCCTTGCTGGCCCCGTAAATCCGTGGGCTGCTCCGAACAAGGACAACAGAAGCTCTCTCGCACGCCTGCGATAACGGTGCAGTGACAAGCGAACGGGTTGGATTCTGAGTGAAGACAGGCATTCTTGAAGGTGGAAGATAAGTAAACAGATATCTGCAGTAATTTGTAGCTTGAGCGTCACAGGCCAGCAGGAATGCGGAATATTTGCTTCCCACAATGAGCTTCGTTGTTGAACAATCCATCAACATCATCATCGCCAATAACCCCTTTTTTTTTCAGTTTTGCCCCAAGATCTAATCAAATCTGGGCCCCGAATGGGCCGCTCGTCTTGCCATCTCCGCACCGTGAGTGGTGGTGGTGGTGAGACGGGAGGTCTTCTAAGGGAAGCCCGGACCCATCCGAGAACCTCTTTTTTTTCTTTCCTCCACCAACGACGGGAACGTCAGAGATTCCGAATGGATCCACCCGTCTTTGCATTCTTCGACCGTACCTTCCTCTTGCCTCTCTGAAATGTTCTTCAATTGCTTTTACAATAGCTCGCCAAACGAAGAAAAGCGTTGTATGCTCTCACATCGCAAGTTGGCAATAACAAAATGGGCTGTCAACCCAACGTCTTGTCCTCGACGTTGCATGATGGGTGGCACGTTTGACAAGAAGCTGATCTCGACAGCACAAGGGACCTTGATTGAGCTCCGTGATTGGATGGCCCAGCCAAGTCACTGAATGCAAGAAAGCCGAAAGTGATTCAATGGAGAACGCTTGACTCTCGGAAGCAGGAAGATGCGAACGACCAAAATGGCGTGGTTTTGGAACGATCCGGAGCCGTGAGAAACCCCTCCACCTGTCCCCACTCTTTCTTCCCCACAGCAAGATCTTATCTGGTAAAGGATACAACTGATTCATTGGTGACCTGACCTGGCTCCTCGAACGCCCCTCATTTAAAAGTCAGGTACAACTTGTCACAATCCCAAGACTTGGGATCAAAGAGATCTCCCGCTGTTCAAGTCGCTAACTGTCATCTGCTTTTTGCCAAATGCAAGATCCGCGACGAACAACGGTGAAGAAAAGAGTGATGAAGATCCCATTTGTCTCCAGTGGTCGATTTCGAACATTTTCCACAAAGGCATGGGCACCACTGGTTTTATCAGATGCGCCCAGAGTGAGTTGGCTGACTGTTGTTGGATGGAGCTAGAGATCTTGATCTCCAATACATACAAAAGACCACAATTGCCTACCGAGTTCTCAGAGAGTACACCACCACATGGAACCCCATTCCATCAGCCAAATGGCTTTGGGCAAGTGAATTACTATCAAGGGTCTTGCAGCAACATTATTTCAGGGGTGAATGCAAAAAACGGAACTTGAAGTTCAACAAAGAGCCACCGTTTGAGCTAAACTCTGTTGTTACCCTGTTGTTACCCAAATATTCAACCTCTAACCACGTGTTGATATCCAGCTTCGATCCATCGTCGATCCAGACATCTCCCCTCCCACAGAAACACAATCCCACTCCTCACTCCTCGTCCTCTTCCACCCAAGTCTTATCATCCATCGAAAGCTTCATATCAACATGTTGCGATTCCGGAATGTCGACAACCGGAACGGGAAGCACAGCAGCAGGTGTTGTCGTCGTCGTCTTCTCCTCCCCCTCATAGAAAGAGCGAGGAACTAAAATCCACAGACAAAACAGTATTAACAAACTGTCAAGAAGAACCCAGGAAATATCAACATCCGTAAATCCCTTACCAAAACTCGAAGCACCAGCAGCACCCTTCGCCCCTTCCGCCATCCCGGTGCCCTGACACTGACACTGAGCTGCCGCCGCGCCCGCGCCCGCGCCCGTCGTGGTTTGCAGCGTGCACATAGACAACGCAAAAAGCGTGACGGAAATAGTCAGCAGAACGGCGTGGACGAGCCAAATCCAGCGGTCCCAAAAGCCTCTTCCATGTTCTCGGCTGCCGTCGACACGAGTATTGCCGCTGTTGTGGTGGCGGCTATCGTCGTTTAGCCACCATCTTTGAGGTAGTCTCCACAAAGCAGACAAGGGAGAAGAGTGAGAGGGTGCGGCAACGGCGGCGCTTCGGACGGGGACGCTGAACCAGGGCGCCTTCTTTTCTTGGAGGTAGTCCTGGGATTCGAGGTCGTCGTCCAGCGGAACGGTGTAGTAGAGGTTCTTGTTGATGTTGGACGACATTTTTGTAGCGGTGGTGGAGCGGGATGGGTGTGAAGGTTTGACTTGGTAAGGCGTAGAGCTTGAATGAGAGGCTTGGATTGGATTGGACTGAAGGTCTTGTTGGTTGATGAGTCTGGTGTGGTATCAAGAAGCCCGAAGGAATGGCACGCCAGGTGCTTTTGCTATGAAACCAAACAAATGAATGAATGAATGAGTGGACAGTAACAAGAATTGCGCCTGGCAAAAGTGAGTGAAGTGAATGCAGCGAAGAAAATGAAAAGAGAAACGAGAAGCTAGGTCTACATGATGTCGGGAAGAAAAGATATATGGGAAACACTTCAAGAACCGCACTAGAACATCTGCTACCAAAGCTAACCCAAAAGACATATGGTAAACGCCTTGAAGCCATCGCGAAACACCAAAGCTCAGCTATGGTAGCATTGAGGGTGATTTCTGCGGCAAAGGGGCAACTCTTGGTTACAAGGGACCCTGAATCTTGTCACTGCAGACTCAGTTTGTGAAGAAACCTCGTTCACAAAGGTCTTAAAACGCCAGCGCGAATCAGTTTTATGATGTGCATCCAAATTCCTCGTTTCACAGCACCTCGTGAAAAGACCTCATCTTTGACCGAACATGCACGAACAATTTATTATTGCTTTGATAGCATCCAGCAGTGAATGGCGGCTGCTGATGACTAGAGAAACAACGCCAAGACAACAGCAACCAGTTGAAACAGTCTTCCAGATTCCCAAACCGTCATCCCCGAGCTACCGAAGCCGAGAGCCGAGCTGTCAAGGCTCCCTTCCGGGTCCTACCTGACCTTGGGACTCATCACTCGACTGCAATTTCTGTGCCCCCCCTTGTTTCGTTGACCCCTCAACCAATCCAAAATTGAAATGTTTCAAGATTGTGGCGAGGAACTTGCCCTTCCCAATGGGCGTTCAGCGGGGCATACGGGGCTCGCTTAGAACTGAAGAAAGAGAAAGGGGGCAACAGCGGCATGGTGTGGCCCGCACACCGTAAGATCTGATAAGATTAGATCCAAATGAACCTGGATACACTCTATGTACTCGACATATCGGGTCAGTGCGCTGATCAGATTCGATGTTCCCATCAAAACGTCTTTGTTGCAAGTTGTAAAGTGGGCAAACTTTGATCCGAATTGGTTTTTTTCCCAACCCACGTGCCGCTCTGACCTCCCCTCGGAGCGACTGCTGGATTGACATCGGATGAAACAGATTGATTCGATGGGATGGGTAAGGTGAGTCCAGTCAACCCAAGTTCCCAAAGCTGAACATCCACTTGTCTGGCAATCAGCACTCTGAGGACAATGTATACATGTGGCTGTTGCAGGGACTCTCTGTCGAACCACAACACTGGCAGAAGCTGGATACATTGCGCTATGCAACCTGCTCCTGGTACTTCCCCCTGCCTGGGTGAGATGATGGCCTCTTTGAAGCGAGGCAATGTTGAAGCATGCGACATAGCCAGCTAAGCAACAACTGTCTGGGGCGTATATCATCAACACATCGCTCAGGGTCTCTCCACAGAAACCGACTGAACGAGTATTCAATCGCTGAACAGTTGATTGAAACATGGGAATTATCTTCGTACTCGACACCCAGCCTGACGCAAGGACCACCAGATATACGAGACAGTGTGACATGCAAAGGCAGAATCATGTGTTGGTCAGAACCTTAGTGATCCTTCACATTACTGACTCGCGTAGTAGCCTGTTTGTGGCTGGATTGTGTAGCCAGGCTGGAGCCAGTACATTTGGGCGTTGGAGGATAAAATACGGTCTGTCCGCCGGTTCATTCGACATCGGAGGTTGAACTAGGAACGAGGTCCTGACCAAGTCGCAAAAAAAAAAAAAAAAAAAAAGGACCAGAGCGCGGAAGTACAAGGGAACATGAAGGAAGATAGAGGTGACGGATTCACTGGTTTTGTTCGGGTTTGGTACCACATCACAAAAGAGGGGAAGGTGATGTATGCGCTTCCGATGACAAGATTAAACCAACGAAGACAGGTAGCCAGGTACACTTGGCCACAGTCGATAGAGACCTGGATCTACTGTCGCTATCTGCGCTACAAGCGGGGTTTGTTGAGGCTTCAATGATTATAGCCGCTGGGATATCGAAAGGTAGGGGACGGGGTGGCTCCATAAGGCTACACCTGCGATCGATGGATGTCTCCTGTTGTGGTGCGCTTGCTCAGATCTGAAACGGGTCAAGAGGTGTGTAAGAGGGTGCACAGGACAACTCACCGAGAACAGAAAGTCATTGTTTTTCGTGAGTTGACGTTGCTCGAAGATTGCCAGGACAAGTTGAAAGCAATGGTCCTAGTTCGTACTCCTGCTTTGGACCAATTGGCAGTTTGTGTATATTTATTAGATACACCACGCAGCGGATCATCATGGCGCGCGTGATTGCACATCGTTGAGCGGGCCGCAGCTCTCACAAAATGAAGCAAAACCGAACCTGGGGGAGCGTTCGTAGAAGATACCTAGGTCGTCTGAAGGAGGCGAGTTTGTGTTCCTGTATATTGAGGGTCAAAGTCCATCTCAAAAACTATGCCTGATTGAGGTGCTAAATCGATATCGTGCAGACCGAGTGCGTTATGGTGTGCTGTATGCCGTAGCATTCATCGCGGTGGCAGTGGGAGTTGAGGTTGTGTTTGTGCAGTGGTTTGCATTGTTTCAAAACCGCATGTGTAAGCGCTTGGACGATGGTTTCTGCCCCACGGTACTGTAGTGTACGTAATGCCGTGGAGACCACTCTGTGGTTTTGTCTGGAGTTTTGCGCCTAATGGCAGACGCCTCGCAATCACCTGGTTTTAAAAACCAACGGATGAAGGGAATGTTTTCCTTATCGACACTTGCAGTAGAGGTAGTCACTGTTTGCAAAGGTAGCCTCTCAGGATACCCGTCGCTGATTGCCCGCCTGGATCAATCCGAACTTGGGAAGATGAAAAAAGGCAAGAAAGAGTTTCCAATGTACTGTGTACACCTTTGCTGGCAGCAAACTTGTTAGCGCGCTACCGCCACCGGACAGTATATAGGGGCTTAGATGTGGTCAAGCTAGCCATCTCTTGTACGAAAATTAAGTTCTCGCCACCTACAGATCACCGCGCTAACAAATTTTATGCTGACACAGGTGCAGTGTACAATCGTACGTGCATCTACCAGCTACCTTGTGCTCGTAAGTGACAAAGCCCAACCACAGGACGCGGTGAGCAGACATCGAGGGGTGAGTCCGTCAATGCACTCCCCCAACCCGGGCCGACCTTCTTTCGCTTTCCGGGAATGGAACCATCACAGCAGTGACCAGGGCGGCACCTCTACGTAACTGGCGCACGAACACTGACGACTGGGTCTCCAGAATCTCGTAGATCCACTCTTGTGCAGATGCTCTCCACAATCGCACTTCTGGCCTTACCATTCCATATTCTACGCCTAGGTAGGTAACACAGGGAACCCTAAACCCTGCTATCCATGTCGGAACTCGTAGCAATGGCGGGTGGCTCATGGACTATGCGAGGTACTATGCGAGGTACTGCCTGGAGCACTTTGCAAGCTCAGTGACTTGTCCGTTTACCGACGACATCAAAGGAAGCCACGTACCTCTCGGTCGCAAGATACGACGAAAGTACCTTCGTTCCGTCCGATGTACACTACATGCACTAGGTAGGTACTAAGTGCGTGACCGGTGCCACCCTCCACAGGCCACAGGCTGACAAGTGGAACTGCGAGCTTGCTGCCCTGTCCGCAGCCCGTCGGCAGCCCGCCTCCCTGTCCTCCCAAGAAGGAAGTCCAAGACCCAAGTGCCCGCAGCCGCTGGAGGTGGGAGTGGTGTCGCTGGCTGCAAGTCCATGGGAATCCACACCGGGAGCCGCCCCAGAACCCGCACGCCCAGGTCATTTCTGCCACCTGCTGGCCATTCCACTTCTTTTTCCTTCTCCTCCCCCCTTTGGCAACACTACTCCGGAGCAACACCAGCATTTGCAGCCTGCAGCCCTAACTGCTTCGCTCAAGTCCTCCCAACAACAAACATCGGAATTGGCGCAACGCCAGCATCACCATCCCCATCAACCCCTCGGATCCCGTCATTGGCCCTTGGTTGTGTACAGTGCCATTCGACTAGGGATTCCGAGCCCCCCTCGCGGTCCCCATCTTTTGCGTCTTTTCGCGCTGCGATCCGTCCCGCGCGCACGCCATCCCAACGCACGGTAGCTCGACGCTCGTTCCGACCTCACGCCGGCTGCACTCCAGCTGCGTCATCTTACGAGCCAGCCGCCTTTGTATCATCGGTCGCATCCCTCGTTCTCGCTTCCTTCAGCCGATTGCTGTCTTGAGCTTTCGCAAACCTGCGCGACCGCCCTAGCGTTCCCGGCTTGGATTTCTGTCCGTTTCTCGTCGGCTTCACCAAAACATAGCACGCGGACAACCGCCCCAACTACGCAAAATGTCCATGTATCCGCACCGACCCATTGCGGGCGCGCCCATTCAGAACATGGGTCGCCTCAACGAGCTCCTCGATGGCATCAGAATGGAATTCGAATCACAAGCTCGCCAGTACGAGACCTGCCAGCATGATTGTAAGGGTTTCTCCACACATCCCTCCGCTGGGTGGCCATCCTCCTCCCATCTGGCAACGAGGGAATCCAGCTGTACATGGTGATGCGGGCTGTTTCGGGCCTGTGATCAGCGACTTAGGCTTTGGGACGTGTACCCGGCTGACCAGACAATAGTGGCAACGCAGCTTCAGGAGCTTCAGGTCATCCGTGAGAAAGTCTTCCAGATGGAGCAGCACCAGATGAACGTAAAGCAAAAGTAAGCCAGTCAAACAAAAAACCCGGTCAAGCATATCCGAGACTCGAAAGAAGTAGGCTGACAATATCCGGCCAGGTACGAGGATGAGATTGCGCTGCTGCGTCGCCAGCTTGAAGCCCGCGGAGGCGCTCCCGGCAACATGAACCCGCCTCCACAGCATCCTGGCCAGCAGCAGCCCCCTGCTATTGGTTTGGGAAGCAATGTCTTTAGCGCGATCATGGCAGGTCAGGGCGGGCAGGCCTTGGTCCCTCCTCCCCCTCCACCGCAGCAGCAAGAACAGCCAGCACATATGCCTGCGCCCCCTGGGCTGCAGGGTCCTCCTCCCCCGCCCCCGCCGCCGTCTCAGCAGCCTCCCTTCCAGCAGCAGTATCAAGGGCCCCAGGGACCTGGTAACTTTCCTCCCCAGCCGCCCCAGAGCACTGCCTCTCCTGGCCCTGCCGGCAAGCGTGGCATCGGCAGACCTCCCGCTGGCGGCCCGGCTACTCCTCAAATCAACACTCCCATCCCGTACAACGGCGGCCCTGCTCAGTCGCCCCAGGTCCCAACCCATCCTACCCCGGACCATACCCGGATGGCTCAGCACCACCAGCCTCCTCCGCCTCCGCCTTCTCAGACCAACGCTTTGAGCGAGCTTGATCCCGACCGCCTTCCGAATCACATCAAGAAGATGAAGGACGATTGGTGGGTTATCTTCAACGCGGCCGTTCCCAGGGTACTAGACGTTGAGCTGGTTCACACTCTTCAGCATGAGAGCGTTGTTTGCTGCGTGAGGTTCAGCATGGATGGCAAGTACGTTGCCACGGGCTGCAACCGTTCCGCTCAGATCTACGACGTGGAGACTGGCGAGAAGCTTTGCATCCTGCAGGACGAAAACATCGATCTTACTGGAGATCTTTACATCAGAAGCGTCTGCTTCAGCCCTGATGGCAAGTATCTTGCCACTGGAGCCGAGGACAAGCTCATCAGAGTACGTGTCAATGCCTTAGCCAACTGTTGTGGTCTTCTCTTGCTAACATGCTCGATATAGGTCTGGGATATTCAGTCGAGGACCATTCGTAACACCTTCCATGGCCACGAACAAGATATCTACAGTCTTGACTTTTCTCGCGATGGTCGCACTATTGCTTCCGGCAGTGGTGATAGAACCGTCCGTCTTTGGGACATTGAAACCGGGCAGAACACGTCTGTCCTCTCTATTGAAGATGGTGTCACGACTGTTGCTATCTCGCCCGACAAGCAATTCGTTGCTGCCGGATCCCTGGACAAGAGCGTCCGTGTCTGGGACATGAGAGGCTACCTTGCGGAGCGTCTTGAGGGCCCCGACGGCCACAAGGACAGCGTCTATAGTGTTGCTTTCTCTCCTGATGGCCGCAACCTTGTCAGCGGCAGTTTGGACAAGACCATCAAAATGTGGGAGCTTAGTGCTCCGCGCGGTATTCCTTCTTCGGCACCTCCTAAGGGTGGGCGCTGCATTAAGACCTTCGAGGGCCACAGAGTACGTTTACACATTAATATCCCCATTGGCCATTCCTCTACAATCTTGCTAACGTGTCAATCACTTGTCACAGGATTTCGTCCTCAGCGTTGCACTGACCCCTGACTCGCAATGGGTCCTCTCTGGTTCCAAGGACCGCGGTGTTCAGTTCTGGGATCCCCGTACCGGCCACACACAGCTCATGCTCCAGGGACACAAGAACTCGGTCATCTCCGTGGCGCCCAGCCCAGTGACTGGTCCCAACGGTGTTGGGTACTTCGCTACCGGATCTGGTGATATGCGGGCCCGCATCTGGTCTTACTCTCGGATATAGAAACACCAGCGGAGTTGCAATGCGAACCCTAGATTCGACCCAATCCATCATTTTTGGGATTCTAGAGGGAAAGAGTAGATCAGCGATACAAGGAAGGAACGAAGAGGGAGAAAGTGTGTTCCCTGGTCGATATTGTGATGTGGACACGGCGTCAAGGATATTTCTGAAATGAATTAGGAAGGACAACAGAAAGGAATAACGAGAAAGAAATTTTATTAGTTCAAGTTTTATCCCGTTTTGCTTTTCCAAGGTCACGTCCTTTTCTTGGGCCTTTGTTTGATACATGCCTTTTGGTTATGACTTATGGACTTGCACACGTTGGGTAGGAATAGGCCGTATTGCCATGCCTGAGAGGGATACGACCCACGTTCGTTTATTGGGTATGGATGGAGGACGATTGCAGAACATAGGACGTGGCCATCCTGGGTCTTGTTCGATGTTCAAGCTGGCTCGTTCAAGATTGTCTCCCGATATCATATCTAGCAAATCAGTCAGTAGTAGCGGATCAATTTATCTTGCTCTTTGTGTTGAAGCCTTCACTCGACCTCTCTTGATTGGTTCACTTAGAAAGCTGCCAGGGGCCAAGTAAACAATGTGACAGCGTGGTGGTGTAGTATATAGATATAGTATTGCTATGAGAAAACCAGAAGGGAGAGGCAAATGCAAGGACCGAGCACTTATCGATGACCATGTAGCCTTTGAAACAAACAAAACCTCAAGATGCATCGAATTGGTAACTGTACTTGAAGCAATCCAGAGCTACTCGTTCGTGTCTACAAACCTGGTATACCCATCACCAACAATAACAGGCGAGTGAGTATACTACGTAGGTGCCTAGTCAACTATGCAGCGCCTTTTCATAACCCCCCAAAGATATCATCAAACTCGTCCGCTCCCGCTCCCGCCCCCGCCTTCTTTTTCTTCTTCTTCGTTTTGGGCTTGTCGAACGAGGCAAATATGTCATCTAGGTCATCCGTCTTCTTGACCTTTGTCTTTTTCTTTTTGGGCTTTTCGAGGGAAGCGAAAATGTCGTCAAGATCGTCTTTGCCATGTTGTGTTTCGGCTTCTGCTGGCGTTGTTGTTGTTGTTGTAGTTGTAGTTGGTACCGATGAGTCGGTTGTCGTTTTCACCTTCGTGGTTGTTGTTGTAGCTGTTGCTATCGAGGTTGTGACGGTTGTGGTCTTTGAAGCTACAACTGATTTCTCCGCTTTATCTTTCTTCTTTCTCTGGCTGGGCTTGTCAAACGAAGCAAAGATGTCATCAATGTCGGTCCCGTCATCTCCTGCCTTCCTTTTCTTTTTCTTTTTCTGCTCGGATACTGGTGGTGTCGGTCCGGAAGAGAAGTCATCCTTATCCTCATCGTCGTTCTTATCATCCTCATCGTCCCTTGGTCTCTTCTTCTTCTCGCTCTTATTCTTGCCCTGTCTGTTCTCTCCTGTTACTGGTGGTGGTGCTGCTCCGGAGTCAGTCTCGGTGGTGGGCAGTGGATGATCTCGAGCATCGCTTCTCGCCAAGCTGCCATCCGTTGGTCCGGATGCGGTGGTGGATTCCGACATCATAGCAAGTAACTCTTCCCTCGACACCGCTACGCCGATGTCATTGTGCCGTTGATTAGGCACCTCGTCTGCTAACTGACCCATGACTGTAGCGTTGAGATTTGGGCCCCTGTCTTCTGCCGCTTCGTCGGCGGCAGCGTCGTCGTTTTCGTCGATTGGAACCGAGGCGAATGCTGAAAGTGCCTTGTCTACCTGGGCTAGAACGCCTAGGAGCATCAGACCTAGGTGGGCGAATTGTCTGTCGGCGGATAGTTGGCTGAAGGCGCTGTTGGGTGGTTAGTCTCAAGTGTAAAAGATAAGTTCTCCGGGAGCAGTCTTGGGAGGAAGATGACAAAGGGATTGGGAAGTGAATGAGTAACTCTTCATCACTCTCTCATCCCCTCCCCTTCATCAACATCACCCCCCTTGTTTTCCATCCCACGCAAGAACAGAAGAGAAACTCACAAATAAGCTCTAGGCCCTAGTTTCCCCCTCAAATACTCCGCCCTCAGTCTAACCTCCCTGGCCTCCCTATCCTCCTCCTCCTCCTCTTCTTCTCTATCTTCCCCTTTAACCTCTTCCTCTCCTCCTTTCTGCCCCACCCCATCCTGTTTCTTCTCGACCCTTCCCAACCGTTCATATTTTTCCTTCTTCTTCCTCCTCGCCTCCTCCTTCCTCCTCTTCCCCTCTCGTTCCGGCTCCTTATCACACCACTCGTTCGCCGCCTCAATCAGCTTGCGCAGATGCCGCCGCAGCATGTCGGCCTCGGCCCACCATTTTGACAGGCGGTGCTGGTTCTTGTTGCGGTGGTGGAAACGGGAGAGGATCTCGAGGGCGGGCGTTAAAATAGGGAGGAGGGAGGAGGGAGTTGTGGGGTCTGAGGGGTTTGATGATGGTGAGGGAGTGGTTTTGGTGGCCGGTAGTGATTGGGGGTCCTGGGATTGTTGGAGGATGAGAAGATTTGATGATGATGATGATGATGATGGGGGTTGTGTGGTGGTTGGTTTTGGGTTGCTGGGGAGTTTTGCCTTGGGGTTGGTGGGTTTCAGTCTTGGTTTGGATCCCTGGATTCGATTCATTGTGATTTCTTGTTGAAGGCTCTGGTGCTTTATAGCGGTAGAGTCGGGTATTTGCAAGTGTCTCGATGAGGTGAGCTGCAGAAAGCCACTCGTTCGGTGAGTTGGCCCGTTCGCGAGGTGAAGAGTGTGCGGCGGTGCGTTGAGATGTGCACGTCGCAAAGAGAAAACTCGGCGTTGATGGCGCAACGCGGCAGAATTGCGTCAATAGTTTGCCTTACTTTCAAGATGGATGAGCTTTACTACCCTACGTCCGACATATGTGGTGCTACAGTCGAATCCTTCCGCTTTCAGAAAACGCATTCGAAGTTTTCAGATGGAAGTTAATGACTAGTTTTAGGATTCAAGTTTCGGGGTTAGGGTTACGTGCTGCATCTGCAAGAGATTCGACGACAGGTTCGACTTGCACGTCGTGACGGCACCGCCAAACCACGGTGACGCCCTCGCATCTGCCAGTCAACATTGTATTTGCTTTTGCCCTCCTTTCCCATATTCAGTATTGCCCAAATTCCTCTGCCGCATGAGGTGAAAAGAAAGCTTTGACAAGGTGCATCCCTACCAACACTGACTGGAAGCATATTCTGCCGCAAGGAACGTCGTTTCCGTTTCCTAAGTAAGAAATACGGAAGTTTTCTAGGTATCGTGATGATCAACTGCCACAGTCAAATTTAGCCAACCAGTTTCATCCGGCCTACCTATTCTCCGGAACCTGGTAGACTCAAAAATCACACAAGATTCCACCCGATGAGCGTGCCTTTAGGTGTTCCATCAACAGACAGCTCAACCATGGATCCTATCGCATGCCTTCATCTACCGCCGAGAGGCACCGAAACTTGTGCGCGCGTGCATGGCCTTTTGCACTACTACGAGTGTGCCTTGCAGACTGTGGAAAGAATGACATTGGAAATGGGTTCGGTTTATTTTTTTTTCTGCCATCCACCTGACCACGTTTTCTGGTGATCAGCACGAGATCTACACTACAGCAGTTGCTCGGCATTCAGAAAGAAACGATCCTGGACGTACAGTATGAACGCAGTAGTTAGTGTTTTGCAAACCAATCTGCCTTGGAAGGATAAGAATGGAACACCGGAGTATTAGTGTAGTGTAGAATTCCCCTCGCTTGTGAGTCACATACTCGACTTCCAAGGATTTGTGATAGGGGATGATATCGCGTTATCTTTTGGACGTATTCCTCCAAAAATTGCAACATCACGTCTCCAGAACATGTGATGATCACTCTATTCTCCTCGGTTACGCTGTGGGATGGCTTCCAGAAATTGTAGGTAATGTGTGAATGACGAAGATCTCAGTGAAGATCTCGCAGTCCAGACTCTTTGATAGACAGACGAGAAAGAGTACACGTGTACAGTTCAATACTGGTCTGATGTTAGCTTAAGACCTCGAGCAAAATTCCTATGTATTTGTATGCCGTATTCATGCTTTTTCCAAGGTAAAATATGCCATATCGGAGCTTGTTGATGTCTTTTGAATCCGTACCTAGCCATCATCTACTGCATAGCAGTTAGTCCTTCAAGGTTTAGGACAGTTCGGAAGGCATCTCTTCCAGTATACTAGGAGTATCTGGGTACTGAGCTAACAAACAAACTAGCACATACTATATTGATTATGAAAGCTCACCGAAGAATTTCCTTGAATGAATGGTGATCGCCATGAGAAATCAGGAGTTCATATGGCCTCCATTATTCAAAGGCACACCATAGCTGTCCAACTCCATGCCTTTCACGCGATACACATCGAGTTGTTGTTACTTGGCCTGTCCTGTTTTGATCTCCTAGATTTCTTGACGAAAGTAGGTATCTTTCGCTGTTGACTTTGCATTGCGGTAAGGATTTTCCAGTTGGCAGCGGCTTTTCCTCCGCCGTATGGATACTATAACTTTGCAACCCAGTCTCCAACTTCGCGGAAATTACCATGATGATGCAACACTCCCAAACACAGGGCCCAAACTCGCTTGAATTCAAGATTTTGAGGTCCACCGGAAACTGGGAGAGGCAGGTGGGTTTACCTACAAACACTGTGAGTCCACAAGACGGTATGGGGCAACTTGGCCCATGTTATTTTTTTCAGGTATGGGGAAACATACTGACACTGTGGACGCCCAGAAAGTTGAATACGGCATCATCGGCAGCTTCCAAAGCGGAGTATAAGTGCTCAGGCCCTCGTCCGCCTCGTATGCTTTGCTTTGTTTGAGAGAAAATGCTTGCAATGCATAAACATACACCGCTCTAGACCTTTTCTCTTTGACAAGTCAGTACACCGCCATTTGTATGGGGCGGATTTCGGGTGCTCGAATGTCTCGAAGATTCAAAGATACTGAAAACGTGGTTCCACGTTTGAGATGGTTCAAAGTCCCATGCAGAACATTGAGGCTCTTTGATCGCAACGAAGCGAGCTACTGCAATACTCAATAGTGTGGCATGCTTCGATGTCTGGTTTCTAGTGTCGATGCGTAAATAATGCCCTCAAACTCGATCATCTCTCTGATGCTATTCATAGCCCACAAGCTCCATCACGGTTCGCCTGTTGGGAAACCCGATGGGACCCAAGAGCTCTCAAAATGAACTTTGCTGTGAGTTCTTACCTTTCCATCTTCCAAAGGCCTTCTGAAGCTCCGCTATGATGTCCACTATAATCACTTGTCACGATTCGCGATAGAAGATTGGGAGCCCACTAGGGTGCTAGGAATCGACATGGACTGCACCACCCCATGTCTCTAAAAAGTCTGGTCTAATTAAGAGAGACCCGCAACGTCTGGAACCCCGGTTTTCCCTTTTTAGCATTCCCGAGCATCACGATCGTGGCCCTCTTCCGAGGGTTCTGAAGGGAGCAGCAGCAGCAGCAGCAGCAGCAGCAGCAGCAGCAGCCCCGTACGGTGTCAGGCATTAGTTGAAACCGACCCTTTGCAAATGCAAAACGTACGGTGAAGGTGAAGAGATTTTCCCAGGGTTCTCAATGCAATCGAATCATCAAAGGAAATTGTTGCAGCAGCGTTCCAGACCGGAACATGGATACAGTAATCGTTGCGTCTGCGATGTCGGAGATGACCGAACGGCCCTTCGACCTGTGTAGTGTACCCAACCACTTGGTACCACCAAACATTTGGATCCGGGCAGCCGGGCTGAAGTCGGAACCTATGGATGCGGGAGCGGCCTAGCGACTAGTCAATGTCAAAGTCAAAGGGAATGTGATTTCGGAAGACCTGCCGGTTGATGTGAAAGAGTCAGTCAGGCACGAACGGTTGTGGATGCTGAGGCCAATGAGCAAGTCTCATCACCACTTATGATGCAGTCTACACCGGAGGCCGGCAGCATCTATCGCCGGCGAGAATCCGAGAAGGGAAAGGACCGGAGAGTTTCCATTAGCTTGGACGGTAGAGAATCCGTAGAGGAGACTATCTGCCTCGGGTAGTTCCTTCTGTGACCGGCACCACGGAAAATGTGTTTGCGTTGGATAGCCTTGTCCGAAAAAGACTCTTTGTGTATAACAAATTGCACCAAGAAAGACAGAATTGTAGGCGCCATGTCTCGTACCTAGATGTCATATGTGCTTCTGAATTCAGGGTACTGCAATCGACGGGTCAAGGATCACCCATCCTGATATCAACCGTACCTGCAGCGCGGCCCGGTAATTTTTTTTTTTTTGCCCGTTAGACAGCGCGGAGGTCCCTTCTTTCCCCCAGGTTCTTCGAGACAGCTCGGCATATAAGCGGGATGGAAGCCAAGCCGATAGACTGGAGAAGTGTTGTTTGGGATGAGGGATAAATGATGGTGGGGAGGACAAGACAATAATTCGAACCAAGATGCGTATCATCGTCATACCGCAGTATTAGGACCAAGAGATATTACCTCTTTGCCTTGGTATGCTTGGCCTATCACATCACCTCGCGCCATCATACGGGTGATGTAGGCGACCTGCGGAAGTGATCCGGAAGCATCTTGTCGTAATCCCTCTCTGACATTGCCATCCGACGGCCTGCATGTTAATGGACCATTGATGGCTGGGTTTCCATCAAGTACAGACAATAGTTTCGAAGAATGACATCATTGCTTCATTTTCAGGCTGGACGGTGCTAAATCATAAGCGAGAGCTTCGTGTGTACATTTGCTGTGCCGAAGTCTTGCGCCCAGGATAACATTGGCTGTTGTCAATGAGTACAGTCGATACCCCTGTT
This sequence comes from Neurospora crassa OR74A, assembly GCF_000182925.2. Classification (NCBI taxonomy): domain Eukaryota; kingdom Fungi; phylum Ascomycota; class Sordariomycetes; order Sordariales; family Sordariaceae; genus Neurospora; species Neurospora crassa. The sequence goes on along the minus strand of NC_026503.1, from coordinate 1,897,952 downwards.
TCTGCAAGTAATCCGGGCAGCCATTTTGGCTTGCACTACAAGGTGATTTTGCATATGGGGGGTAGGCTCCACTCTCTACTATTGTATAGTATATCGCTGATAAGGGGCTCTGATAGCCGATAATGCATCTGATAAGGGGTGATAAGGGTGACTGAACCTCTTATCAGAGCCCCTGTAGTTGCAAGTTTGTATGGTAGCGGGGGGTTTGGGCGGCTTGCAATTAGCAATTAGCAGGCATCTTCATAGTAAAATAATCTGGGCACGAGAATCCCTTGCATCACATAGTGATTTTGCATAATGGGGTGGTTGCATAAACAGGGGTATCGACTGTAACCGCTTCTCGAGTAGCGAGGGGCGCAAGACCAAAGGGCAACGAGCGGGGTCACTGTCCTTGGATGCAATTGTCTCCGTCATCTAGGTATGAAGGAATAAGGAATGAAGCCATCCGCCTAGAAATTCGTCGTTCATCTCGGGATGGCATTGGAGAGGGTGATTGCTTAACCATACCCAGAGAGGCGTTCAGAGTCGAACGAAATGCGTAATAAGGCATCATCGACTGTATTCGCGTGCCACAAGAGTCGTGAAGCTTCCCGAGCGTTTTCTGACGTTGGCTGTCATCGACCGTTGTCGTTGCCCGCCCGCACTCCTCAGGCTCATTGGCCTGCCCTGCCGCCTATCTTCTCGTTCCCGTCCAAACCCAGAGCTTGGCTGAGGCAGAAAGCCAATTATATCACCGGACTGGTGATTTCCTCGTGAGGGGGTGATAAGGAAGGGCCGGATTCAGAAAGCCGTTGAGATGTGTACCCTGAAACCTGTAGCACATACTATGTAGCGAAATAGTAGAGTACACGACCACCAACAAAGAGATGGATTCTGCAACCCTACTGGAGAACGAAGGGCCAAGACAAGACATGCCCCTGTCTTGTTCTCGAACGCTTTGCAAGAGGTCTGGCCCTCCACAACCCTGCGGCTGTCCATTGTCCCACATGAGCCGGTGAGCAAGAACCCTGGCCTTTTTTCGGAATACGGTCCCGCGGGGCGCTTTATGGTGCTACCAATATCTCAGTCAAGATGTAAAGTGAGCGGTGCCGGTTTGTGTACCCTCTCGGTTTGTGGTCGCTTTGCTATGCTTGTGAAAAGGTCTATAGCATGGAACTTGGTCACTCGGTGGTTTTTCTCGGCAGTGTTGAAGGCAGTTTTTCCGACAGGAATTTGATATTCTGTGGTATGGTTCGATGATCTACGAAAAAGCCGATGAGCCATGGACTCGTGCGCATGGGCCATGTCAATGGTCTCGATCTTTCAGGTACCAGATGCAGAATTTTTTTTCTACAGTGTCTCCCGGGATGGGATCTTGATGGCGCTGAAACCTGGCGATGTCACGATGGTTTCTCTGTCGGCCGGGCGGGTTTGTCTGTGTGTTGTCAAGATCCGCAAGTGCTGTCGGTGTTTTGGAACATTCCACCTCCTGAAAGCCCCCGTGAGCGACCCCCACGCCGCCGGGTCCCTATCACGGTGTGTTTCGGTTGGGGAGAAAAAAAAAAAAAAAAAAAAAAAAAAGACTCTAGTCGGCTGAAAACGGCTCGATATTGAAGAGGCAAATTCCGGCCTTCCGCCCTCCTTCCGAAAGCATCAACGGAGCGGAATAAACATGAAGACTTGGACGATATGTACACTTTACAGTGTTTGCCCATCCAGACCTGGCAAGACTGACTTGTGGCCGGCGGATGACGGGACTGGTGCCCCGGAAGATCATGGCAGCATGGCACCACCAAACATGCTTCGGCTCCATTCCCGCTGTCTGGTCCGATCTGGGAGAAAGCCTCTCACCCAATCTCCATGCCATGCACCGCAAACTCTGCAGCCGGGCCGTCAGGAGCTGAGGAACGTTCCTGGCTGTCCTTTGAAAAGGCGGCATTGGCACAGGTGGGGTAGGCCGGGGTTAGTGAGAGCTTGTTGAACAGCGAGGAGCTCTCCCCACAACATGGGCCATGGGCGATGGAGCCTCTCCCTTCGGTTCAGGCCTGACGCCTGTTTTGCTGTCGTGACAGTGGGCTCGACACCGCCAAAGTGGAAAGGCGCCGCGGTAACCACACCGTGGGTATTTGCTGGCAAGGCACACAGACAGGCAGGGCAACGCAGGGCTGGCCGCCGAAAGAGGGGCGGTAGGCGGTAGTCGTACCCAAATCGGGGACACTAGCGCACGGGCGCCGATGCAACTCTGAGAAGAAAAAAAAAAAAAAAAAAACTTTTTGCTTTCTTCCTTGCGAGTGAAATGCCTTGGTTTGCGGAGGGCGGTGGACCTGGCTACCTGAGGCCGTTCCAAGTGGCATCAACAAGTGGGTGAGGATGACATCGTCGGGTTCCAGACGCCTGTGACAGAGCGTGCTGGCAAAGTCGGAATGCAGATTTGGAGAATTGGGCGTGCGAAAGAGTGGACTTTGGGTCGCTATGTTTCGTGAACACGCAGTGCTTGGACTCTGAAGTTTTGCTCGCTCGCCGTTTTGCTCGCTTTTGCCCAGGAGGGAACAAGGGATCGATCGATGGCAGGAGGCTCTGCAGCGTTCGGCTCTCCGCAAAAGGAAAGGTACTTTCACTCCGTCCCTCCGGCTTCCACTCCGCTGTATGTGAAGTGGATTCCAGATGGAGTTTCCCGTCAGCGAGTCGTGGGGAAGCAAGAGAGAGTGTGTGAAATCAGTCACTGTTGTATGTAATATTGCGGGCAACATGGATAGCAACAGGAGCGCTATCAATGACCACTGCTTGGTGCTCACGACAACAGTTTGTCGGTGTCAAGCAACTTATCATTATCAGTGGATGCTCTGTGCGAGGTGCGAGAGCGGCATCGGGATTATGGATAGGGAATAGGGAATGAGTCGTGAGACCCTGCCATCATGTACAGTGCAGTCAATAATTACACGTGCAGTTGAGAGTGGTAGATAGCCATTGATCAAGCCACAATGCTGTGCTCTCTTGTTCCCCGCAGGATGCGGATGACGCGATGGCTTGAATCATTCGCTCGGGCGCTTGGCAGTACATATTAATTCGGGATCCCTTGAGATAGAAACGACCGTTTGTACGCAGTAGACCTCGTTATCAGTCAATTTGTCCCAGTCGAGTAGACCGGTGGACAGTCAGCAGGGACGAGGATGAATTCCCAAAAGTAGGGTATGTACACTACTACATATGTATACCCAGAGATTCGTTTGAGGGTGTAGTATGTGGAGTGGCCAAAAGGACTGAATGTCAGGTTGAGGCTGTGAGAAAGAAGCAAGGATTCGGGAGCACGCCCAAGAGGCTGAATGTGGGCGACGACATCAGCATCTCGACACACGTGTAGCATTCATTGCGTGCGTGGTCTTGGTGGTGACCAGAAGGTGGAAGGCTGGCTGTGCCTGTGTGGGGGATGGCTGATCAGGACGGGCACTTCGGGAGGAGTGATGACGGAGATCATACCTCAGCACTGTGGACGAAGCCCAGGCCGATGAACAGGAGCTTGAAACCCCCAGAATCGATGGCTCGTGATCACCTCAACTTGAGGGGGATAATGATTGAGGTCCTCTGGTCGTTGTGATCCATTCATTGCGTGTGCTCTTCTCGTTGGGTTCATGGTGGGATGGAGCGAGCACCTTGCTGTCTACTTTGGCCATTCAGGTTCTCACTGTGTACCGTCTCAAAGGCTAAATTTGGAGGACGTTCTTGGTCTTGGAACCCAAGTTTACATAGCAAGGTACCTAGTGTCGCTGTAATCCACTCGTTTAACGGACCAGACGGGAGATGGACCTGTGATGATCACCAAGTAAAAACAGCGAATGTCTTAAAATACAAGGGATCGTCGATAAGCCCGAGGGCCGAGTTGATTGAATGCACGCTGCCCGTGAATGGCGGAACAAGTTTGCTTGCTACCATAAGGTAGTGTAGGAGAGTGGTGAACCAAGCAGAGTGAAGATTGAAGTATGTAGGAGTGTTGACACGGAGCCATCTGAAGCACCTTTGCGGCCTCTGGGCTGTGGGGACCCCGTGCCATTCAGCCTACACCCGACGTGTAGTGTAGTGTAGTAGATGGGAGCCTGTGAATCCTTCAGGAGGGAAGCCGATGGACCTTGAATGGAAAATATCACAACATTCTGGCAACATTGGCCATCCGGGTGCCTGTCTGCCAACCGTGCCATTCGCAGATTCCGCCATCACCCCACACCTTTTGTCACAGGGGCGCGGAACAGCAGGGCTCGGCTATTGATGACAAAACAGGCGGGGACAGGACCCTTCCCTTTCATCGGGGTCGGTACTCTCCTGAGGTGCCCATTTTTCAGTTTTAGCACCATGCCAATATGACCGGCGGAGAGTTTGGAGATTGCGGAAAGAATGAGAGTGAAATGGACAGAAGCAAAGCGCCCTGTTCCTGGAGTCAATGCTGTCGGCCCCTCTTCCGCTTCCCCCTCCAACTAAAAACAGTCAGCACAGTGTCAGAAGCCCCCTATAATCCCTGCAGTGCAAAAAGTGCAGTGCTAGCACCCGGACCCCCTCACTTCTGTCGTCAACTGAGGAGGAAGCTTCAACCGAAACTGGGCCCCCACCTACCTAACTCCCAGCCGGGCTGGTCCAAGGCGCGCCGCCGGGGCGATGACGACCTGTGGACTTGGTTTACGAATCGCTACAGCAAGCAGTCAACCACTCCAGGCAGCGACAAGAACAGCGAGCGCCATACAGAGGACCTAACTGGCTTCCCTAGACGGTCCAGATCGCTGCTTCTCTTTTATTTATCCTCTTTACTCCACCGAGTGACTGACCACCTACTACTATAGGCGAGACACGAGGCCAATCGATCGAACTAGCACGCTTGGCGCTAAGTTCAGGTGATAAAATCTTTGGGGAAAAAAATAAATAAAAAAATTAAACTGCCCGCTGGAGATGGGGAGATACGACGGGCCAGATAATGGAGAGTGCTTCATGCCGATAGTCATATTTGTACACTGTACACGTTTAAGCATCCGTGAAAGACGATTGGTCGACATCCCAGCCCTGCTGATCTCCGTTCTCGGGCAGGACTCCATCCAGACCACCGACGAGAAAAAAGAAGGAACATGGAAAAGGGCCAAAAGGGGACCGACAGGGGCAGATACCCAGATACAGGCTACAAAGGACAGTGACAACCTAGTAAAGAGTCATCCTTGCGCGGGCAGATACCAAGCACCTGGCCTCCTTCCATTACATAGAACCTAAGGTACCTACACCACGCTCTAGGTACACTTGCTCTCTCGTTTTCTTATTATAAGACGTCCGCCAGTTCCTCGCCCCAAGATCCCTTCCGCTCAAAAATCAAATCCATCCCGTCAGCATTGCAGCAGCCAACGGTTACAGCAGCATCAAGACGACTACCTACATACACTGTGCAGCTACCTCACCTCACCACATTCGCTCTACACTAGTAGCTTGTCAACCCAACTCCATACCTACATAGCCAGGGCAACGGTTCAGTTACATCCACAGACGCCAACTGACGTCCGCCCAAACACAACCTCTGCCAGCCGAACCCAAGACAACATTACAAACTTGTACATACATAGTAGTCGGGCTGCCCAACCTTGCTCTCGAACGACACAGCGTACCCGCAACTAAATCCCGAACGAAACACTCAACACCGTGTGTCGACGCCCCTCATCTGTGTCACCACCGGCCATCCTGTTCTACCCACTTGTCGACCCAGAGAAGCGAAACACCAAGTTACAGACTCCATCCCCATCAAGTCAACAGTAGCTCACTCGCACAATCCGGGGCCCCGCAAAACCGTGCAAAGCTGTTTCCTGGACTGTGATCTGGAGAAACAAACCGGTCACTAGCGCAACCCCATCGCGACTTGACGCCGACTTGCATATAAAGCAACTGACCTGCACCTGTTACACCTTACGGGTTTAATAGCCGGTCGATTGACCTACCTCCTTGTCCCCCTTCCGTCCTACTCGCTTGTCTAACACCACCACTGCCGCCACCACCACCATCACTACCACCACCATCACTACCACCACCCTCGTTTGGTCTCCCAAAGTCGTTCGTTGAAGCTATCGGTTTGCGCACTTTCCCTCACAGACTCTCCAGTCCCACGACAGCGCCAGGAACAACAAACTAAGCACGAGCAAGAAAATTGTCTTCTTGCAGCTCTTGGATTTGCCACCCAATACGACACCTACTTGCACGGATTCGTCATTCCACGAATGGTAGTTTGTGGGCTTGCTGGACACCAAAACTCTTGAATTGCCCTTCACTCCTCCCGCCTTCCAGGGATCCCCAGCTTCTCTCAACTTCAAGACTTCTCCTCTTGGGAAGACCCCGCATCTCATCACCAAACCACGCTGCGCTGCCAAGGGACCTGAGCAGAACAAGCCAACCCAGTGAACCCCTGGCGCTTCCTCGGGCTCACCTCACTCACCTCTTAACCCTCACCCCCACCAATCACACATAACCGCCTCCATGCATCACCAACGCCGAAGGTCCGGGCATGCTTCTGGCAACACTTCGATGACCGACGTCCGAAAAGCTCCTTCGACCCGACCTGCCCTGGCAAGGAGAACCACAACCCCTCAAACCTCCCAGAAGCTGGGCAGGAACATGAGGGATCGTGAGAGGCAAATGGAAGAAGAGCGTTGGTTTGAGGAGGAGCGGGAAAGCTTTCCCCAGTTCTGGTATGTTATCCCTGCCTGCTCTTTTACCTCTTTGTATAACCTTCCAGGGTCGTGCTCTGTGCTGACACGCAGTCTTATAGCATGTCTTGCGAGAAGCAGTTTATCCCCGATCACGACCAATCCCTCTATTGCTCCAAGGAGTAGGTTCCAACAACCGCCCCCAAACCAATTTGCTGAATCTCGAGGACTAACCCCAAGTCATTAGCTGCCGCTTAAGCGACCAAGAAGGTTTCGGTGCCTCTTCATCCTCATCTCGCAGCTGGATCGGGTCGAACGCTCCAACTTACTACCCTTTCTACTCGGCCTCCTCAGAGCCGCGAGACATCATCCCCCGCGCATCTCCATCGCGTCCCAACTCAACATATGTCTCCCCACCTACCACCCCGGGAACCGGCCAGTCCTCAGCCATCAATGCCCTCAAATCTTCCCTCTATGGCAGCAGGCCAGCCAGCCCCCCCTCTCCGCCGCCTGTAGGCAGCTATCACGCGAACGTTTGGCCTTTTTCCAACCGCAGCTCGGCCGCCAGCCCCAACAACTCGTACTCGAACCAGCAGTCCGGGTTTTTCTCCTCTACGTATGAGGGCCACTACTATGGCGGTGCGGGAGATGCGTATAATGACCGACCGCTACCAAGCCGCAGGCCAGGGATCTACTCGAGGCCGAAGAGCATTGAGCTTGTCACCCCCTTGGTAGGGAGGTAACAGTCATTGTTTGCTTCTTCTGCTTCTCTTTCTGCTTCCGACAAAAGAACACTTCCTTTCTTTTCTTTTCTCCAACATCACTTTTATTGTTATTAAGCATCTTACTGGCTACCTGCGTGTCATTGGCATATCAGATTTGAGCATGGGCACACTAAAAACCGGGGTTGTTTTGGCCGGATAGGATATCGTTCGGCGCTTCTTTGCATTGATTGCCTCAATATTGGGAGTATTTGCTCATCTGGGGTGGCGTATTTTTGGGATATTTTGATATTGGAACAAAAAGTTTTTACGACAGGACAGGACAGGCAGGCAGGCGGAACTCTTAAGAAACAGAAGAGAAAGAACATCCCACTCAATCTCTTACCAGCTCTCACGGGCGGCGGCGGCGATCACGCAAAAGAAGAGATATTGATAAAAAGCATTCGTTGTATATCAATTTTCATTTAATGTTGATGCCACTTTTTTGTGTTTTTTTGATCATCAGTTTCATCAGCTATATATATATAAGCAGGTCATTCATAGAACACAGCAAATTGGGACGTCTATATGCCTCTCGATAAGCAGGCACGTAATCATGGTTCTGGACGGATGGAGGTCATCTTTGTTGTCCATTGCATTTACGGTTTTCATATATAACGGCGAGATTCAGACCATTTCAGCACTCACCATTGTCTTCAGATTTTCACCTGATGATGCTATCTAAAAACTCCCCTTTCATACCTGCTCATCCATGGCTTCAACAACGACCAGCCCCGGGTATTCGGCTGTCCTCGGTTCGACGGTTGCCGGCACCTCATAGCAGTTTTTGATTCACCGGTCCAAAACTATTGTCTTACGTATGTCAATAGTTCCAAGACTGTCAAAGCGCTTGACGATTTCTTGGAAAACATTTCCCACAGTAGCTCTATGACTGTCTACTAACTAATTTGCTCCAGGAATAGCCTTGTCGTGGCATTATCATCTCCATTCCAACCCCATACCCAACCCCCAAACCTTGATGTCATCTGGGACAAGCCAACCAAAAAAAATCCACATCTGTTGGAATTTCACCGAGACAATGTGGATTGTGGAGGTGGTGACTTTTGTAGTGACTTTTCGGCAGCGAAACGACGGCGCCAACACCCAAGAAGGTCTAGACTACCCCATACCCCATACTTGTTTGTTAGACGTACGCCCGTGAGCCAGGTCCGGCTGTGGTCAGTGTTTGACGCTATTCCCGACCTGGCTCTTCCTCCGTAACTCCGGTCAAAAGCCAAACCGCTCCGAGTCCGACCGCCCGCCGCCCCCGCCCCCTCCCCTCACCTCACCTCACCTCACCAGCGGCCCAACGAGCCCCGGCCCCGCCCCGAGTTGACTCCACAACGGATTACCGCAACAACCTAACCAACACAAAACTATGAAATGGGTGTGGGACGACGGATTGGATTCATTCATACATACATACATACATACATACATACATACATACATACATACATACATACATACATACATACATACATACATACATACATACATACATACATACATACATACATACATACATACATACACTACGCAGTCGGATGCCACCTCCGCGCGAATGATCGGAGGTTGATCCACTCGGTTCAACACCCCCCCCCCCCCCCCCCGATTTAATCCCGGACGGAGCGGGACAGTGAGTGAGTGAGTGAGTGAGCGCTCCGGACGGGATTTCTGGCTGGACTGCTATCACTACACTACAATTCCAACTCCCCGCCCTACCCCGTTCGGCCCTAAGATCCCATCATAAGAGGATATCTTTCAGGCCTTTCTCTCAGCCATCTGAAGGCAACCTTTACGCGATGCATCGATTTGAATTATTTTTCCCATATTTATATTCTGAGCTTCCTTGTTACTGTGGCCATGTACACTGACTGGTTCGAACTCGCCGGCCGGGGATTGACTGAGTGAGCACTCAACGGCCGCAAGCCAGTCAGTCAGTCAGTCAGTCAGTCAGTCAGTCAGTCCTGCAAACTGTGGTCTACCTACCTACCTACCTACCTACTCTGCCGGGTCGAGTCTGCCCGGTCGATAGGTAGGTGTGGGGGTTACACATTTACTTTATTACATCTTTTTTTCACTAGGTAGGTATCATAATACCTACGGGCGCACGTAGTAGGGCCCTATGTAATTACTGTGGTCAGCCTGCCTGGATCCAGCAGTCTACCTATCTTGAGCAGGAAACTTGGAGACTCTCGAATATCGACGAATCTCGAATATTGATACTAACATAGGCTCAAGTATGTACTTAGTTAGTGTGGGCGCAATCGATGTGCCAGTGTCGGACTAACCAAACCAAACCAAACCAAATCGGCTGCGGCTTTTGACCGTTGTGACCACCGTTATAACGCATGTGACCAAAGAAAAAACTCGGCTCAGTGCGTGTGTGTGTGGCGCAGATACATAACATACTACACCTAAGTGATGATCGTAGAAAAGTCAAGTTGGTTCAGTTTGTTGTGATGTGAGATAGAAAAACCTGGTGGTGGTGAAAATCCTGCTTATACGTGTACCCAAAGACGTTGAGGGGAAAGGAAAGAAAGAAGCTAAGCGACGTGATAGGTCATTCACGAATGGGAGGAGTTCGAGGCACAGCCATGGATAGATGACGAAATAATGAACAGATGTTGTGAGAGATATATAACGGATCGGATACGATACCCTCCCACCCTCCCTCGGTCGCTAGCTACACCGTGGAACTTAAATGGTGATGATATAGGCTATAAGTTGACCAACCAGTGCGATGTAGTGGGTGGTGTTAGCTTGAAAGAGAAAGATAGAGGGTTGCAATTTCGATCAGAAGGTCACATAGATATGGTGTGTGTCCCTAGGAGGCGAGGGAGGGTCTAGCGAGGGGAGAGGAGGGAAGAGGGGCAGTGGCAGTGTTGGATAGATGGAGGAAGGATGGATGGATGGATGGGTGGATGAATGCAAATGAGAGTGCAAGACTACTACCTCTAGGGACAGAACGCCATCTTTCACCCGAATATCGACGGTTTACCTGATTTCTTGCTAAAACTTCGATCCCGCTCCAGGAGTGTGTTGTCTATGTGCATTGCAATTATAAATATGGTACTAATGGATCGATAGATATAGTTGTGCCTATAGATAGCATGTGTGTGCGCGCATGCCTGTTCAACAAAGGGCATAACTGTCTTGCGGAAAAGCGCGTTACATCATCACTCCGTCTCTAACTTGTAAAGTGTCACAACATCAACAAGAACAGGCAAACAGCAGCGCATTCAACGACGCTTCATGACCGTGTGTAATTGTCGCTCGACATTATCAGTCCCCTTTCTTTCCTTCACCAGCGGCACCGGCGATCCTCAGCGGGCAACATCTCGTTCACCATCACCCCTGGTTCCAGACCTAGCTCCCACATCCGTCTCCACCATCTCTATACTCGTAAGGCTAGGAAACCGCTTTTGAAAGTCCTTGATATAATCATCCTTCTCGGACGCCGACATCTGCAGTAGCATGGGGGAATCTTGCCCGGGCAAACCCTCGACGGCGACCAGCGCTTCTCTGCTTGTTCTGCTGTAGTCTCCCCCCGCTCTCGCTCCGATACTGTCGCTTCTATCACTATCTATTAATGAGCTCGAGGGGGTGCCGGGCCCCAGTTGTCTGTGCAGGCTTATCGTGCTGGTGCTGTAGGGCTGTCTGGGCGGCGAGCCAGCTCCACCGCCGGCTGTTAAGTTTGCGGTAAGTCGCGTGGGTTTCGGAGGTGCGGCCGGTTTCCCCCCCGTGACGGTTATGGAGGCGCGACCAGTCATGGTTTGCTCCATACTGGACATACCGGATGAGGTCGGGGGTCGCGGTAAAGATCCGGACACGGGCTGTCCGGTAATGGCGATGGGCTTCTTTGCAACCGCGGGCCGCGAATCTCCAAGACTGTCAGTCGAGCCACGAGGCCCACCGGCATCGGCATCGGTATAGTGGCCATAGCCGTGAGCTGTCCTTGACACTGGCGCCGAACGGCTGCTCTCATCCAGGAGACTCTGGACCTTGTTCTGAATAGACACAGCGCGAGGGACACCGCCAATGCTCTTGGGCAGCGGTGTCGGGCCCGTTGCCGAACCCGTACCGGTGCGCTGTGCAACGCGAGCACGATACTCGGCCTGCGCAGCAGCGACACGAGCTTCTTCTGCTGCCAACATGCGTGCTTCTTCCTCCCGACGCATTTCGGGAGTCATCTCGTCTATGTGATCGTCTTCAAATCGCCGGCCATCATCGCTCCTGTCGTCATTTACCTCGGATCCCGCAATTGGTGTCAACTTATTGAAACGGTCGAGTTCTGCATCAACATCCTTCAGAGGAGATGGCGACCTCGGAGGTCCGCTGTTATTTGTGCCACCTTCAAATCTCTTGAATGCATCTCCGAATTTTCCCGCAAAGAGGTTCTTGGTACCGGCACTAAGGGAGCTCAAGCTTGAGCGCTTAGAATGATGCTTGGTACCCTTGTCTTTCTTCTTAGTATCGGAATCCTCCATTGAGCGCAGAAATTCGACGCTGGAACGAATGTTGCGCTCCTCCTCCAGCTTTGGCGAAGGGGGACCCTTGTCCAATGAGAATCTGGACGCGGAAAGGCTCGGCGAGTGCAGTGGTTTTGCAGCCGCCTCTTTTTCACGCAAGTAGGTCAGGTCTGATTCAAGATAGATACTGGCAGGTCGTGACCGGGATGAACTGCTCTCCGGCTCTTTGGATCTTGTCGGCAAGTCAAAGGCATCGAAGCTTGGGCGGCCACCTTCAAGTGACGGTCTCGAGGACCTGGGGTGATGCGCTTGCGCAGTGTGCATTTGCCCTTGCAACGGAGCGCTTGGCGATCCGGCGGCTCCAGGGGATAATAACACCGTTGTGGCAGCGCGTGTGTATGACGTGGGACCAGTCTCTTGCTGCCGGGGGACACTAGCCGCCCGGTGATGCTCTGCGGGTGGGAAACGATATACCGGTGGCGGTGATTCGGTCATGGTTCCAGTTGAAACCATCTTAGGTCTAGTCGGCGGAGGAGTCTGGAACGGACTTTGCGCATTCGGCGAAGAGATCGCTTTGAGTTCGGGTATATTTGAGATCATGGCTGAAGCACGGCTTGGCTCGCCTTGCCTCGGGAGCGTGGAAGCCGGATTGACGGATGGTGATATGCGCTGAGACTCCATAGCAGCCGCGTACGGATTTCCCTTGTTCAGATCAAGCGACACCCGTTGGCTCATCGGCCCAGGAGTCGAAGACGGTGACGGTTTGACCTTGAATACCTCGTCCGCTAGTCTTTCGGCTACCCTTTGCGAAATGTCCTTTTGTTGCTGTGGGGGTTGAGGGACACCACTGTCAAAGTCAAACTTGGTCCCCTTATCATGTAGAAGAGAAAACTGGTCCAGCGTCGGAAACTTATTCGACAGCTCGTCGGCATTCTTGAGTGGGAGCTTGGTATCAAGTGCAGCAAATGGGTCACCATTTGTGACTTTCCCGGGCCCGGGACTGGGCGTTGTCGGTTGGGATACTGGTTGAGACGGGGCAGGGAGCCTTCCTCGTCGCATCCGCTCGACTTCGGGAATAACCTGTTGTTGGACTACCGGGGCAGCAAATACAGCGCCAACGACTGGGGGAGACCTAGCCTGACTCAGTGAGTGTTCGCGTTTCCTCGTGTCGACATGCGTCCCCGTGTAGATCTGTACAGATGTTAGTTGCCGGACGAAAGCACACTCAGAAGGCACCAGGAACACTTGCGTCTTTGACAGGAGGCTCCTTCCCTTGCATTGCGCAAGCTTCGCGGAGCACCTGATAGATATTTGGTCGGGCTTGTTGGTTCTCCTGTAGCATCCAGGCTGGAAACGGATGAGTGCTAGGTCCAAGAACAGGCGGCCACGGGATGCTTACCGATGAGCTTCTTCAACCGGTCAGAGAAAACAGGGTAGGTATGGAACTTGTAGCTGGCATTCAGAATCGCCAAGGTCCCTCCTTCTTCGAACGGTGTGGTGTAATAGCACAGCTTGTAGAGTAGGACGCCCAGCGCCCAGATGTCTGATTTCTCGTCGATGGGTTGTTTGCGGTACACGTCGACCATTTCAGGACTCCTGTACTGCATCGTCGTATGCTTTTGGATGTCTTCGTCCACAAGGCGGCACTCTGTAACGGTAGTCGGGGCTGGGCGAGGCGGGGCGGCCGAGCCAAAGTCGCATAGCTTGAACTTCCTGACACTGCCTACCATGTTGATGAGCACGTTCTCAACCTTCAGGTCGCGGTGCAGCAGTGGCGGCTTAAGGTAATGCATGCAAGCAACACCTTCAGCAACGTCCGAGAATATGTTGAGGATTTCGGGCTCGGTCAGACGGTGCTGCAAGCGGGTGTTCATGAAGTCGATAAGACCGCCGCCATTGCAGTATTCCATCAGGAGAAAGACCTCGTAGCCACCAGTGCCACGCATCTCAGAGGCATGCGAATCGATGTAGGTGACGATGGCCTTGTGGCCCTTGAGGCGCTTCATGGTCTCGACCTCGGTGCGCATGCCGCGGAGGGCCTCCTTGTCCGGCACGGCGACCCTCTTCAGCACGGCCAGGTCGGTGCCATTGACCGCCGCCGGCAGCTTGACCAGATAGACATGTGCGAAGCCGCCTTCGGAAAGATACTTTTGGATGACAACTCGGTGGGAGCCGCATTGGATCTTGGTGCCGGGCGCAAAGGTGCCTGCTGGGGCGGCAGGGGCGCTGACCGCCACGGGGGCCCCGTACGCTGCTCCATACGGACCGGGCCTCGGGGCAGCCGCCGGCACCGCGTGTCCAAACGAAGCCATCGCGCTGGCTGTGTGTTGGCCTATAAACCTTTATGGGCCGTACGGTTCGTTTGGGTTCGGAGAGAGGGTGGGCACTGGCGAGCAAGGAGAATCGGCAGAGTGACTGACACTCGGACAACGGACGCGGTGGTGCCTTGAATCGAGGGGCGCAAGGAGGGGACGGTCGTTTGAGGATACCGGTGGGTAGGCGACTCGACTGGGAGTTGGACAGCTCTTCACGGCATCGAAACTAGGTAGGTATAGCAATCGAAGGAGGGAGAGGCCGTCTACAAGCAATGCATAATCGCTTAACAACAGATCACCACAAAGAAGTGTCTAAGAGCAAACCAGATGTTGGTAGTCAGTAGAGGTAGGCAGCACTAGTGTAGTAGCAACGGGACTGGCAGTCAATAGGGTCCCGGGGGCCGGTTTCCAGCTTGTCTAATCGCAGGGATGACGGTGGGTTCGCGGTCTGGGGGGGGCTTGCTGGGCGATGGGCCTATGGTTGATGGGGAAGACCTAGGTATGTCGGTCTCGTCGCAGCGAATGTGCCGTTCCTTGGACGTGCTTGGGTGTTTGGGTGGTGTTGGCGTGTTCGTCCGGGATTGTTTCTCTACCTAGAGGTAGGTAGGTAGCGATGGACTAGACTAGTCTACCTCTCGGCTAACATGCCATCATGTTAACGCGTCCTGTTGATACCCAGTTCTCTTTAGGCGGCCTCGTGGGACGACAGGACGGCGGCCATGTCGGGTTGAGGCAACTGACAGCAGGCTCGCAGCAGTTGTCCTGCAGGTGCAAGTGCCCGAGTCCATGCTGTCCATTCCGCAACACTGCAGGTGCCCGCCAGCTGTATGTACCGTTTAGACGATAATGGACTTGGCATCGCGGAGGTATCACGCACTAACATCTGCACATGCTGGGGCGAGGACAGCAATTCCACAGCTATCAACCCAACTGAAACTTCACAACGTGGCGCCAACAAAGTCAAGGACCGAGACACAAGTTTTTTTTAGTTTGTCTTGCGGAATCAAGGTCACGGGTCACGATGTCGCGCGTTAGAGCGGATGAGATACGGCGATTGTACAGGCATGCAAGAGAACCATCAACCCTGTGCCATAACATGGACCCCGTCATCTCGGCTAGGGACTCCGTGCTGCCTGATCAACCACATCGTGTGGTCATCCCCAACGAAAGCTCTCTGTCAACAACTCCGTTTACAGCATGCTACAACACGTCCTGATATCTAGACTACACCACCAAAATGTCTGAGATGGGTTTGTCCTCAAGATTCTCGGTTTCTTGATCCAACACCAGGCTCACCAGCAAACCTTGAGATTATGCCGAACGCCCTCTGACGACATCCAACAAGCGCTATCGACTCCAGTACTAGGGTTCCCCGGCAACGCGATGCCTTCATATTTATGTCGACACAGTAAACTTGCTGGGTAGAGACTCGGACCTCCGTACTTCCCTGGTAAGTCGAGTGGTCTCCTTTCAAGGATAGAAAAGTCCAACATCAACGCATTCACACAAACCACTTTCTCCTTTTCCCCGGGGCTTTATAATGAGAGGCTTTACAGGCCGCGAGTTATAAGTGGGGTGAGGGGCAGGTACCTCTTTAATTTGCTCTCGGACTCCAGATAGGCAGCAAAAGTGTGGGGTTATTCAGTTTGCATCTTCACGAGGGATTAGCGGAAGCTCAGATCTTGCCGCAGGATAAGCTATCATGAACCAGTCTCGAGCTGGTGCTGCTAATGAAGCGAAACCTGAATTGACATTATGAATGTTTGAAGCCTCAATGTAGACTTGAGCCTTTTTATATCCAGGTACTGAACGAAGAACAGTTTCACTTGAAGCTTAATTCCCGTCTCTTGGGCTTTTCGCTTATTGAAGGTCTCATCCCCAGGAGGAAGTCACGCTCCGTCCAGCTGTACAAGTAACTTCAAGTCTTCAAGCCGCAGTGACAGTGACGCAACCCACCCCAGCAACACTCACTTCAACCAACAACCACCAACCTGAACATCTGATCCGTGCTCGGACGTCTTATTCTCTCCCTTTAGCCCTAGAGGTAGATATGAGTCTCTTCAGACCTGCTCACCACCGAAGTCTTCTCAATCACACCTCCCGGTTGCTCCAAAAGCCTCACCAAATCACAATCAAACATCCTTCCTACCTGAAAATGAGTTTCCGCGATTACTCCAACATCGAAACCCCTGCGTCGTGCTACGTAGACTTTTGCTTGATTCCGGTGAGTTATCAACCATATATGTATAAACATCATCGTGAAGAAACAGATGCTGAACCCCTGTTGTTTGTTTGTTCGCAACAGGTTGGCACAGGCAACGTATCCGTCGCCAAGGAGGTGGCTGAGGTGCAGAGGGTGTTGGCAGCCAGCGGGTTAAAGTCCACAATGCACTCGGCTGGTACTACTGTTGAAGGATCCTGGGATGAGGTAATGAAAGTCATCGGCCAAGTCCACGCGGTTGTTCACCAGGGAGGCGTGAAGCGGGTACAAACGTCTATGCGGGTTGGGACTCGGTATGTTTTGCTCTTTTCTAATCCCCGGCCTCTCTCTCTCTCTCTCCCCCCCCTCTCACTCTATTATTCCTTTTTGTCCTTGTATGGGCTCTTCACTTCGATATTCAACCTTAATCCCTACATGCGTTGCGTTGCGTTGCGTTGCGTTGCGTTGCTCTTGCTGACCCTTTACTTCCCTTTCTCTTCCACTCCAACAGAATCGACAAGAAACAGACGGCTGAAGACAAGGTGAAGAGAGTGCAAGCAATCTTGTCTGAGGATCAAAAGGGGGAGTCGTCTGCTTAGTTACCTCTACATTGATTTACATTCTCATCTCAGCTCCAAGTCATGCTATGACTTTTAATCGCTTGGCCATCCGTTTCTCTTATGTTCGGAGCCTATGCATGCAATCACCGTCAGAGAACCCTGATACTAACCAAGCTCTTTCCTACCAACCGATGCAGAACAGCGGATTCGCTATGCTGGGAAGGCCGCTTTTGTCACAATGTTCCGCGCGCTCCTGCGATATGAGGCAGAGGGATATAGAAGGGAATGGATAGAGGAGAGAATCCTGCGATGGTCTTTGGACGAGGACGAACACAATACCTGCACACACCAACAGGGCTCGCACATCATAGACACCACGCTTCATGTCTTTCATATCAGTATTTTTTTTTAAATTCACACTTTACTCATCACCCCATCTCCACATTATTTTTATACATACTTGTACAACATACAGACGCATATACACGTTACTATTAGTATACTTTGATCGTAGCCTCCGTCATCATCCCTAGCCAAAACTATCATCACTTTGCCGGGTCATCCGAACCCCAACCCATTACCCCCCTTATTCCATTCCATACCTAGTCATCACACATACACATTTCGAAGAAGCCCAAGAAACAGGACGTTCAGGCCCTAGTGGTCATCTTCTTAGTCTGCCTCTTGGCCTCCCTCTCCCTCTCCTTCTCGAGGTACTTCTTCTGCGCCTTGGCATCCATGGCAGCCAACTCGGCATCACGCTTGGCCTTGCGTTGCTTCTCGCGTTCGATCGCTAGCTCCTCAGCCTTCTCCTGCTCGTTCGCCTTCTGGATGCCCTTGATCATCTCGTCGCGAACGGACTTGACCTTGCGGAGGACCTCGGGGCGGAAGTGCGCCACCTGCACAAGCTGGTCCGTCATGCGGAGGAAGTACTGGAAGATGGGCAGAAGAGGCTCGTAGTTGTTGTCCGAGGGAAGGCGGTACTTGAGGAAGATGCGCTTGCGGGGGTTGGTCTCCTCGACACTGTGAAGGGGATCATATGTCAACAACTATGTGGTAATTTAATTTGTAGGCAGAAAGGCGGGTTGAAACTTACGTCTTGGGCTTGTCCAAAGGTTGATCGGAAACAATGAGGTATTCGAGGAGGTCACCAGCAGACTCGGCAGCCTTGATCAGCTCAGGGGTGAGCAGCGCATCAGTGATCTCAGCGCTCTCAGTCATAACCGTCAACCATTGGGGAAGCTTGTTGTTGTCCTTGGTGTAGGTAAGGGACACGTCGTAGCGTTCGTCGCGGACCTGCTTCATGCTCTCCTTGTGGACAATGGCCCAGACAAAACCGTCAAAAGTACTCTTCTTGTCGTTCTGGCGGAGCTCAGCCGCGCCAGGCATAGCGGGAACGGTCAGCGCCTCCTTGCCATCGAAGGGATACAAGGTGGCCTCGACGGAATCGCTAGGCTGAGCATAGCTGTCCCAGAAGAAACCAATGACGTTCTCGGCGAGGGTGACGAAGGGGTTGAAGCGCTTGACCAGAGTGAGCTTGACATCGACAAAGGCAACGTTGACACGGCCGGTGGCGTAGGTCGCGAACTCGAAGAGACTCTTCTCCTTGAGGATGGCGTCACCCTTCTGGGCGTTGGCGTCAGCCAAAGCCTGGGTGAGCTCATCACCAGATTTGTCCGAAAGAGCCCTGGGTACGCCAGAGAAGCCAACAAGGGCGAACTCGGAGCCCAATGTCGAAGCATGGGCGCGAATCCACTTCTTGGCCTTGGAGCGGTTCAGACGGGCACCGAAGAGATGAAGGATCAGCACAACGATGATGGCGGCCAGAATGAAGCCCTCGGCCTTGAATTCAGAAAGGCTGTGGCGCTCGTGCACATTGTACCACTTTGTGTAAGGGACGGCGGTCTTTTCGGGCTGGGCACCGGCGAGAGTGGTCGTTATGGGGCTGATGGGGATGGGGGACGGGTCGGCACCCTCTGCGAAGTCGGCGAAGTCTGGGGTTCAAATGGTCAGTCATTCCACCTGGTTTGAGTCGCGTCTGGGGATTCTGGAAGCGCGGCAGAGGCCCATTGATCGGCATTATGCGAGGTCTGGTGGGTAGAGCAGCTGGGATAGGTATCTAGAGCCTAGCTCAAGCAACCGTGCCTGACCAGGGCATCATGAACATCGAGGCCGTTCGTGGCGGTTGGCGGGCACGACTACGGGCACATGACGGTGCTTCCAAATGTGTCCGGCAGATAGGATTACAGAACAAAGTCACATACCAGAGTCGCCCGACTTGTCTGGAATGACGCTGGCAGGCTTTGCGCCGCCAAAGAGGTTGTTGATCACGTTCGCCATGGTGTAGTTTGCTGGCGTTGTTGGCGCGATGTGGCCACAATTGGAGCTTTTGGAGCTGGAGCTTGCGACATGGAACTTGTGACGGGGGAATTCCCGTCCAGGGAACTGGTGCACGGACCCGCCGAAGAGATATGGACGTTGATACGGCATTGTCCCGTCCGTGCTTCCATCTTCTGGAAGCCCCACTTTCTCCTTCGACGATGGACATGCAGATGCTTCTACTGCTGTTGTTGCAGGTTGGTGTGCTTTGCGAGGACTGCTGGAAAAAATGTGTGTAGCAAGAAGTTTTATGGCTTTTCAATGCTCTTCAGTCTGGAGTCGGATGGACCTCAAAAACTTAATATCATTGGGGTTGTTAATTGATATTGCTACCAACCCCCGGAAGATCACTTAGCTGAAGGCCTTGGGGACCACCTCAACCGCAAGATCTAATCAGATTATCGATGTTTGTGAGGAGGCAGTGGAAACCATGATTGATGTGGAACATACCGTACCTTACAGAAGTGTTTCTTTGTTATGCAAGTCGGCTTCATTGAGACCTGCCCTGGATGTCAACATATGCCCCTGGCATGACTTTGCCGAGTCTCATCCGCCTTGCCAGTGCGGGGGAAAGAGATGCGGAAAGCAGGGGAAAGCGATAGGTGAAACACTGCGATCATGATTGAATGTGAATCGGGAATTACGACGCATTGCCCTTGTGTGTGTTATTCGGAAAGTTTTATCTCGAGAGGCAAGTAGTTCTTTGGGTTCAAGTTGTGAACGAAAGAAGTGCCCGAATTCCAGATGTCGTGAGAAAACCGGCAAGAATGCCATCCAATTCAGGAAGTATAGGACACAGCGACAACAACCGAGCGGTGTTTTGGACGGTCTTCGGGACCAATCATGCAAGTTTAATTTTGAGGACGACTTGCAGAAGATCGCGATCGTATGCGATGAAAACCCAAGAACCAGGCGGCAAATGAAGAGCAGAACACGCAGTCAAATTCTCAAGATCCGCCCCTTCGCGGGGAATTACCATGGGACTAGACTCCAGGATGCACGAGGGGTCGTCATTCTCAAGAGAGCCTAGATACATAATGAGGAGTATTTGAAGGATGTTTCTGTTCGAAAGCGAACGCTACCTTACCTGTAAGCCATTTCAGTGGCTCGTGCACTACTAACTCGGTTGCTAGGGGGCCACGCTTGAAACTCGGTGTTTCAGTTGCTCTCGCAGATCGCTGATAGATGCTTCTCCCCTTTGGTTGGTTTGTTTAAAGCTCGTCGAAGCGCGATGAAAGGGGACCGATGAAGGAATCATGAAAGGGAGCCCGCAGGGATGACAGGGTATTCTGGCGCATATGGGCGGGGTGAGGGTGTGGACGGCGCTTGACTTACAACCAGGTCAAGACACTCGACTTTGTCTACCCAAGAGATATCCTAGGTAGAACGTTGGCCGCTGTCGATGATCAACTATCGAGGGGTCTATGGGACTCACTGTGTTCGCTGTCCATGGCAGAGATGTCTTTGTTTCGTCTCGGCACAAGTCTCAAATAAGACAGAAGCTCCTCCCGTTCTTCTAGAAACGACATCAGTGGGCATACCTGGTACAGATCCCTCATACTTACATCAACGCTCTGCTTTTCTACAGATGGCTGGCGAGCATACCGATGTACATGTTCATCCGGCACTGTAGTGATCATCTTGGCTTCTAGTAGCTTTGTGTGCTTTGATGACATGTTGGCCGCCTCTGTCAATGCTGGTCATCTGTTGAGATCGGGTACCTGTCACGCATCCACCAATCAATATGCATTTTCGGCAGCGGCAGTCCCTAGCTTCCTGTGCCTGAGAATACCACTTGATGTGTGGCATACCTCTACCCACTCCCGCCAGACCATCAAGCAGACCAAGTACCGCCCAGAAACCCAACTTCCAGATATGTACAAGACAACAAGGAAAAGGAAAACAGAGGAAAAAGAAAAAGAAAAAGGTTCAGGGCTGGACTATCTTTTCTCTAAACTTTTCCTTTTTTTTCAATTTGTAAGCTTCCTATCGCAATGGTTGGGTCAAGAGGGGAGTGAGGGGGTGCAATTCGGGACGCGTGTGGGTAGCTGCAGCAACGCCCGGGCCCATCCTGTCCACTTACAGCTTGAAGTGGAAGCATGATACCCGTCCCCTCGTCCCCGTTGCTCCCAACTTAAGCATGCATAAGACGCTTAGGTATGTAGCTCGCAGCATGGAAACGCAGTCACCTCACGTCTCCGATGGACCTGAGGGTAAGTACTCGAAATTTTGCTGACAAAAGGGGCGTCCGCTTCTAGAGGTAACAGGCAAAGCTGACAGTCCAGGGCATGAGGGGAATCAAAGTTCAGGATCCCTCCCCAACATCAACAGTGACTTGGTTCATTGGGCTCAGCGAGGTGGGCATAAGGTTGAGTTCCCCCGCTGCCGGCAACTTGCGCAACCTTAACTTGACATCGGACTTTCTTGCTGGGAACTAGGTCATCTTGCTGGGAACTAGGTCAGGTTCGTGACAGCTGTTCATTCAATTGGGGGTTTGTTCCGCCAATGGCAAGCAAGACAACAAGTGAGTGCAGCTGTTGTTGTAGAAGGCGGTGAGAGCTCCGGAAGAGAATCGCGAAGAGAGAAGAACAGTGAGCCCATGACGAGCGTTTTTTGGTGCCTTCGATGCAACTACAGGTAGCTGAGCCTGCAATTGATAGTGCTGAGTCAAGTTTACCTATTTACAGCAGATCGTATATGTCAAGCGGAGGAGAAAAAAAGCACGAAGCACTTCTTCCAACTGAAGGCTGTTTCACATCCGGCCCCGGCCCCCCACCATCCACCACTCAGAATCAAATCGACGCCGAGTGCATTTCCAGCCCACTTTCCTCTATTCCCGTTACGCCTTCCACCCATCTCGCCTGGAGCTGGGCTGAGTTGTCGGAGGTCCCTCTGCACACACACCTACCTCTACATACAGTAGTGCAGGCAGGCAGCATGTCAGTGGGGAGCGTGTGGTGGTTCCGCAGTCGCAGTTGCAGTGTCAGATTTGATGGGATGATGAAATCCTCGACCCCCCCTCTCGCTGTTTAGGTAGCCCAGGTGCCGTGGCCCGGTGCTTCTTAGTAGACCTACCTAGTGTACACCTTCCTGCAGCCGGCACTCGACTTCAACTCTGCATCACTTGATCCTTTTTTCTCCTTTT
This sequence comes from Neurospora crassa OR74A, assembly GCF_000182925.2. NCBI lineage: Eukaryota > Fungi > Ascomycota > Sordariomycetes > Sordariales > Sordariaceae > Neurospora > Neurospora crassa. Next base: position 1,875,479 of record NC_026503.1, on the reverse strand, counting down.
CAACCTTGCATCTCTCAGTCCCATCTCTTCTTCTCTCCTCGCATTGTAACTCACAACCCTTCCTCTTCTAATCAGAATCGCTGTCCTCTTCTCCAGGCTCGAAACCCGCCTCCTAATGACCCCGGGCCTGTATATTCTTTAGCAGCCTTTAACTTCCACTCCCCTCCCCCTCCTTGCCTCTCCTTGTCGGATCCACTCGCCCGGCGGAGTAACGTGAACCCAGACGACGGCCGTTGACGGTTGACAAAATCGACAGCCCTCCGCTGAGCTGAGACGAGGCCGGGCGTGAGCCAAGCACAAGCGACGGAACACGAGCGAACGGCCGGGGGATTGACTCTCGCCCGCTACAAGGGGAGAAAAAAAAGTCCACACGCACCATCCCACACATAGCTTCTGGTGTAGGACCGTCCCGACAACGAGCCACCATTCCGCACCACAAGTCCACCACAACCCGGGCGCAGTTGCTATCCGATCCAATCCCACCTTGGCAAAAAAAGGCAAAACCAGGGCAGCCTGCCTCGAAAGGTCTCCCAGCAATATCCAGTTTGCTCACCTCAACTCAACATCTGAGCCGCCGCCGACGAGGTCGACTCAGCTCTTCCCTCGGTTCCTCTTTTCCCCTTCGACCTGTCGCTTCTTGTTGAGGTCGACTTACCAAAATTCCCCCAAGCCACTTCCCAACCTTGCCAAACTTTTTAAGAGTTTGCAAGTATCGATAGAGAAATCCCGGCACCTTTCGTCACCGACTCCGTAATCGCCCCTTGCAACAAACCTTTGCGACGTCGCATTCCCTCTTCGAGCTTCACAAGAAGGCTCCTCGAGCGACGCTCCTTCGCTCAGGTCAGCCTGTGTCTGATATAGATTCCTGCTTAATTGGACGGCTTTTGTCCGCCCCGCGCCTGCGCTCTTTGACGTCGACGTTGGTCCAGCCTTTCGTCCCACACCGCCTTTGACCGCCCCGCCGGAAATTCAGACTCGACCGAGACGAGACCTCTCTTGAGCTTTCGTCAAAAGCTTCTTGTCCGGTATCCAAGGCCTGGTAGCCGCGTGGACGCGACTGGAAACCACAAAAAGTTGTCAATAACTCCCATGAGAGCTGGATAAAAAATAATCAATAATGTCCAACCAAAGACCCGGCGATCATATGTCGCTCGGCTTCCCGCCGCAGTCGGTTTCTCTCCAGACTCGAACCGGTTCGCCTACAAGCACATCGCCGAATGATCCGACCTCTGCCGGTGCCATTCGCTCTCCTTTCGGCCTGTCATCTTCCAAGATGGCTGGCGCTTCACGGTCAGGCAATGGTTCGCCGTCTCACGATATGGCGTCCTCTGGCCGGCTCTTCTCAAAACGGTAAGTCAATAGTGGCCCTGATGGTTTTGGAGCGCCGCTGACCCCGCCTTGCAATGTAGTGCCCGCGAAATCCAAGCCCAGGAAGGCATCTCGGGATTGCCGGTAAACCCATGGGGTGGACCCCCGACCAGCGGCAACTCGACCCCTCTTCGAGAGAACATCCCGGAGTCGCCCACCGATGGCTTCCCGGACTTCACTCAGTTGCCCACTCCGGACAGCTTGCCCCAGACTCGGCGTGCTCGTGCCGGCACCGTGCCGTCCAGATTTCCTGCCGGTGCCGGGGTCAATAGCATGCTGAATATCCCGGCCTTGTCTGCAAAGACCTCGCGCCCTTCTCCGTCGCATACGCCGTTCAAGTCTCCCTCTCCTGGCATTGAACAAGCTGAGGGGTCAGCCTCAACGCTTCTTTCCAGGCTGAGGGCTGGTTCTATGCCTCAGCGCAGCCCGTTCGCCCAGGTACCCGGCACAAGCTCGCCATTCGGCGTTTCCATCTTCAGCAGCTGGACGCCTACTGGCCGTGAAAGAGGCAACACTCTGGCCAGCATCGCAAGCGTGCCATCCAACAACCCCAGCTCCCCGACTCAGTCACACTTCTCTCGTGAAGGCGCGGGCGAGAACGATGTCCATATGAGGACTTTGGACTACCTTGGCCTGGCCGAGACACCGCAGCCTCCTCGCGCTCAGCTTGCCACCCCGTACATGCCAACCTATGTCGATTTTACCAAGGCCGCAAACAGGTTCCGTTCTTATTCGGTCAACAACAAGGATAAATACGCTGACGAGGAAGATGATTATGATGAAGATCCGTTGACCATCATGGAGAACCAATACGCTCAGCTTCAGGATCAACTAGCCGCAACCAACGCAGCTATCCAACAGCATAACCTCGCCGTACAGGCTTTTCAAGCTGCCCGTCCGCGTGCCAGGACAGCCGGTGTTTTGGACACTCCTGCCAGCCGGATTCTTCGTAACTACGTGCCAACTCCCTCTCGGCTTGACGCTTCTATCACAGCTGCCGACATTCAGTTGCCGGAGGAGAGACAGTACGAAGATTTGCCCCAGGCCGTTGCTGCTATGACTCTGGGCAGATCGAACAGCCGCAACAACAACGGCTTGCTCAGCGCCGAGGAGCCGAACATGGAAGGCCCAACAAGCGCCTTGTGGCTCGGCAGCATCCCTACGTCCACCACGACCTCTACGCTAACTGAGATGTTTAAGTCGTACGGTCCTATTCTCTCCGCCAGAGTGCTGACCCACAAGAACTGCGGCTTCGTCAACTTTGAAAGAGTGGACAGTGCCATCAACGCCAAAGCAAACATGAATGGAAAGGAGATTTTCCCTGGTGCTGGTCCCATTCGTATCAACTTTGCCAAGCCGCCTTCTGCGTCCAACACTCCCGGCCACGATGGGGCCTTCCCTTCCCCTAGCCCTGATCCGTACGCTAAGGGACAAGAAAACGGTCAAAACGGCAGCACTGGCGCATCTGGTAATGCTTCCCCAACACCTTTGGCTGGAAACACCACCCCCACTGTGCCGCCTCTTTCTGAGATGACCGCCGACATCCTTAACATCATCCAGCAATTTGGCGCGACAGAGGAGGACAAGTACAAGACTTCCGCCAACCTCCAGAACGCTATTCAGTTCGATAACTTTATCGATGAGATCCCCCCCATCAAGGAGCCCGCCCACACCCGTGTTCACGACGCTCCCAAGCTCCGTGATATCCGCAAGCGCATTGATAATCAGACCTTGTCTCAGCAGGAGATCGAGAACATTGCCATTGAGATGCTTCCCGAAATTGCCGAGCTGGCGTCGGATTACCTTGGCAACACTGTTGTCCAGAAGCTCTTTGAGCACTGCTCTGACTCGGTTCGCGACCAAATGCTTGCTGAGATTGCACCTCATATGGCTGAGATTGGCGTACACAAGAACGGTACTTGGGCTGCCCAGAAGATCATCGATGTCTGCAAGACGCCCCAGCAGCTGAATCTCATCGTTGAGAACCTGCGTCCCTATACGATCCCTTTGTTCCTTGATCAGTATGGCAACTACGTCCTTCAGGGCTGCCTGAAGTTCGGCCCTCCCTACAATGACTTCATTTTTGAGACCATGCTCAGCAAGATGTGGGAGGTTGCTCAAGGCCGTTACGGCGCTCGTGCTATGAGGGCATGCCTGGAAAGTCATCACGCTACCAAGGATCAGCAGCGGATGCTCGCAGCCGCCATTGCCCTGCATAGCGTACAGCTTGCCACTAACGCCAACGGTGCCCTACTCCTGACTTGGTTCCTCGATACCTGCACGTTCCCGCAGCGCCGCACGGTTTTGTCGCCGCAGCTTGTTCCTTACCTTGTGCATCTGTGCACTCACAAGGTCGCGTACCTGACCGTCCTGAAGGTGATCAACCAAAAGGCGGAGGCTGATGCCAGAGACACTATTCTCAAGGCTTTGTTCTTCACTCAGAACGACCAGGTTCTGGAGGCAATCCTCAGCGACCACGCATGTGGTGCGACGCTTATCTTCAAGGTCTTGACCACTCCCTTCTTTGATGAGACCATCCGGACTCAGGTTGTTGAGAACGTGAAGAACGTCTTGATTCGCATCAAGGCACAGCCTGGTCAGGGTTACAAGCGTTTGATGGATGAAGTTGGATTGTCTACCCGGAGTGGTGGGAGCAACAGCAACAATGGAAACAACGCTCGTGAGCACACCAACAATAACAGCAGCAACAGCAACAATAGTGAAAGGCAGCGCCCTACATCGCGCCAGACTCCTCAACATCAGCAGCAAAACCAGCAGCAGCAGCAGCAGCAACAGCAGCAGCAGCAACAGCCGCCTCAGCCGGCACAGCAGGCGCAGCAGCAGCAACCTGGTCAGTTTACCCCTGGGCCGGGTCAGTACTATAACCCATTGAATGTCGGCGCCCCCAACTACAATGACATGGCTTTCGGCATTCCTAGAAGCGAGGGCCTGGAGATTCCCCAGCAGTTCCCTGCTTTCGTTCCTCAAGGACAAATGTACGGTGGAGCCGCCGCGCCAATGGCCCCCGCCGCTGCTCTCCAGCAAATGCAGTACCAGCAGAGCATGATGGCACGCGGCGCACCTCCCATGAACAACTACTACCCGGCCGGTATGCCCGCCGGGTTTGGTGGTTTCCAGACCCCGAGCCCCTCGATCGACCAGTATCGCGGCACTCAAGCTGCCATGTCCAACGGCAGCCCGATTCAGCCGCCGCCTGGTGCACCCCAGATGCCTAACATGCCACCTGGTGGTCCTCAGGGTCCGTATGGCGCAGCTCCTGGATTCGGCATGAACATGGGCATGCCTACTCCTGGCTACGGCTACAACGCTGGGTCTGCTCCTATAGGCGGAGCTGGCATGCCGCCCCAGCAGCAAAATGTGGGATACATGCAGGAGCAAGGCAACAACAACAACTCCAGACGTGGACGGGTAAGTCAAAAATGCCGCCATGTTTGGACTAGATGATGGCGCACTGAAGTCGCTAACATTCGATTTTTGCCATACAGAGATAATCAAATTCCGCTGCGTGGCACTTCAAAAAGTGTCCACACATCTCGGCTCCTCGGCCCTTACAGCTCGGTAAGCGCCACGAGTGGGCTATGTACAACACTTTACATCTCTTCTCTCTCACTCTATGCGTGTAAGGGATGAGGAATGTTAACCTTCTGTTGTTCTATTGTTGAATCGGTTTGGTTGTTCTTTTGTTCGGCTTGTCATTCATTTTTGGTATCGGTTTTGGCTTCGAATGAGTTTACGAGTGAGAGAGATGACCCCCCTTTTCTGTGATCCACAGACGACACGACTATGCAACGAGTTGGTACAGAACGAGAGTAGGGTATCGGCGGCGGAAGGGTTCGTGGGGTTGTCCAGGCGCAGAGCGGACGCGGTACATGAATTGAGCCAACGCATTATGAGAAGACGAAATAAAAATGGACGAGTGAAAAGCAACGGGACAGAGGTCGAAGAACTTGCGACAAAACAATAAAGGGATGAGCGGGAAGCAGACGGGGACGACGAGATGGACGTGGAGGAAGAGAGATGAAGGGGGGTAGACGGTTGAAGTTTGCACTGTTCGTTTCATGTCTATAGTCGTATTGAAAGGGTGGCGGGCTGCTCTATTGTGCTGGTCTTGGAGCACGCCCATCGCCGTTTTGGTAGTAAATAGTAGTAGCATTTTTGACATACACCCTGCATACTTGGTTGTACTTGCTTTTTTCCAAGAACCGACGAGAGTGGGAATAGCCTCATGGACCAAGCTGATGGCGATGCTTAGGGCTGATTGGTCCAGGATGCTGTAGGCTTAAGGGGTACAGTTCACAGCTTGGCAGGTGACAAGGGGCAGCGTGACAGTTGCGGGACAGTGTCCGCTCTCAGGCAGGGAAGTCGAGGCAAGGAAAAGGGGTTGTGTGGGGGAGCGCGGGCCACCTACTGGAGTGTCGAGGCGCCAAGCCTGATTGGAGAGCGGGCGGGTTTCGCATCTGGCAATTTAACTTGACAGGAATTCTTCCAAACCCTTTTTCTGACACGCGTCTGAAGTCGCCGGCGCTCTGTGCTCATACACTACATAGGACTTGCCTGTAGAATCTCCCAAGTTGCCTTCCTGCTCTTGGCAACCAGCAAGGCTCAGGATATCCGTTTTCGGTTCTGGAATGGTGTCAGCGTGAACAGCCGCATCCACCTTCATTCTTTTCTACTGCACGGCTTTTGCGACTAGCGCACCGACTAATAACGGTCGGTCGGTACCTTGTTGGTCTTCGCTTCGCTCGTTCCAAGGCGGTCAGTCAGCCAGCCCGCGCGCATCCCACCCGACCCGTCTTTTCGACCGTCGCTGCATTTCGCAACTTACAACTTTTTCCCTTTACCTACCGGACCACCCGCCTGTCTTTTTCTCACCACATCGACGTAATTCCCGTCAGTAGCACACCATGGCCAACAAGAGAAACGAAGACATTGAGTTGGGCCCCGCCGAGGGTCGGGGTTCGACCGACAAGGACCCTTTCCTGGCCAGGAGATCGTCTTCGCAGCCAAACCGCCCTCAACAAGCTGGTCCTTTCGGCGGCTACTTCGACAAGATTGACCACAGTCCCGGTGCCTCGATTATCGCCTACTGTCTTTCCTCGATTTCCATGACGGTTGTCAACAAATACGTTGTGTCTGGCAGTGAATGGAACCTCAACTTCTTCTACCTTGCTGTGCAGGTACGTCAGCCGGAACAAACACGCACACCCCAAGGCTTCAACCGCCGGACGAGAAGAAAAAAGAAGAGAACGCTAACAATACCTCCATGATGGTAGTCTCTGGTCTGCACTGCCGCCATTCTGATTTGCAAACAGTTGGGCATGTTCCAGAACCTCGCTGCTTTCGACTCGACCAAGGCAAAGAAATGTAAGCCTTCCACTTGTTTCAGCTTGTGAAAGTCTGGAGCTGTTGGCTGACACAGGGCTGCAACAGGGTTTCCTATCTCGCTCTTGCTCGTGGGCATGATCTATACCAGCACCAAGGCGCTTCAATTCCTCTCCGTGCCCGTGTACACCATTTTCAAGAACCTGACTATCATTGTTGTTGCCTACGGTGAGGTCCTCTGGTTCGGCGGCAGCGTCACCCCCATGGCTCTGCTCTCCTTCGGTTTGATGGTCCTCAGTTCCGTCATTGCTGCCTGGGCCGATATCCAAGCCGCCGTCGAGGGCGTTGGTCACACTGCCGAGGCTACCGATGCTATCTCCACCCTGAACGCCGGCTACGCGTGGATGGGTATGAACGTCTTCTGCACCGCCGCGTACCTTTTGGGCATGCGCAAGGTCATCAAGAAGATGAACTTCAAGGACTATGACAGTAAGTGGCTCTGGCCGGGATTTGTCTAGTGACAAAGTTCATTACTAACCGAATTTCTTACTTCAGCCATGTTCTACAACAACCTCCTCACCATTCCCGTCCTGATCGTTTTCTCCCTGCTCTTCGAGGACTGGTCCAACGATAACTTGATCAAGAACTTCCCCGTCGAGACGCGCAACAGCCTTTTCATCGGCATGATCTACTCTGGTCTCGCTGCCATCTTCATCTCGTACTGCTCGGCCTGGTGCATTCGCGTCACCTCCTCGACCACCTACTCCATGGTTGGCGCCCTCAACAAGCTCCCCCTCGCCATCAGCGGTCTCATCTTCTTCGACGCCCCCGTCACCTTTGGCAGTGTCACTGCCATCTTTGTCGGCTTCGTTTCTGGTCTCGTTTACACATGGTCAAAGACCCGACAAAAGGTCTCCCAGATCCTGCCCACTACTCAGCCTACCATGAGCGCTAGCGCGGCCAGCAACAGGGATGCGGCAAATGCTTGATTTCACAGACCGGTGCGGAGTTGGGGGCAGCAGTGCTGAGTGAAGCGCGTTGCAGCCTCATGGCGGAAACGTGACAGACTGTGCAAGCTCGAGTATTGCGCGGATGCAACACTAAATGGTCTTACCAGCTCGATCTCAGCTTCTCCTCCCCCCCCCCCCCCCCCTCTTTTTTTTCCTTCTTCCCCCACCCTTCTTCCCGTCTTTACCGGGCGCTAGACAAGAAACGGGCTTCGTTGCAGAGGAGAAAATACCTTTGTCTACTTTTGTCCGCCTTTTTCATTTTGGTTTCAATTCCCTGTACAATGCTTATAAACACCCGTTGAAATCCTCTAGTACACTGATCTAGTTTCGCATCAGACTCTTATTGTTGTCTTCCTACTCTCGCTATCTATAAGCATTGGCACAGGGAATAAAACCTAAGGTGTTAGGGAGTCGCAAGCAAGCAAGCAGGTGTGGATAAAACCGAATTGGATGTGTCTTTTTCTCTTCATTTCTCTATAGGGTGGGTGTGAAAGGAGGCTGGTTGGTTGGTTTGGTTATTGGTCCTGGTCGGCCCATGGAAGCACATCACAACAGCATATGTGTGTCGTGTGCCGCGTGTGTGTCGCTGTATGCGTATGGTTAATGGCGTTGGTCTTCTGCTGGATCGGGTCGGTAGAACCTCACTCGGGACAGAAAGCGACGGCGGACGGGTCGGATCTGGTCAAAAGAAGGACAAAGATGTGGGATGAATTTTATCGCGGGATGATAGATGATTGTGGGACAGAGAAGGGGTATATGTGCTCCATCTCTACGAATCTGCTGCGGTCAATGGCATCTTTGTGTTTGGTTACTTTAAGAGACTTGCCTTGTCCGGGAGCACTAGATACGTATACTTAATGAGTTGATGGAAAATAGACGATGGTTCTGCCTACGAGGTGATCCGGTTTCGCTTGCTGTAAGGTCTGTTCGGTCTTGCGATGGCAATCACAGGGCCTGAAGCCGTTCACGTTGAGAATTTCAGACACTTCCGTGCCGATATCAACATTCTCGACCTTCAATTTAGGGCATCATTCGCTAGCTGGCTGGTTCTACCTTACTGACGCGTAATACACACCTTTCAAAACCCGACGTAAGAAGACTCCGACCAGTACAAGTTGTATCAACGCATAGAGAAGTAGTTCACTATTTTTATAGTTTTCATTTGGCCACGTAGGCTAGATGGCTGCCCTTGATCTTGCACTACACATGGTCGGCTAGAGAACGACACCACAAACTTTCAGCGGTATTGCCAACAAGCAAAACCCGACCAAAGACGTCTGTCTAGAGGCCAAATAGTCCTAAGTATCAACACCTCAAATAGCCTCATCATCATCACCTTCCAAATGCGCTCCTAGGCACTAACCCATTCCCCCCCTCCGTCAACGCCCACAACTCCTTCCAAAACCCAACTGCCCCTCCCACCAACAGGGTATAATACCCCACCGTCCACGCCAGCCCACTGCCCCTTCCATCCAACCTTTCCACCCGCCCCCAAACCTTGGGCAATCCCATGCCGTTGCAGAAGGCATGCACCGCGAACGCGGCCAACAGACTACCGGTGCGGATGAAGACAAAGGTCGCGTACGCCCCAAACAAGGTGGTGAAGCTGAATTGGAACACGGACCTTAGAAGCGCGGCGAACACGGGAACGCGCGGGTTTTGAAGCCGGAACTCGTAGAAGTGGTGCACGTGCGCCAGACCGAAGATGACGGGCGAGTAGAAGATGATGCGGGAGACGGGGAGGGGAGATAGCAAAAAGAGGGGGACGGAGGAGGTGCGGAAGAGGAGTTTTTTTGTGAGGGGACCCTGTTTTGTTTTTTGCGTCAGATTAGTTGCATGCTTGGGAAGCGAGGGGATAAAAGGGGAGGACAAGAGGCCCAAAAAAAAAAAAGTAAAAAAAAAAAAAAAAAAAAAAAAAAAAAAACCTTACAGCAACAATATTCCTCCAAGTCAGCATGTCCCCCCACAGCTCCTTCACCGGATATCCCTTAACCCAGTCCTTCCAGCCATCATCAACCACCAGATACAAGAACAGCGGGCCAGCGAACAACAAGGCCGTCAGGCCCAGGGCCCTAGCAGACTCGATGAGGCCTAAAGGCCACAATCCCAAATAGTGAAGGGCATCCGGCAGGGAGAGATCGGCCACGTATAGCAGAATGAAAAAGGTGGACAGGCAACAGCAGAAGCAAGAGATGCAGACGGAGCGGATACGGGCCCGGATCACGGAGGGGTTGTCTCGAGAGAGAGTCGGCGAAGGGCGGGTGAGCGGGGAGAGGTAGAAAGGGAGGAAGTAGGAGAGGGCGTAGAATACGAGGAGGAGGGAGGCGGTGGTGGTGGAGATTGGGTTGCTATCTGTTTCTTCAGAGTTAGCTTTGTTTAACTTTGGGGGTTGTCAAATGTGGTGAGATGGTGTATCGTGCGTCGCGTTGGTAGGTAGGGGTGAGTAAGGGGAAGTAAAGTGAGGGGTAACTGAAGTGAGTGAGTAAATGCGAGCGAGATGAGTGTACTTTTTGACCAGGGGTTAAGCCTGTGAAACAATTCTGAGAAGGCCACCATCCTTTTTTTCTCAACGCTTGTTTATTTGAGGACTTCCAGGCTGATGTGACTTCAAACACAAAAAAGGTCTGACGTGAATAGGTGATTCAGAACAGCCCAAGAATAGACTCAACCAGAGTGGTAACGTTCGGGTCAGCCCGCAAAAGCAGAGGGTGCTCGATTCGATTCGATGCGTCACAATTCAGTTACCCAGTAGATCTGAAGGAAGCCGAATAGGAAAGAGTCGACAACAACGGAGGTTTCAGTTCCAACGTGGTGGTGATATGGTGGTACTGGCGTCGATCCTCGATCCCCGTCTTTGCTTAAGCGCTGTTACAGATTACGCGCGCCGAGGCGGCTGTTGAATGCCGAGAATGTCGAGATGCTTATTTATTTATTTGTTTTTTCTCCAAATAGTTCGGGAGCGTTAGCCGCCGGAAAGCAAGGCCGAAGGTGGTGTACAACAGGCGCGGCAGCAGGCAGGTTTCGAGTTCGAGAAGATGAATGGAGGAGGTGCTGTGAGGTATATGCACAGCTCGTTTTAGATGCCGAGATGTCGGTCGCCTTTCGCGCGCCTGTCGGGAGCCGCTGTCAAGAATTCGGGTCGGGCTTTGACGTTCAGTCCGCTACAGTAGCCGCGTTTGAGAATTTGTTGAAACAGTAGTCGGGAGTGGTGAAGAGGCAACTGGACAGATCTGTTGTTCCTGCAGTAGTGAGGTGTCAATGCCGATCTCCGTGGGCCTTGGGCTGAAGATATGTTCACGAGTCCCAGACGAAGGCTACGGGACCCGTCTCCTTTTTGGTTTCCTGTTGCGTTGTGCACTGGTGGAGGAGAAGGGGACTGGAATGTAAGTAGGTAGTTGTAGCGAGGTTAAGGTTTGCCCCACCGGCATTGCGTCTGACTTTAGCATTGTTGTTTGGGCATTGCGATTCTTCTTTCAAGTGCCCTACGTTCGGGCCGTAGCCGTCAGGGCAGAAGAAGGTTTGAGCCTCCATCCGCCGCATGGCTTCACATTCCATCCGTCGTCTTTCATCCGACCGATCAGTGGATTCGGGGTCCAGTGTATATCGGCCGCTGATATTGGTACCGGTCTACCGGTATACTGGTAGCATTCCGAATGTACCGAGCACATCTCCAATGTATGTCTTTCCGGTGAGATGTACATAGGTGAGGTATACATTGACTCACGCACATTACCTCCGCAAAAAAAACAATGCGCTTCCGCATGTCTTGGAAGGAGGATGGCATCTTTGGATTTGGATTCGTACTCGTCGCATCTCCAACGTGTCCGTCAGGGGTACAGCCGATCAGGAACAAAACACGCAAAAAGAAAAGAAACCAGTCAACTAACTCAGCAACCAACCAGTCCGTCTGGACCACAGCACACCTACTATGCAGTAACTACTATGTACTCCCTCCACTGTTCGCGCCATCAACTGGGTTGTGCATCCAACTGTCTAGTGTAGCCCTCAGCCTCAAAGCAAACGCCTTAGGGATGTCGCCAGTGACGCTTGTGTTTCGAATGGCAAGGAACCTCGCGTGGCGCTCGTGGTTGTGGACCCCTCATTGGCGAATCAAGGTTGCCCCATTGCCCTTTTTTGCGACAAGACAACGTCAGTTTGTGCCTGGCGAGCCCAGCTGTATCTCGTGGGACAGATCTGGGCGGGAGTTGATAGGCTTTGATCTGTTCGAGTTTTGCGGCAGCGATCGACTAGGACGAAGCGAACTCCATTGTGGTGTTGGCGAGCATGGAGAGACATGATGAACGCCATTACCGTTCGTCATGCTTCCCAGTCCATGCCCTATCCCACCCCGGACCGAGCGCAACCCCAGAGATGAGGTCCAAGGGCAGCCGAGATTGGTCAGGAAGGCCCAGTGGAATTGGGAACGGGGACACTACCTTCACTACACTACACTACACGTGTAGAGATGGGGTCAGTGCTCGACTCGGTAAAGAGAAGGTGTGGAAAAAAAGTCCGGACAAGTCACTAGTAGGTCTGGTTGATTGTCGGCTTGAGACCTCGGATCAACTTTCAGAGGCGTTTTCATACTGTAAGGATGCTTTTGCCCAAGTCAAATGCCATACACACATAGGCTGTATTGAATCTGTTTGACCCCCTTTGGATCGGTACCTGGCCATCTAAACGGTTTGAGACAATTCAGAAGACAACTCACCCAGTGTACACTCCTAGAGTACCTAGCTACCAAACTAACTAACATACCAACACTGTATTATATAAGCGTATCCGGACAGTTGCTCACGTCGATTCTTCAAGGGGAATGGAACCAATATGAAAGGCTGGGTGCTGCCATCGCGATGCCTTTCCTCCTCGGCGACTTCCTGTTAGCACCCCAGCTCGCAGTTAGTAGCCTGCAGCTTATTGCAGGCGCCTGCCCTATCATGGCGCTCGGACATGTCGTTACGCGAAATTAGACTTTGTCAAGCTGGCAGACACCTGGTGCCATTTCTGCACTTTGTCACCGCACCAGGGGCTTTTTGGGGCTTTTTGCCGCTTCCTTTTGATAGGCAAGGTAGTATGACCTGCTGAGCCTGCCTCTCACTGCATGCTGCAGCCGGCTGTCCTTCCATGTTCTCAGACTTGGACATGTTCACTGGTTGATATATCGCGGTGCTCCCTGGCAGGCGCATCAATGGTTGCTGGGCTGCAGCGCTCTCGGCGCACTGGCAGCACAGGATGCAACCGCAGTTCTTATTTTTGCTATGTAGTGATTAGCAGGCACGGTCAGCCAATGGAAGCCCTGAAAGAGCCCCGGACCCACTCGACAGGTTTTGTAGGTTTCTCCACGCGGGCTCGGCGGGCTACCGGCCACCCCGGCCATCCCGCGCTACACCACTGGCTTCTGCCCTGGCAAGTCAGGTCCAGTCCTGGCAGGTCTATCCGGGCAGTAGACGTAGGCGGGCAGCAGTGGACCGCCCTTCCACACGGCACGGACGTTCCATTCATTGTTCATTCCATTCCTTCTTCCCTCAGTCTACTCCTTTTCCTTCTTTTTGGCCCGAATCCCGTCCTTCTGTCTCTCTGAGGCGTGTTTGCGAAAGGGCTCCTTCTGTCGTAGAAGTTGTGTGTGTGTGAGTGTAGGAGACCTTTCAGTTGGAGAACGAACTAACTGCGACTTGGACACTCGACCTGGCCGCGGATTCAGACTTGAATTTTGCGTCCAGTTTGTCGTTTTTCCAGTTGCGACTGCCACTCATTTTTTCCATCCTCCACTTGTCCAGTCTGTATACACACTCACTACCTTACCTCCACCTCCACACGTACATACGGCACTACCATACCATCCCTCTAGCCCACCTGCTGCACCACGTTGTTGGTCTTTGGCGCCAGCGACCCGACCTGTCCCCGTCTCGACCCAAGACGGGACTCCTCCTGTCGTCATCTACTAAGCATCCATCCAGCAAGGAGGTGCTGCACACCAACACCACGGGCACCACCAACACACACCCTCATGGCTGTCTGATATCTGCATCCTTTTTCCACTCTCTTTCAAGGGAATTCCCCTTCTTGTCATTCTTTACCAAAAGCCATACTCGCTCTCTCGGTTACCCACGCTACCGGTCACTCTTTGGATACGCTATCGATCGTCATCTGGCTTTACTGTTAATGTTTTATATTATTGCCTCAACCATCGCCATCACCACCACACCACCACAACAACATACCCACCTACCTACCTACTTACCTGCCCAAAGCTGCTAGTACCACCATACTACACAGTCTCACCGCCGCCACCCTCCAGTGTCATCCCACTACCGACGACGACAACAACGACAAGGTTCTTCAGTCCATTGGTTGACAGGAACAGCAGCATCGCGCCTCTTTATACATCTCTTCTGTTCTGTGGCCCTCTTGTGTTTTACATCAGCCAGACAGCCCCACTGCTTCTAAACGTCAACAAGGCTGATTCCGCATGAATCGCACATGGAATTGTCCTGATCGCACCAGTTTTGACGTAGAAAGTGGATTCACAGGATCGCCTGGATCCCGGCCTCGAGCACCGGGTGTATCAGAAGTCAGGAGAGAGCCATGTCGGCGCCACCCAGCCGGCATGGCCCATCAACACCGATGCACCATCAACACCAACGATCGCATTCGCAGACAACTACAAACACCACTAGCACCGCTGCAACCGGCATCCGCGTTGTCCCCTACACGCCGCCCCGACTTGCCGACGACGATGATCGCCGAGACAGCCAGACGTCATCCGTCTACCACTCCAACTCGAGCGCGGACGGGCGCCGCTCGGGCAATTCCAGCGATGACCGCCTCGGACGCCCGACCATTGCATTGGTCGAGGAGGCTTCGGACGAGGAGCGCGAGGAACGTCAGCACACAGAAGGTCCCGATTCGAAGGAGGTAGCAGTTGAGGGTTATGCCGTCAGCGAGACGGCCACCAGCAGCTTGGGTTCCGCATTGTCCTCGGCTACGACGTCGACCCTGTCGTTGTTGGCAAAAGGCCAGGATGAAGGAGTTTCAGGATTGCGCCTTTCTGGCCATTCCACCGTCTCCGTTGTTCGAGATTCAGCCAGCCCGACCCCTTTGCCCAGGAGGCTGTCCGATGTTTCAAGAAGCATTGCCCGATTCAACGCTGCTGCCGCAACCCAGTCTGCATCAAACATTGTCACCCAGGATGTCCGTCGCGGCCGTCGCGATTCAGCCTCGCCTGCACCCACAGTTCGCCCGCGGTCCTACTCCAGACAGCGCAAGGTCATTGCCCTTAACCCAGACAAGACTTTCAGAATCGTCACCACCGACGAGGACCCTACCGACGTCGTCAAGGCCCCCGTCATCCCTTCCTCATCCACAGCCACGTCCTCGTTTCGCCCGTCGGTCGACGTATGGAGTGACGACCGTACCAGCACGTCTCTCAGCATCGATACCCCCTTTACCGTCGGCACCCCCTTCTCGGGTAACACACTTACCGCCCGGGAACCTGCTCCATCTGATCTTGCCGCATCTTTCGTCCAATCTCCTGATTCGTCTACCACCCAACTAATACAAGGTTCTGTGCCCTTGGCTTCAACGTCTTCTGGCAACCGCATGGTCGGTGGTCTACGTAGAGTTACCCATACTGCAGATCTCACGCACGAGTACTCACCTGCGATCGACCCGCCCCTTGCTCCGTTACAAGAAGTAGCATCCAACGAATCGCGTAGCGATAACAACTTGACCCCGACTACCTCGAGGGTTATCGCGCCAAAGCCTTCATTTACATCTGGTATCTCTGGTGTCTCTGGTCTTACTATCGCATCTGACAAGACCAACTACAAGGTTTACGGCATTCACACCTCAGTACCCCAATCCTCCGATAGCCTACCCATCTCTCCTCAGAACGAAGCAACCAACTGGGAAGTTCTTGGCAGCCCGGGGGCTTCATCGCGCGCTCCATCCTCTACCCACGGCAACTGGGAAGTTCTAGCTACCTCTTCGCCCGTATCGCCAGGTGCATCTTCCCTCGCTCAATCAAACTGGAGAGTTGTCGGGGATTCGCCGGTCGCTGCATCTCCTTCCGTTCGGTCGATTTGGGAAGCGCAAAGCGAAGTCTCCCGCCTTCCATCGGGGACTTCCCGCGTTCCATCAGGCCCGGCTAACTGGCAAGTTATCGGTGCTTCCTCGCCGACTGCTCCACCTTCTGCTAGCCCACCCGGAAGCTCAGAGAGCAACGAGAACTTTGTCGTACACTCCCGCTCGACGCCGTCTTCTGTAGCCACCGGTGGCCGTTATTCACAAGAAAGTCTCCGCGTCCCACCGCTCAGACCAGCCAAGAAGAGGTCCCAGGAAAAGTTTGGATATTACAAGCAGCGATCGCGTGAGAACCTTCGAGCCCGCTCCACCTCCTTTCAAAGCGTTTCCTCGGTCGGAGCCCCACCAGTACCGCCTCTTCCGGCCATACTCACGCCTCCGGTCCTTTTCCGCTTCCCGACGTCCTCCAGGGAGCAAACTTCATGGTCGGTACCATCCCCATCCGGGTCATCGGCCGGCTCCTCCTCCGGTCAAGAAACTGTCATCATCCACCGTCCACCGCCGATGACCCAGTCACCACCAGATCGATGGAGCTCACAGTTGTCTACGGTTATGTCCGAAGACGAATACGGCAGCGAGCCAGGCTCTTCACGCCCTGTGTCCCACTCGGTCATGGGCAGCCAGCACCGTTACCGCAACAGCACTGGCGGGTGGGGTGGTTCCACGCACAGCCGTCAGATGCAGAGTATTTCGTCGTCCCTCGCAGCACCTCCTGAAAGTGCCGGAAGTGACAGTGTCGCCAGGCCCCAGGCTGCCCATTCTCGAGGTGGTTCCCTGCCGATTCGCATGGTTCGTGACCAAGATGAGCACGGTGATGGAATTGCAGATCTGCATTCTCACCCTTCAAGATCAGGCTTGTCCTCGTTTCTCCAGCATAGCAGCAGCACCTCGAGCGGGAGCCGTAATCTTCATTCGAGCCATAGCCACCGCTCGCGCCCGTCTCGAGCCAACAGCTTCACGAACTCCATTCCTGCTTGGGCAAGGGTCTACTATGGATCTGGCGAACACCGCTGGGCCGGTCTGCTGTCCTCGTCCGCGTCAGACGCTGGTGACAGCCGCCCGAGCTCTGCTATTGGACACAGTGCATCGCCAAACTCGGACAACTTCCCTATGGAACTTTTTAGCCCCCGCAAGCGCGCGAGAGAAGGCCAACGCAACTCGGATGGCTCCATGGAGATCCAACCTGCACCAACAGACTATGATGTTTTCCGCACACTCAGGGAAAAGACTTCCAGCATCTGGTCCCCACACCTTCGACAGGACCGCCGCCACAGCCGTTTCGATGTCTGGGATCCTCCCACCACAAGCTGGTCTGCTGATAGCGGCGTCACTGGCAAGCGTAACATCCAGATTGTGCTCTTTGCTCTTGGGTTCATCATGCCTTTCGGTAAGCTGCCTCATAATGGGATCTTTTTGTTTTTCACCATTTGCTAACCAGATGTGTTGTATATTAGCATGGATGGTTGCTGCCTTTCTCCCGTTGCCCCCTAACCCGAAAAGCGAGATGCTTGAAAAGGGCACCCACACCCCTGAAGACCCCTTTGACCGCTCAAAGTCGAGGCTCGGATTCAGAACTTCAATTAACCCCATCAGCCCTATGGAGGAAGCGAGATATCTCAGCGCGCGTTGGTGGCGAAGACTCAACACTGGTATGTCCTTTGTCGGAGTAATAATCATTGGCGCCGTCATCGCTCTCGCCGTCATCGGCTCCCAACAAGGCTGGACGGACTGAACGACATGATGGAATGTTCTTTCATCAGGTTCAATGCCCGTCGACACTCGCCCGTTCCCATTTTTCAGCGACTTTCTTCTTTTTCTGTCTCGATAACTATAGACACGATCTTTTGGATTTTGGGAAAACACACTTTTTTCCCGGAATCGGCGGGAGATCTTTGACGAATTACACGACGACATATCATCATCATTAACTAAGTATTGACGATAATTTTGTGGCACGCCTGAAACGGTTTCTTCAACACTGTTTTTCTCTCTTTTACACCAACGCACGCGTCTCGGTCAATCAAAAAGCTTATAGATCTCTCTCGATATCTCGAACGCCGATGAAGACACACATATCACAACGCCTTTCAGCGACTTGATGACGAAATCTTCTTTCCTCGCGGACGGATATCTCTCAATATCATCATTAGCATTTTCTCTCTTTCTGTTTCTATATGGGCTACATACGATGGGGCGGAGTTTATTTTTTATGCGCTTCGCAAAGTACATGAATACCCTTTTTCGACTTTGACATAATGGGGCAAGGGCAATTGTGGAAAAGGGGACGGGAGGTGCGGGGTGGATGTCTGATTGTAGGTGATTATGCAGGCAAAAGTTGCAGGATGAAGAAGGGATAGATACCCATGGTGTTGTTGGTTATGTTGTACGTTTACGAGCTGGATGGATAGGATGAGCTGGGTACATTTTACATTTACCCATCACCGCCACCTCAATGCAAAAAAAGTTACCTTTACGCGATGCCAACTTCTTTCGTCTACCGCCATGTTATAAGGTGCTATGTGAAAGTCTTTCCGTAGACTCATATCGTTCTATCCAGTGAATGGAAAGAATGATATCGGCTCCTAGCAAAAATCTTACATAGCTACAACTCACCCTCAAAGTCAAGCATGAACCTGCTGACAACGAAATCTATACTACTGACCGGATATACCCATGAGACCCAACCCACCACGTCAAATCTCCATCTCCCGGCCATCAACGAACCCAAAAGAGAAAAAAAAGTAGATATAAAGAGAAGCAAAAAAACCCGCCACAGAGACCAAAAAGGAAATGAACAGAATCCTCCGCAAACAAGGATGACAAAACTGGAGAAAAGGGGGGAAAAAATGTAAGTCATGACAAGAGTGGGATTCGAACCCACGCCCTTTCGGACCACGGATATGAGATTTAACTCAGATTAAGGGTTAACCTTAACGTGGCGCCTTAGACCGCTCGGCCATCTTGCCTTCTGATTGGATAATATTTAGAGTCGGTGGAATGAAACTATGAGGAGCACACGTAGCGCAGATTCCGTACTGAATGATTACAGTGAAGACTATGGCTGGACTTCGGTCACCACCAGAAAGAAAACGGGGAGAGTACATGGATGGTAGATTATGTGCTATTGGCATGGAAATATCTTTGTACCGGAATTATAGGGCAAACATCATGATGCAAGCAACAGAGGCCTCGCTTCCTCTTCTTACTCCTGACGCGATGCAGTGCAAAAAAAGATTCGTTTTGCTCACTCTCGCGCCCACTCCCCCAGACTCCAAACGCAGTATCTCCTTAACATCAGCAACCCCTCTGGGAAATGTGTCTCACCAGATCCCACCTCCTATAGCATCCCCCCCTTTCCGATAAAAATGCCACTTCTTACCCACCATCTTAATTTATCAATGAATCAATCAATCACCCGGCTCTCTTCCTAGCCTCCCCCCTCAACGAATCCCTTAAGCCCGTCGCACTAAACGCGCCACCACCAACTCTGCTCTCCATCTCCTTCTTGAACTCCTCCAGCGCCTCATCTAGCTCCCCCTGGGGATCACCACTGATACCCAGCATCGGGCTCCTCGACTGGCTATCCGTGCTCTCCGCCCTGCTGGACGGCTGCTGGTTCAGGTTCTCGCCAAGCAAAGCCGTCGTCTCCATGGCACCCTGCGCGGTAGTACTGCTCGTCTTCTCGTCGCTGATGCTGCTGCGGCCACGGCCGCGTCCACTAGAAGAAGAAGAAGAAGAAGCAGGGGTAACAACGCCTGCCTTGGCGTTCCTCTTCTCCAGAGACTTGCGCAGCCACTTCTTTCCTGGGCTGGAGAAGAAGGCCAGGGCAACGGCGGTGTGGATGATGGCGTAGAAGTAGACGCGCGACCAGGCAGTGATGGATTCGTGGAAGCCGAGAACCAAGAAGGGGCAGACGGCGAAGTTGAAGGTGAGCTGGGTGGTGAGCCAGGAGGCAAGATCGTACCACTTTTTGGAGGGAAGGGGCGCTTGGGTCTTGGGATCGAGAAAGAAGGGGCGGATGTTGCGGCGGACGTCTGCAGACAAATGAAAGCGGTTAGTCAGGAATTCTGAACAAAACATGTATCGATAGGGGATGGGGGGACATACTCTTCGCAGCAGCCTGGATGAAGCTCGCCAGGACAAAGGACAGGTAGTAGCCAGGATAGAACCCGTGCCAGAAAGCGCTGGTGGTAAATGTAGCCAAAGTGGCGCCAAAACCAGGTTTCTTGCCACGGGGAGTGACGCGCAGGTAGACGTAGTTGCGCAGCCACTTGCTGGTGTTGATGTTCCAGTTATCGAGGTACGCCTTGGTGTTTTGCGCAGTCTCCATGCCCATCGGACGGATGTTCTGGAGCCTATCCCAAGAAACCTTGCCCGTGGCAGGATCAACGCCGTTGAAGCCCAAGCCGCTAAGAATGCATGCGCCTTCCGTCATCATCCAGACACCATAGTACTTGGCGCGCGCCGTGATACCAACCATGTGCAGGAAGAGAAGGCGGACGAGGAAGTTGTGGCTCACGAAGCTGTCTCCGAGGAGAGACTCGGGCGAGAACCAGGTAGAGAGCCAGATGAAGAGCAGGAGCCAAGAGAAACCGGTAACGAGCTTGATCATGGCTGGAGTACCGCTGCGGGGGATCTTGCGCTTGCGTCTGGTGGGAGGCTTCTTGGCAGGATCGACAGACTTGGGAATGTCGAACATGGTGGTGTCGAGCCATCGGCGGTACTCGGCGAAGTCGAAGGCGGGCCCAATCATGAGACTGGGGAAGAAGAAAACATATCCAAAGTAGTCCAGCAGGGACGGCAACTCCTTGAGCCGTCTGTCCTTTTGAAAGTCGGAGAGGTGATCTTCGGGGAGAACACCGTCAGCCACGTTCCAGCAGAAAGCGCTGAGCTTCATGACGAGCACCATCTGCGCTCCTGTGATATCGATCGTGCTCGGGTCATTGAGGCGTTGGCGCATAATGTGGTTGATGCTCATGTGGCCCATGAGGAAGACGAAGCCGATCCATGGCATGTAAGGGGAGCCCCGGAGGAACTTTGCGATCGAGTACACGCCAATGGAGGAGATTAGGACAGTTCGGAGGCCGACCCATAGGTCGAAGAGGCCGACGAGGTAAAAGACGCCGATGCTGCGAAGGAAGACTCGTTAGATCTAGTTCCGCCTCTCGGTGTATATAGCTCTAAATCATCGTGCTTAACCTCGAGTAGTGACACACCTTAGACAAAAGAAGTTTTTGAGATGAGGGCGGTTATCCGGTATCCTCTTCAGTAGGCCAGCAAGTGGGTAGGACAAAAAGAAGGAAAAGATGAGCTTGACTGTTTGGAGGACGGGGTTAGCAACAGTCAAAGCCATGTTGCAAGGTCACAAGCCGCTTACGCTCATCCGGGCTGGTCCCGATCTTGCTGCCCAAGTAGGCAAAGGCTGGCAAAGAAGTCAGTGTTGGCAACAAGTCGAAGGCATGATCCGAGGAGCAATGCGGCCGTACGAGTATGTATAAAAGGTATCATGCTGAAAATGTATGATGGCTCAGATCGCGCGTCGGCGTGTGAATAGGACAGGAGATTATGCAATAACTCGACGCTTGTGCTTCTGCCTGGGCGCTACTTCATTGCACGCCGCTCGGAGATGGGCAACGTTCAGTTGAATGTAGGTCGGCCTTCTCACGTCCGCGGGAATGCGAATCGACGCCAGTCGGTGCGGATTGCAGGTTGCAAGATGGCGTGCAGGGAACGATGAACTGGCGTCCAGTAGCGAATTTTATAGTTTTGCATCGGGCGAGGAAGTACACGTTAACAAATATGCAAAAGGACCGGCTATGCTTAGCAACCAAAACTTGATCAAAAAGTGGTCAAGAAGTAGAGCTGAAAAGGGCCAGAAACAAGTGTATACATAATCACACAGTCTATTTTCGTAGTTTCGTTTTCGTCTGAAGATTGCTTCAGAGCGAGTCGAACTGCCGGTACTTGGTGGCTCCCATCGCTTGGGATTGCTCTCCAATTTGTTGTGACATCACCGGATGTTGAGCGCAAAAGTTCGTGCACGAGCCCCACCTCTTTGTAACACCTGAAGCCTGCCGCCATGTGAAACGGTTGGGCATGATCCCAGATCCATCACCTGGACAGTATAAAGCTTTACGCTAGATATGTTTGGCTCCCAGTCTGGGTGGTCTCATGGTCTTGATGAAAGTGGCCTACCATGGGAACGTGTCGTTCAATGAGATCCCATGGAACGGAAGGCCTTCTGTCTATATCAACTGCCTCACACAGCTACGTTGCTGTTGTGATGAATGCAACTGAACCCAGACTCCCTGGTTCAGATCATTCCCATGGGCAGGGTTAGGGTTGTTTCGTTATATTCACATGGTAGGCCGTAGAGATACTCATGGTGCCGTGGCCCATGTACACACTGGTGACACCCCTTCGACGCTCTTCTCTTTTGACCTCTACATCATCTAGAACGACGTGGCACTGATACAGTAGTACTACATATGTACGTGGGATAGCATCTGCAATCTGCAATGGTGACCGCCTCAGCAGTTGCGATTTAGCGGCAGCAACTCCTCTGCCACGGAATTTCGTCAACGTGACAGCGTTTTCGAGGTTCCGCTTTCACATTTTCGGGAAATTATGAAGATCCAGCTTGTGGTGGCGTTCGAGGACATGAGTGCCTGTTCGCGCTACCGACAGTCCCATGGCGGGCTGTAAGATCCCAAAACAGGCCAAGGGCAGTGAAGTGAGAACCACTCTTCAGTCTCGTGTTCCTTAGCCCGTTCGGAAAGGGTATGCTCATTCAGGGCATAGAACCGGGCATAGAACCAGGCATTGACCCGGCGCCGGGAAACTCCTCGTCTGCCCTCGGGCGATGCCTGTATCTTAGCGAGTCTGGCACTCTATCGGCTCCCCCATGCGCTTCAGCCTCAATCTCTTTCCGGGCCTCCTCTCTTACGTCCTTAGCAATATCGACTCCCTTGGCCTTGCTCATAGACCTTTCCACATCTGAGATGGTCTCATCGCCACCACGAGTATTCTTCTTGCGAGGCCACATATTAGGCAGAGCGATCTCCTGGAACCTGGGCTCCACACAGCGCTCATCGAACCACCGATGGAGACGTGATTCGACAAGTTGTGCAATCTTGGGGACATCCTGCAGTCTTGAACGACTCCCCAAAAGACTGCGGATAGAAAAGTCCAGACGATAGTCATCGAGAAAGGTAAAGATCATCTTCGCGGGTTCATTGTTGGACGGGTTGCTGGGAATGAACGAAATGGACAGTGTACCGCTGAACCTAACAACTGAAACAGCCAGGGCCACAGGGAGAACGGCGCTGAGCCTCTTGGGATAGTTGAGCAACAACTTTGTCTCTACCGCCAGGGTGATCATATCACTAAGGTCAACGTCCATTCTGGCTTGGAGACGCGCGCCTTCTCTCGTGGCCATGTTGGCGTCGAAGGCCTTGCCGGTTCCAAAGCTAAGGCCATCTTCGTCCACCGGGATGATGCGGCAGTTGCTGAAGATGGGGAAATCTTCGCCCAGGCTAAGTTCCGTAACCTTGATCTCGTCGAGGAAGTCGGGTCGGGCGGTGCCGTTGAGCGCCTTGCTCAGAGAGGAGAGAATCGCATCGTCGTGTTGGGCATCACTGCGGAATTGGGCGATGGTTTGGGCGATCAGCACGTTGAACCAGTCGAGACTTTCGGGTTGATGGCTGTCGACCTTGTAATATGTTTTGCTAAGAATAGACCCGATGGTCAAGATGGGAGGGCCAGGGCGCAGAACATGCTTCTTATTTAGAGCTGGGTTCTGCACCAGCTGGAGCGCGTTGGTTTCTCGAAGGCTGAGGATTGATTTCTTGTGTGCTAACGTTCGCGATCTTCGGTCGGTGGCGCGGATGGAGGCGACGACTTCGGGCGAGGGAGGATCACCAAAGATGAAGAACTTGATGAAGGCGGCGAGCAAGAGCACCACCGAGAGCTGGCCGAGGATGAGACCCTGCGTGAACGACAGGCTGTTAGACGTGGTTGTTCGTCAGTCAGTTGGTTGTGAGAGTCGGGCGCAGGGGGATAGTTTGTTGTTTTGGAAAATTTGGACTTACGTAGGCTCCGACCTTGATGGGCAAATGTCGGCCATCTTCTTGGGGTTATCGAGGGAGCAAAAGCATCTGTCCGTTCGATAGGTGTTCGGAGAGCTGCTTTGGCTGCGTCTGCATCTCCAAAAAGATGGAATGGAACCAGCAAGGTTCCAATCATTTACTAGTGATCCTTATCTTATCGACCTTTTTGGTGACGTCCATCGCACAGGCCAGGGTTACCTAGTGTAGGTAGGTACATCAAGGTACCTGTGAAAGATGCACTGCAGCCCCCAGGCATCGCGACTTGCACATGTAACCCTCCCGTGCCTCACCTCCCCCGGTTTCCCCCTCCATCAACCCTGAGCTTGACAACAGCTCGACCTTCTTGTCATCAAAACAACAAAGCTACCATTGAGCACCATCTTATCTTTAACTTTTAATAATTACCTACTCACTGATTCTCTTCACGTGCTCGACCCAAAGTTCGAAGACACCTCGGGCTTGGATCAATACAACATAAGGTGCCAATCCGCTAAAGCCCCATAAGTCATTGGGAGGCTCAGGAGTTCGGGACCAGGAGAGGACTTGTGAAAGCGCAGGACGTGACGCCTAGTAACTCAAAATTGGAAGCTAAAATCACACGGTTGACTCGCCCAGGATGGATCTGATACAGGCAGCATCCGGCTATGTGACCAAGATGGTGACGGTCGGTGAAAACGCCGGGACTGCCGCTACGCCATCAGCCAAGATGAAGATGCTCTTGCTGGACAAAGACACCGTTCCCTGTATCTCAGCTGCCGTCACTGTATCAACCCTTCTCAACCATGAAGTCTACCTTACCGATCGGTTGGACAATGCTAAACGGGAGAAGATGAGACACATGCGCTGTCTCTGCTTCGTCAGGCCACATCCCGACACCATCGGCCTGTTGATCGATGAGCTACGAGACCCCAAATACGGAGAATATCATCTTTACTTCAGCAACATTGTCAAAAAGTCGGCGCTTGAACGGCTAGCAGAAGCCGACGATCACGAGGTTGTTAAGGTAGTGCAGGAATACTTTATGGATTATGTTGTTATCAACACCGACCTGTTCTCACTCAACATGTCCCTACCCA
Source organism: Neurospora crassa OR74A (assembly GCF_000182925.2). Classification (NCBI taxonomy): domain Eukaryota; kingdom Fungi; phylum Ascomycota; class Sordariomycetes; order Sordariales; family Sordariaceae; genus Neurospora; species Neurospora crassa. The sequence continues at coordinate 1,850,492 of NC_026503.1, read as the reverse complement.
TGAATCGGATATGGAGCGGCAATCCCGATACCTGGAATACCGATTCCTTGCAACGGTGTACCGAAGGGGTTATTTCGGTTTTGTTATCTCTCAAGAAGAAACCTTTGATCAGGTACCAGAAGAGCAGCCCTCTGGCTAAGAAGCTCGCATCCGAAGTTCGATACTGCATGACCCAGGAGGACCAGCTATTCGACTTTCGCAAGGTCGACACACCACCCATTCTCTTGATACTGGACAGGCGAGAGGACCCCATCACACCGCTTCTCACACAATGGACATACCAGGCCATGGTACATCACCTGCTTGGCATTCACAATGGGCGAGTCGATCTCAGTGATGTCCCCGAAATCCGTGCCGAGCTGAAGGAGATTGTCCTCTCACAGGATCAAGATCCTTTCTTCCAAAAGAACATGTACCTCAACTTCGGTGACCTAGGTGGCAACATCAAGGAATACGTGTCGCAGTACCAGTCCAAGACCCAGAACAACGCCAACATCGAGTCCATCTCCGACATGAAGCGGTTCATCGAAGAGTACCCCGAGTTCAGGAAGCTCTCCGGAAATGTCAGCAAACACGTAACCTTGGTCTCCGAGCTTAGCAGAAGAGTCGGCGCGCAGAGCCTACTCGAAGTTAGCGAGGTTGAGCAGAGCTTAGCTTGCAACGATAACCATGCTGCCGATCTCAAGGTAAAGCTGAAACCAACCTGCTATCCTCTCATGGCCGTATACTGATCCTCATCCCAACCTCACAGAACATCCAGAGATTAATCCAATCCCCCACCGTAACCCCGGACAACAAAGTAATCCTCGTCGCCCTCTACGCCCTCCGCTACTCCAAATCACCCTCGAGTCAACTGCCCATGCTCGTTGACCTCCTCTCTGCCGCCGGCGGCGTTCCCACCCGTCGCACCGACCGCGTCGCCAAGCTTCTGGCTTACCACTCCTCCCTGCACGCCACCACTGGTGGCTCCGGCAGTGGCGTAGGTGGTATCGCGGACATTTTCGAGTCCACGGGTATATTTGGCGGCGCCGGCAACCGGTTCAAGGTACTCAAGGGTGTTGAGAACGTGTACACGCAGCATTCGCCCCTACTGGAGACAACGCTGCAGAACCTGGTCAAGGGCAAGCTGAGGGAGCAGCAGTATCCGTTTGTGGACGGCGGGGGTTCGACGAGGGATAAGCCCCAGGATATCATCGTGTTCATCATTGGGGGAGCGACCTACGAGGAGGCAAAGATGGTGGCGGAGATCAATGCGAGTGTGCCGGGGGTTAGGGTGGTGTTGGGCGGTACGACGGTGCATAATGCGCAGAGTTTCCTGGAGGAGGTGGAGGATGCTGTTGGGGGGTGGCCGGAACAGGTGGCGCAGGGGAGGAGGTAGGACACAGGGTGAGGAGAAACAAACAAAAGGAAAGGCGGTAATTTGCGGAAGGGGAGCGAGGCAGGATCTTATCATTATGACCTCGGTGGGATACTTGGTGCTGGAAAAGAACTCTAGATACAGGCACCTTTAAACGTGCTTCGATGACTTACTTGCCTCTATTCCTCTAGCCACCCATCCATTTGTACGTCATCATCACCCATCGCCACTTTATATCCAAGCAGACAGCCCTTTTCTTCCTCATCCCTCAACTTAGACAAGAGTAACACTATCCATACACCCATAACCCGCTGCCACGCCTCCCTCCTCACTCTTGTCCCCCTTCGTCCTCAACAAATACCCGGCCTCCTCATTGAACTTGATCTCCCCACTGCTTTGATCCCACAGACAAGTACCATAAACGCCCAATTCGCAAATGACGCCCCCCACTTCTACCTTGCCGTTCCTGAGAATACTGTTCGCCAGCGCAGGCGGCTCGATGATCTCCATGAGAATAAACGAGTTCCAGTGTTCCTCGGGGATTTTGGCCAGTTGCTCGGGGATCGCCGACCGATAGAAGTTGTTGCCTCCGCCCTCGCGCTGCGGCTTCATCACGTATTTCTGGCATTGAGTGGGGGAAGTGGCGAGGGAGCGGGCGTGCAGGCCGGAAGAAGAGGTATCGAGAGGGTAGATATTTGTAAAGGTCTTGAGGAGACGCTGGGTCTTCTCCGCGGTGGGAGGCATGAACTTGGCCAGCGCGGAGGGGACCGAGTTGGAGTTGCTTTCCTCCGGGGTGGCCAGGACTTGCTGTACTTTCTTCATGCCCGCCAGCTGCGTGAGAACCGTAGGACAGCAGACGGCGTTGGATCGCTCGATCTGGTAGCGCGCCTCCCACGCTTCTTGGTCTGGGTAGTCACCGGGGCCGTAACCGGCACGGAGGTAGACGACGGCTACTTCGAAGACCAGGGAAGGGTTGCTGGGGAGAGTGTAGAGGAGCTGGCGCGTGGGGGTAGAGGCGAGGGTGGTGTGGGTGAGGATGTCGGAGAAAGGGAGGCGGAAGACGGGGACTTTGTTAGGGCCGGATGAGGTGAGGGCGTATTCAAGGTGACGCTGGTCAAAGACGTTGCGCTCACCGGTCTGGGTGAGGAAGAGGACGCACGTGGGATGGCCGAGAGTGGAAGGGCCGTAGGCGTCGAAGGCGGCGCGGAGACCGGCGGCGAGACCGGCGGCGGAGTCGTTGGATGGAAGGTCGAGGTTCGAGGCGGAGGAGGAAGAAGAGAGGAGAGGGTACTCGTGCTGAGCGAGGTGTTTGTGCAGGAGAGAGGTCTGAGTGGACAGGCCGCCGAAGGAGGAGGCGATGGTGTTGAATTCGACTTGCTTGATTTGCAGGGAGGCGTCGTCTTGGTGCACCATGTAGTCGGAGCGGAAGAGGCCTAAAGCGAGGTTCTGTCGGTGATGGGTGATTAGCATGAACTTGATTCAAAGGTTGAGGCTCCTATAATGTTGTAGCTGCTTACTTGGACATAGCCTTCCTTCTTCACACGGAGGTGGACGTTCCATAAGTTGGCAATGAACTCGTCGCCGCCAGCAACCCTTGAGGCTTGTCAGTGAAAATGAAAATTCTCTACTGTCGATGAAACGTACTCCTTGACCATCTCTGTGAGGAACTCCTCATCCTGGCTAATGAGAGCATACAGCTCGTTGTATGTAGTCTGAATAGCCTTTGCCTCCTCAAAGCAGCTCTTGGGGAAGGGGCTGGGAAAGAGGGTAACGGGCGCACTTGTGGCGAGGATGCCTTCGGTGTCGTTACCGGCGATGGCAGGTGGTGGGCGAACAGTGAGGCCATGGGCTACAGTCCAGTCCTTGACGACTTGCACAAGTCGTTCTTTTTCGGCATCTTGGAGAAGGGGAGGGTATGAACCCTGAGTAATGGAAGACATTGTGGTTCTTTTTTTCTTTTTTTTTTCTTTTTTAATAATCTGGGATGTTGTTAGTTGAAATACTTGGTGTAGATAAATTGAGGGGTCACTGATGAGTGAAGAAACTAGAGTGAATGGCATCGTTTTCGAGGGTGGTTGTGAAGAACAACTTCCTCGAGCTGTTGTGTGCCGAGCTAAGGTGTGCTCGTAGAACTCGACATCTTCGGGAGCGTCCACGAGATTGGACATGTCAAGACTTACGTTGTCTGCGAGTTTACACCAGCTGGGATGCAAAGGATGCTGCAGTGAAGATGGGATGGATGATGGATGAAGCCGTCTGCAGAGGTCAGGATTGGTGCTAAAGCGAGTCTCAAGTGGAAGTACTGCGTATACTATGGAATGGTGGGGCGCTGTCACTGCCAAATGTCACGGAACTGCGGGTTCAGTGTCGAGACGCAGGAACATGCGGCGTAAAAGTTGTTTGTTCTCTTGACACTTTGGCCGACTGGCTGAATGTGATGCGTCCTTTCAGATGGAACGTATTTAATCATGTCTTGAAATTCGGTTCTGCCCGTCAAGATGAATTTGTAAGCTTCTAGAGGTATCTTTTCTTGACATGGGATGGTTGTTACAAACGTACCTGCCACAGATACTCCATTCCATTACCTACCTACCATAGGTAGAATACGGGCAGTTGCACTCCTCTCCACTGCTGCAGCCTGGACCTCTGGTACCCCTCATTCAGTGCAGGAGATGCCGATTTGGCAGGTACCACTGGGAATAATTCTCTACATGAGATGTAGAGGTATCTTACTAGTATTTTACCAGGCACCATACGGATTTCTTACCTACCTACGCCATATTACCTCTAGGCCTCAGCATCAGAAACAGCTGACTCGAATGTTGCTCGAAATACTGTATTCGAAAATGGATAGGCGCAACTGTCCATTTGAAAATGCGAGGATAAGACGAAGAGTGAGTTCGCCTTATACATGAGTACGTCCGACTCGCTCACATTCTGCTTTGTGTAATTAACATTTTGCTGTATGTAGTACACAATCGTTACACAAACTATTGAAATTGTGCCAGCCACCTATGTACTATACTGAGTAGTGTAGTATTGCCCAACAGATAACGTGACTTCGCGTTCCGCGTGTCTGAAACCTCAGCAACGATGACCGCCCGAGCGAGGAGACTCCCAAGGTTCCCCGCCGTCCCGTCCCGTCTGGCAAGACCCGTCGGCCAGACTTTATCCGCACATCACCGCAACTTCGACTTTGTATAACGCATCCGGCCATCGATGCCATCAGCCGCGCCCAAGCTGCTTCAAGGCGAGGCATCTGACTGTGTAAGACGAGGATTATCAGCAGATGCTCTCAACCCCGGCGGGTAAGTTTTTATTTTTTGAAAATGTTCATCGCGGTCACATCAATCCGCCTTGGATTGTTTAGGTCAAGGAAACCTAACCCCCGTCCATTTCCCCGATCCACCTTCACCTTGTTCTCAATGACCGCGACACCGAGCAGCTGAGGCAGTCAACAGCAGCCGCTATTGCGTGTCGCAATTTTACATTTCATCCCAATCGAACATCGCATCAAACATCGCCTTGATTCACGGCCCCCATTGTCATAGCCAACGGCAGGTCTTCCTCCTGGGCCAAATGACGTCCGTTTGAGTTTCTGTTTCATCCAGACTCTATCCCCGCCCTCTCTCCCCCCCACCACGACCAGGAACATCTCACTTATTACAATGTAATAAACTGCAAACTCGGTCTCAAAGTTCGATTTAGCGCTCGAATCCTCGGTTTGCTCAGGGCACCTCCAGTCAGGAACGCTTCACGGCTCATTTTGTCACAGGTTTCTGCATTCCCCACAATAAATATCTATATACTCTTTCGTTTGCTTTTCTTCATCATCATCATTCCCATCATCATCTTGCCCCTCCGCGGAAGTGATCAGGATCTTAACGCCTTGAGCAGACACCCAAGAATATCTCTCCATACGCGCCTTCGAATGACGAAATCGGTTGCTAAATGCCAACATTAGGACCAATCTCAAAATCGCCATGAGCCGACTCAGTTAACGATACTAAATTGCAAATTTCTCAGTCTTTCATCAAGCGGCAGCATAATTATCAACCCCCAAAGCAAAGGAGTAAATATCTCCGTCATTGATCCAACACAGATTGCTTTCACACTTGTAATGCTCTCCTTTCTACTCGTATAGGCATTCTTGGTGTGATACTAATGACCGCCTCTATCAGCATCAGAAACTCGTTTAGCGCCTACGCAATGGCCGAACTCAACGAAAATGAACCTTTCCACTGGGATGTCGAGCGGGTGGTCAAAGAGCTATGCACCCCGGAGCGTACATGGGATGCGCCTGCTCCGCATAAGCTGCCCGACCCCGAACGCCTTGCATTTAAGCTGCGCGAACTCGACATCGATGGAGAGACACTCTTGATGTACCCAGACGAATACGGTTGGCCTACGTTTTGGGAAATGCTAGGCATAAAAAAACTTGCCCACCATTTATCCATCGGAAAAGCCATCAAACAGTTTAGGGAGACTAGTACTCTTTACTATCGACAAAGGAGGGATATCGACCTTCCGAAAGGTCTGCTGAGTACGACTCCGGCCATCAAGCCGGATCCTCTGGATCCCTCTGAGCCGACACCTCCTCTTGTCGATAATTCCATCCCAGAGCCAACTGCCGCGGCGATCGATGGCCCGGTCTCTGAGCCAAGTCCTGCGGGAGTCGGCAATGCAGCTACGGATGCAAGTCCTGCTATAGTCAACAACACAGCTGTGGAAGCGAACTCTGTTATGCTCAATGATGCCGCTTCCGAGCCAACTCCTGGTGTGGTCAGCGCTCCCGCTTCTGAGACTGCTCCTGTCATGACAGGTTCTGCTGCCGTCGCGCCGACGCCGATGGAGGGTGTCATAAGTCAGCACGCCGCCCCTGCAGAGCAAGCGCAGGATGTTCAAATGTCCGGTATTCCTGACCGGTCACCAGAATCACCAGAGAAGCGCGCTTTAGGCAACGGCCTTCGGCAAGATACCGAGGAGGTCTCGAGGGACCCGGAGCGCCCTCTTAAAAAGAGGAGGATCGCTCCCACCATTGTATCGACAGTTGCCCCAGCTCAAGCGAGGTCATTTATCCCCACAGAAGGTGACATGTTCTACCACCCTTTGCTCGATATTCCATCCTCTCAGACTGGAGCCTCTCAGACTGGAGCCTCTCAGACTGGAGCCTCTCAGACTGGAGCTTCTTTCCGTTCAGCTACCCTTCCAACGAGCACCTTTCTTTCCGATGCCAATTTTGATCGGTTTTTGGACGTCGATGACTCAAAATTCAGTTATCTTGGGTCTTCCGCCTTGCGCTCCGAGGACATAGCAAGTCTCCCGTACAACTTTGAGTCTGATGACGACGGCGACGACAAAGAGGCTAGTGAGGAGTTCACTTGGGTCAGGTCTGGTGCGGTACCACCAGCGCGCGCCCTACAAGTGGCTCGGGTAATGAGAAAATTCTTCCGTAAACGCAGCCCTTTTGTGAATGAGGACGAGGAGGTCGTCTTGGACTTTGGAGAGGACGATGACGGCATGTCGGTGGATTCAGAAACATACCGAGAGTATGAACAGGAGGAGCAAGAACGGAAAGCTCACCAAAGCATGCACGGGTCTACACAGCTCAGTGAAGTGCAGGCTGAGGAGGCCATAGAAGATGCTATCCAGAGACTTGAAGTCAGCTGGGAAAAGATCAAGAAGCCCAAATTTGAAAGACGTGCCTGGAAGATATGGCAAGACGCCCGGCGAAACCGTACCCGTCTAAGCCTCATTACCTTCGCGAAAAACCAGCTCAGAAGCCTCGAAGTCCGACTTGAAAATATGGAAAAAGAGCTTTTGATTCAAAAATGGTTTAAAGAGGACAAGATCGAGGCCAAGGTTGAAGGGTTTTTGGAGGAGAGTGTCTACGACAGAAAATACCAAACTTGGCTCCTTAACTTGCTCGAGAACCCTCATGAGCCGCCCAAGCCTTCGACGCTTCCCAGGCTAAAGCCGGAACCCAAGAAAGAGAGAGAGACACTCGCAAGCGACGAAGAACTCTTAACGAGCGATTCTGAAGAAGAGGACCAGTTTATCGAGGACGATCTTTCGCCAGTAGATCAGATGGTCATTGATCCAAAGGAAACTATTCCATCTATCCGACCTAGCACGCCTGTCCGCCCCTTGAACCCATCGACAGAAGAGAATTCAACAAACCAAATACCGGAAGAAGAAGCAGAAAAAGAAGAAGATACTACTGCTCGACCCTCTGCGGTCGATGATGAGACAGGGACAGTGAATAAGGTTGAGCCAACAACACCTCAACGCATAATTCATACAATCCCAGCAGAACCTATCGAAATTTTGTCCTCACCATCCGACGTGGACCAGCTTGCCAACGTTCCTCCTCTCACTGATGTTGATACCATCGGCAAACTTGGAACGCAGTTCTGGGCAAAGCACAGGGACGGCGAACGGCTTGTGATTGCTGCTCTGTGGAGCTGGTCACCTTTGCGGCAGTCGGAGATTTTTGATACCATTCAAGATCGCGGAGACAAAGAGACATGGAAGGAGCATATTCAACCACTCATTGACCGAGCCGCTACCGGGATCTCTAGGATCGATGTCGACCCGGACTCGATCAGCCTCATTCTGGCCCTTTTGTTTCTCACATATTCTGACTTTAGCGAAGGACGACTCAAGATTAGATCGACTACCCTTCGTTGCGTTACCTGCCAAAAGCTCCACCGGGAATATCTGCGGTTTGGAGAGTTTTTCAACTTTTTGCAGAATTGCATTCGCTATTTTCGATCCGAGCCCAAATCACCCACTCCAATGGAGATGACCTCCGCTGAATCCCCGGAGGCAACTCAAGATATACCTATGGATATCACAAGCGAGTCTGAGCATATGGATACAGACTTGGAGGAGCTGTCCTCCCAGTTCCCTCTGTCATCTGCGAAGAAAGGCCGACGACCCAAACATGACGAAAAGGCCAAAAAGCTCCGAGTCGATTCCAAGGCATTGTTGAAACAAATGGACGAACGCCGTAAGCTGTTGCGGGCGAAACTTGCCGAAACTGGATCAGTACCGAGTGACAAGTCACGTCTCATCATCAACGAAACCAAAGAATCCGACGACCTTCCTTTGATCTACGTTCATGAGGAGATTGGAGGGAGAATTAAGGACCATCAGATAGACGGTGTCCGCTTCATGTGGGACCAGATCGTGGTTGAGTCAAACTCACGCCAGGGGTGCTTACTTGCCCACACCATGGGTTTAGGCAAGACGATGCAAGTTATCACCTTGCTGGTTGCCATTGCTGAGGCATCTCAATCCGACGACCCTCGGGTAGTTGCCCAGATCCCCAAGGACCTTCGGGTTGGTAGACCCTTGATTCTCTGCCCTTCTGGTTTGGTTGAAAATTGGATCGACGAAATCTGTAAATGGGCGCCAAAAGACATCTTGGGGACTATCACCAAGATTGACGCGTCGACGGTGCCACCCAGCGAGCGGGTTCTGCTCATCAAAGAATGGGCGCGGTCTCGAGGCGTACTAGTCATGGGCTACGAATTGTTCAGGTCTCTAGTCTCAGGAAACGAAGACAACGTGGCTGAACTGCTACACAGTTCTCCATCGATTGTGATCTGCGACGAGGCTCATCGGTTCAAGAATAAGACTTCCAAGTTGTACGCTGTAGTCCAAGACTTCCACACCATGAGCCGTATTGCCACGACGGGATCACCCTTGACCAGGAACGTAATGGATTACTATTCCATGATCAACTGGGTAGCTCCCAACTACCTGAGTGATGTGGGAGAGTTTAACCAGAAATACGCCGAACCTATCAGCTTGGGTCTACATGCCGACAGCACCGACGCGCAAAAGAGGCTCGCCAGAGAACGCCTGCAAATTCTCAAGGCCATTGTCGCGCCGAAGGTGAATAGGAAGGACATTCAAGTCCTGGTCGACGAGCTTCCGCAGAAAAGGGAGTTCATCCTCACCATCCAGATGACCAAGGTTCAGCGAGATGCTTACCAAGAATATCTGGAGACTGCACAGCGGAACAAGGGAAATGACCTTTATCGCACCGCCTGCGTTTGGGGTCTCATCGCCTCTCTAAAGCTGCTCTTGGCGCATCCCAAAATCTTCAGAAGCAAGATGGAGGAACGCTTAAGTACCAATCCAGCATTGGTCAAGGGCAAACAGCGGATAACAAACGATGAAGACCCAGAGAGCGATGAAGTTGATGAACCACTGGATTTGTCGCGGGACACGCTAAGGAATGTTCTCGCCAAGGTGTCGATCAGGGGCATCGACGACATTGTGCATTCTACCAAAGTCACTGTGCTCTTGCAAATCCTTAAGGAGTGCAAACAGATCGGCGACAAGGTACTTGTCTTTTCTCAAAGCATCCCAACCTTGAACTTTCTGCAGGATCTGTTCAAGCTGAAGAAGATCAATTACAGAAAATTAGATGGAAAGACACCGGTCAGTCAACGCCAGGCTGCTGTCAAGGAGTTCAATGCGGTTGATTCACTCGATGTCTATCTGATTTCTACCAGGGCTGGTGGTGTTGGTCTCAACATTCCTGGGGCCAATCGCGTAGTCCTCTTTGACTTTGGCTTCACTCCCGCGGAAGAGCAGCAGGCTGTCGGTAGAGCATATCGGATTGGCCAAGAGAAGAAGGTGTTTGTTTATCATCTTAAGGTCGGCGGTACCTACGAGACCGCCATTCACAATCTGGCAATCTTCAAGAGGCAGTTATCGGAGCGGGTTGTGGATAAGAAGAAGCCAATCCCCACTTCAACCAGGATGAGAGAGTACTTCATTACACCCCCTGAGAACCTGGAGCAAAAGGATCTGTCAGCTGTGAAGGGCCTTGATCCAGCAGTCTTGGATAAGGTCCTTGCATCCGCCGAGTGCGGCAGTATCATCCGCGAAATCGATTCAACCGAGACTTTCGAAAGGGAGGAAGTGTATGAGTTCACTGCAGAGCAACACCGAGAGTTGAACAAGCAGATTGAGCTGGAAGAGCTTCGAATCAACAACCCTGAGGAGTACTACAAGCGGCAGATGCCAACAGGCTCGGGATTTGCGCTGCCATCCCTTCCACCCAATCTTGGTATGCCAATATCTACGGGCGGTGAGTCCCCGTCCGCGCTGCTCAAACACGCACAACAAAACACAAATCACCAACGTCAGCTAATCCGAATTCTAGTCCCACTCCACCTCAGAGACAAACATAACCCAACAGCACCTGGCTCAGCTCCTGGTATCCCCCCCTCTGCTGCGAACAACATTTCTGCAAGCACCCAAGCGGGTGCACCAATTCCACGAGTAGCTTCAACCGTCATAGCGAGCCAAACAGTTGCGTCATCACCAAGCCCGGCTAACGGTCAAGTGGCCGCGTTGAATCCCATTCTCGGAACCAATACGCACTACAAGGTGGCCGAAGCTGCGAGAAAGCCCGCTACCCTCAAAGCGCCTGAAATTATCCCCAAACCAAGGAAACCGGAGGATACTACCCCAAAACTTCTCGAGGCTCTCGGCGAAGTACATAGAAAGCTTCGGGATGAGGGTTATGACATGTCCATCCATCCGCAAGATCTGGTTATGCAGATCAATTCGGAATGTGATCGCCAGGATATGGCCGCAGGAACGCTCCCTAGAATGGATAAACTGCGAAGCTTGTGCAAAGCGGTCACAGAGAGTACCAGGTTTGGAGAGGCTTTGCTCGCAGGATACCTCACGCCGAATGAGGCAGTAGCTATGGGCATGGCTCAGATGAAGGCCAAGATCGCCGAATTTCAAACCATGACAGACGACTGCTTTAAACAAGAGTTGTGGGCGCGTCACAAAGCCAGCGTAGGCACACCACCACTACCAACACTCCGCCCCGCATCAAGTGGAAGCCGAAGAAGTAACCAGCAACATAACTGACAAATGAAACAACCCAACAGCACGCCTCGAAATCGACGGCCGACGTGACAGTCAAAACCGAGACAACAAAAATGCGACCACCTCTTGCGGAATCTGATGCTATAGACGGTATAGCAAGAAGCAGCAGCACCAGCACGACCACCAAGGCCACTCCTAGCCGAACGTTGACGGAAGAGATCGAACGGAAGAAGAAGAAGAAGAAGAAAAAGGAGGAAAGGAAAAAGCACAAGAGGAGACTTCAACCGGGTGGCACGGCCGACATGCCCCTAGTGATTGATGACGACTGAAAGTATCGTTTACCCATTTTCCTAGAGTCGATAACCCCTCTATTTTCCGTTCTGCTGTCTATCGCCCTCTTGAGATACCCTGTCTTTTTTTTTCCATTTACTTTCAGTCATAGCTTTGGCGTTCCGGTAACAACGAGCAAGGATATTATCAGCGGTGGGAAGAAGGACGATGGAGGCAAACATCAGCAGATTGAGGACTCTGTCGGTACGGCTCAGGGTTGGACAGGTATTGCGTTATGAGGAGGATGGTATGATTATGATTACCAGCAGTATTCTATATAAAGTGCATGAGGCATCTAAAGGAGCGAGCATTTTGTGGATTTTGATTTCACTTGGCGATGATTCAGTCGGCATGGGGACAGGGCAACATGGCGCTTTTAGGAAGGAGATACCCTCAGTGACTACACCTAGACGGAGATGCATGGCTTACTTTTAGTATATACTGCGTACAGATGGTATGTCGATCCCGCAACCAGACATGGTTCACAAACCCCGTCCCCGGATTATGACGTTGAACAAAGTGACTCTTGAAGGCAATTACCCCATACAGTACATGCCCTATCGAAACGAAATGGATGATTTCATTACGTGCAAACCGCATCGCAATGGTAGCTTAGATGTACATAACAGAAGACAGGTGGTTGGCAATGACTGACCGACTGGATGATGAGAGGCAAAGGACGGCGGTTGAGGTGCCAAAGGTACGTCTACGATGTACTTACATTTCTGTACGGCGCTGTACGGAGGCATTCTGGACCCCGCTGCCGCGTGGAGCACCTTTGGGCTAGCTGGGCCCGGCCGGTCATCGCTGCAGAAAGGTTCCAGCCAATCAGAATGAGGCTATTAGTGAAGAATCGCATTTGAAACCCAAAAAGTAGTCCGGGGCATCCGATTGCCGAGACGATTCCGAGTCCCGACTCCCGGAGGCAGAGGGAAAGCGGCAACGGTACATATGTACATACGTCGTTCTAGTGTACTGTTAGGCGCTGGTACCTACCCATGTATGTAGTCATACGTTGGATGGCATGTTACAAAAGAATAAGAGGACTCGAGAAGAACAAGTATGTACGCCACTGGGTTCGGGTAAAGAATTAGGCGGTGGTATGTGTATGTAGTAATCACATTGAAAGTCGCAAAAGAAGAAGTCGCAAAAGAAGAAGTCACAGAAGAAGAAGAGGAACAAAACCCCAAAAAGGGACAAGTTCTGGGTTGGGGTCATAAGATCGGAAAAGAGCAAGATGAAAATATGTATGGAGTGTACAAGTGCACAAACCTCGAACGATCCGGGACTCGCTGATCCGGTCCGGCCAGATACCTATCCATCCATCCAGAAGAGCCGGACAGATCCACATGCGTCCGCAGGGACCGTCGAACAAGACCCCCCCGCTTACAGTGCCCCCTGGGAGCTGACTGGTTGGTCAATTCCAGTAGTGTACTGGTCTACGACGGAGGCTCGCCGAGCCATGGAAAGTTGTCGACCGCTGTGCCCACCTATCTTTTTGCCTCAGCTTTTTTTTCCCCCGAAGAACATCTCCTTCCTCCTTCTCTTCCTTTTTTTCCCCAAACCTTTCCACTCCACGCCCGTACATCCCCGAAAGTTGATTCTCAAACGGCTTTGCGGATCCTCCTAGACGACGACACCAGTTGCCATCGCCAAACACCACGCCCATCATGGACTCCGTTCTTCGCCAGTCCAAGGCCGTGTGCCCCTTCATGAAGAAGGCCACGGCTTCCAGCCTCCGCGCCATGACTACCGCCGCGCGCCCTGCCGCTTCTCCTTGCGGCGGCGCCATTTCCAAGCTGCAGGTCCTCGCCCACCGCTGCCCCGTCATGGGCAAGGCTATGGCTGTTCAGTCTGCTCGCACTGGAGGCCGCGCCAGCGCTGCTCCTGCTTCCTTCGTTCACAAGGCCAAGCTGCACACCGGCCGTCCCCGTGAAGCGCAGGCTGTCGAGGGTGTCTTCACCGGCCAGAAGGGTGAGTTGCGCAGTTCCTGTGTTTTGCCGTGCTACAGTATGTTGACTTTGCTCTACTCTTCGCAGCCGGTCTTCCTCCCCATCCTCCCGTGAAGCCTACGACCGCCACCGCCGCGAACCCGTCGCCGGCTGCCTGCACTGTTTCGGGCAACTTTGGCACCAAGTTCAACTATGAGAAGTTCTACGAGAACGAGCTGGAGAAGAAGCACAAGGACAAGTCGTACCGCTACTTCAACAACATCAACCGCCTGGCCAAGGACTTCCCCCGTGCCCACATGGCCACCAAGGAGGAGAAGGTCGCAGTTTGGTGCGCCAACGACTACCTCGGCATGGGCCGCAACAAGCACGTCCTTGAGGCCATGCACACTACCCTCGATGAGTACGGCGCCGGTGCTGGTGGTACAAGAAACATCTCGGGTCACAACAAGCATGCTGTCGAACTCGAAAATAGTCTGGCTAAGCTCCATGCTACGGATGCTGCGCTCGTCTTCAGCTCGTGCTACGTCGCCAACGACGCGACGCTGGCTACCCTCGGTAGCAAACTCCCCGACTGTGTGATTCTCTCCGACAGTCTTAACCACGCCTCCATGATCCAGGGTATCCGTCACTCTGGCGCGAAAAAGATTATCTTCAAGCACAACGATGTCGAGGATCTGGAGAAGAAGCTGGCTGCCCTGCCGCTACATATTCCCAAGATCATCGCCTTCGAGTCAGTGTACAGCATGTGCGGATCCATCGGTCCCATTGAGAAGTTCTGTGACCTGGCGGAGAAGTACGGTGCCATCACCTTTAACGATGAAGTCCACGCCGTCGGCATGTACGGCCCACACGGTGCTGGTGTCGCTGAGCACCTCGACTGGGAGGCTCACCAGCGCGGCGAGACCAAGGGAACCATCGCCGATCGCATTGATATCTACTCGGGAACCCTGGGCAAGGCCTATGGCTGTGTCGGTGGCTACATTGCCGGCAGCGCCAAGCTGGTTGACACCATCCGCTCGCTCGCCCCCGGCTTTATCTTCACCACCACCCTCCCGCCCGCCGTCATGGCCGGTGCCCGCGCCGCCATCGAATACCAGATGAGCTACGACGGTGACCGCCGCCTCCAGCAGCTGCACACCCGCGCCGTCAAGGAGGCCCTCGCGGACCGTGATATCCCCGTCATCCCCAACCCCAGCCACATCATCCCCATCCTCGTCGGCAACGCCGAGCTGGCCAAGAAGGCCTCGGACAAGCTCCTCAACGACCACCAGATCTACGTCCAGAGCATCAACTACCCCACCGTCCCCGTCGGCCAGGAGCGTCTGCGCATCACCCCTACCCCGGGCCACACCAAGCAGTTCCGTGACCACCTCGTCGCCGCTCTCGACTCCATCTGGACTGAGCTCGGCATCAAGCGCACCAGCGACTGGGCCGCCGAGGGCGGCTTCATCGGCGTTGGCGAGGCCGAAGCCGAGCCCGTGGCTCCCCTCTGGACAGACGAGCAGCTTGGCATCGCCGATGCCGTCGCTGAGCTCCGCGCCCAGGCCTCCGACGAGAAGAAGGGTGTCATCAACCAGCTTCTTGAGAGCGTTGCGCTCGAGCAGGAGCGGGAGGCGCTCAACGCTGCTGAAGAGGTTGCTGACGCTGCCAAGGCCGCCGCTGCTTCCGCTTAAGTTTTCTTTCTCTTCTTGAGGAAGAAGCTATAAGCAAAGCATCGTTGCTCCAGTGTGACGAGGTGAAACAAACAAGGGGAGCTCAACGGGCCCTTTTCTTTTCTTCTCCTGAAAGGAAAGGAAAGCACCTCACGTTCCTTGGAGCGAGCGCGCGCGGCACGGAGGAGGAGTGGAGCAACGATGTCAAATTTGTCCTATTTTATTTTTATTGGGATCTATTCAGGCGATACCAACTTGCCTTTATGTCCTCTCTACCACTATACCAATACCTTGGTCCTTTTAAATTCGTTCCGTCACGCCTCTGGCGTACGCCATCTTGAATAACAAAATCAAAAGATTTTTTTGGCTGGGACACCACAAAAGATGGTGTCCCAAAGAACCCGAATGGGTCAAACGCCGCTACACAATTCTTCTCCGTTCCTGATATGCTTTTCGTGTGAAATGTGATGCCATTTGTCAAAGCTGACGTGTATGAAATGTATGAATTGTCTTACCGTGGAAACATGTCCGTTTGCCAGATGCAAAGTTTTCCCACGGTGATGGCGTCTCTGTCTTTACGCAAGAAAGATGTTTCAGATCTCTCCTTGACGCCAAAAGCCAGAAAAGACTGATATCCACCCGAGACACCTATCCGTTTAAACAATAACCGAAATACTTGGGCACTGAAACTGACAGAGAGTGAAGGATCCAGATTTACACCCTCAAGACACCTAAATGACAACCCAACATCCAACACCCGAATTCTCATTACATCCACCACTCCATTATCTCTCCTCCGCCTTTTCTCCCGTCCCCTCAACGGAACCCATCAAACAGTTCCCATATCCAACCTGGCACCCAACTTGTGCCCAGCAGTACAACAACCCGGAGCCACATCTCCCTGCCGACCCGCAGCACTCCCCAAACCTACTTCCCAAGCACGTCTGGCCAAATTCGGGGCCACACTCGCCGTTGATGCTGATGGTTAAGTCGCCGCCGCCGCCCGTTGGTGGGTTCGCAGATGTGGTTGCTATTGTTGTTGGTTTTGTTACTGATGTAACAGAAAAAGAAGTCAAGTTGGTCAGCTCAGCAATTTCCATACACCTAGCCATAAATGTGTTATTCTGGCTAAATTTGTTGGGAGAAGATCATCAATATGATGGTTCATGAGAGACAGACGGTAGAAGGGAAAGAAGGGAAGGGTAATACCACAGTTGCTAACCCTGCCCCCCCTCGAAAAAAAATTGGGTTTGGCGAGCGAGAGCTCACGGTATCAAGAGATGGATGATGGAAGGGGCTAGGAGAGGCCGGCAGGGCGGGGGAAATGCCTTACTTATTGTAGAACGAGTGCTAGATGTGCTTGTGCTCATGGTTGGAATAACTAGAACGGTAGATCTCGTGCGAATGCTTGTGCTAGTAGTGGAAGTGCTCGTAGTTGGTGGAACAAGGACGCCAGTGGATCGTGTTCTAATGCTTGTGCTTGTGCTTGTGCTAGTTGCAAGGACTGTGGATCTCGTTGTGGTACGAATGCTGGTGGAAGTGCTCGAGGACTTGATGCTGGTGGTTGATGTAGTAGTTCTTACCGACGACGAGGTAGAGCTAAGCGACGGAACGGCTGGTCCAGTACGGTACCAGTTTTCTGCCGGGTCGCCCAGACACTCTCCTACTGTTACCGCCCTGTATCCCTTGGAAAAAAGTGAAGTTAAGATGTAGTCAGTCAAGTTGTAGACCGTCTGTACATGAATGTCGTGTTCGATCTGAAGGAAGCTGTCGTAAGCCGGATTGGAATTCTTAACTGCCTTATCCCAGATGTTCTTGCTAGTTTGGATCTGTCTCGCGTCGTCGTGCAGATAGCCCTCAGTGTCAAGATCGAAGTAAATGGCATGGTAGCCGAGTGTTGACAAGACGTTTTGGCAGTTCTTCCCGCAGATCGAATAAGGGGGCCTAATCGAGAGTTAGAAGTGAGGGTATAGTCGAGAATACGTTCAAACGTACCTCATATACGTTGGAAAGAAACCAAGGATGGAGTTAAATGCAATCTCGTTCCACACCATCTGGTTCGTCATTTGAGTGTTAGTCAACTGACTGGCATTCTCGTGGGACCAAGTATGGCTGGCAATTTGGTGGCCCTCTGCATGCATTCTCTATGAAGGAAGTCAGTAAAGAGTGGGCCACAGAGTCTTTGAGGATAAGTTATTACCCTGATAATCGCCGGATAGGGAGTACTTGGGTCATTGATCATTCCTTTACCGATATTGTTACCCGTAATGAAAAAGGTGGCCTTGGCTCCATAGCTCTGTATCCAACGTCAGCCGTTATCCTCCGTGATCAAGTGAGGGGGTTCCAACCTTCAACTTGTCGAGTAGATCGTTAGTGTAGAGGTATGGCCCATCATCGAATGTCAACGCAATTCCTCCGTCGATAACACAGTCGTAGATCCCCCCTCCACCATAGAGGACTTTGCCCACTTTGGGCCTCGCAACTCCTGATGTGTCCGGCCCGGAAGGCTTTTGGTTCTATGCCGGCTGTTAGTGAAATCTTTGTGGTTATAGTTTGCGGGATCAATTCATACCCCATCGCATCCCGGGCCATAGTTTATTTGGCAATCGGGAGCAGTGCAATAGTCCTCACCCACTCCACACCATCTATCAGGGGGATGTCAGTACTCATACCCATCAGCTTGAAGCAAGGAGAGTAGTCAAACCCTTCAAAGGAGCAGCACTTTCCAGCTGCACAACTCCCAAGTCCTGGCCCGCATTGTTGATCGTCCGCATCTCGCTTGCGCGGGCCAGATTTCTGCTTGGGTGTTGGCGCTCTCTCACTCAAAGGAGTAGCTGCGTGCATAGGTCCCGAACGAAGAGCCTTTAATTCGGACAGAAAGTTCCTGCCTCCCAGAGCCTTTGGCACATGCTGGCCACCGCTGGTGTCATGGGCAAACGTCAAGCCAAGCGAAGCGGCTAAGAGAGCGGAAGACAGCTTCATCGTTGTAACCGGTCAGAGGACGATAACCACCGGCGGGTATGGCATCCAGTGGCTATGTGCCAGTACGATAAAGACCAAAAGTGAAAGTAAACAGACGAGCCACAGGATGTGCAAATTGGTGATGAAAAAGAAGAACCAGGCCTCGTAAAGTATGGGAACAAGGACTACTGGCCGGCCTTGATTTATCGAGTGGAAAGACAAAATATATCGCAAGTACATGCGGTAATGTTGCAGATCGAGTCAACATTAAGATTGCATGGAAGGGTGGGGAACAACATAAAGGAAGACCAACGATGCCATGTCTCTGGGAGAGGTGACATTAATAGAGTATACAATCACAAGGTTGCCATGTACAAGTTATCGTCCCTCCCACTGTTAGCCATGCCTTTGCAGTTGTGGGATCTTGCCTTGCTTCGTTTCTCTCGCTGCAGCAGCGGTAGGCATGTTGGGTGCTCGTAACATGGGGTCACAGTGCTTGAAGATGATGTGTAGTTGGAACCCGACTCGTACAAAATGCAGCCTCGGAACGAGGAAGACTGGGACCCCGGCTCTATCCCGCGAAGAGTTCCTGCCGGTAGCCGACGAGGTTAAGAATATCCGCCATTCTGGAAGAACGAGCTGTCGAGCTGCTGCTCCTTTCGGTGAACATGTCATTTGTGTGACAAGCTCCTGTTTCCGCGGGTGCGCCACCCAGTGTGTTTGTACATATTTGAGAAGAGAAGGTACCAAGAAGCTCACGGATGTTGAGGTTCCATTGCAGAGGTAGGCAAGCATGGTGATACCGAGTCGGACGTCACAACCGCCGCCACAACGTCGGAATTGAAGAGGAGGTACAAAGAATTGTACTTCGGGAACGATACACGGCGCCACGGCGTAAGTAATTCGAGAACCCGGCCGAGGCAATATGAAGGTATCCGTGGGTATTCGGTGGTTATAGCAAAGATGATCCCCGAGTAGGACCATGGCACTCACTTGAAGATGGTCAAGGAGACCTTTAATCCGGAGATGTATCGATGTTCCCTTGACTCAAATGGGAAAAGCTCTATGAATGTTTGTTCTCTTGCAAGGTGGAATTTGCGGGGGATCAGCCTCATGGCCGGCTGATATTCCAGTCGCTTGCCGAACGGTAGATCTGGGGTCTTCGAGTGCCAGGGAGACTTCATTGCTAGGGGCAAACTGGAAATAACCCCCAAAAGAGGTGATGGTGCGGCAAAATACACAAATAGGCCGAATGGGAAAGGATGTCGCGCTGGGATACCGGAGCGTTGTCAATATCTGAGTTTCGGCTGAATTGGTGTATTGATGGAGCAGCGGCAGAGGAACCGACAACCATGCTCTGCGAAAAGTCGGTTAGCAAACGTGATTGCAACAACAAGACGAGGAAAACGTCAGCTTTGTGGAAACCTGCCGTGTCTTTGCGACGAAGGGACTGTAAACGAAGGTGATTGAAGCATCCGCTGAACGTTACCACAATTTGGTTCCTGGAGTCATGAGATGGGACGTTGGCTGCCTCATACGTTCCGCGTCCTCAGTTTGGGGCCAGCAAGAGAAGATCTCGACACTGTTCACTCGGCGGTCTTGTAGCAAATTCAGTTTATCCCGAGTCGAGGAAGGGTTTGTGAAAGGAGGGAAAGGCCTTGAGGTATTGCAGGAAGTGACGAGCAAATTTCTCCGCGCTTGCCGTTCCCCCCCGATAGCCCCCTCTGGATCACGAAGCTGATGCCTGCGCTACCTCTACCAGTGTCGGTAAGAGCTACTCTAACCTCCGAGATGCCAGATTGGGTAGGTACCTCTAGGTAGGCTGGTGTGTCGGGCTGGAAAGGGAAGCTTTCACCTTCTTAGGTTCCTTCCTTTCTCAGATTCAACTTCTCCCCCAGCCAGGATGCTGTGTGAGGCGCATTTCGAAATGACGAGAAATACATCGATGTCTCATGCACAGGGGCACCTTGAGCGCCTCAACCTCGTCTCTGCAACCATCCACGATGCATACATTAATTGCATGGCACAATCTCCGTCGACCATGGGACTGTCCGCCAGAAAACCAGGAAGGCCAGCTGTCGTCGTCATCCAGGACCCAAACTCTGGCTGTGTGACTGTCGCTAAGCTGAAAATGACCCCATCGCTCTCCATCAGATCATAGATGGCTGTTGTAGTAGCTGAGGTGGTCGCTCGATGCGGAAACTTTCACAGCCCAAGCGATACAGCATAACACCATCACCCCTTTCTGCGGTGTTAACGTGCCATGCATCAGGTACGCGACTCTACCCATATGTTGTATCATCTCTTCTTTCCCTCGAAGAACCCTCCATGGCCGTGTTATTCTTGACATCCCTGGCCTGTAGTCGGGATGTGGCTCTATCTCAAGCCCAAGCGCATGTATCGATTCCCAAAGTCTCTCCCTTTTTCAGACTGCTGACCTGCCGGCGTGGGTATATGAGCGCTAACGTCAAACCCATGAGCCTTGAGCTGATCCTATTGCTGCATACAAAGCACGTTCTCTCATGCCTGCACGTCAGTTTGATCGTATAAATGAACTGCTCTGCTACTTTGCGAATATAATATGGTAACCAGACATACGAGTCTTTTTCGGTCACCGTGGCGGTTTTTCGGACAAAAAGGGGAACCCAAATGAGGATGATGGTGGCAATGGGGTCAAAGGTCGTCATCATGGGCGATCCGCTGCCTTCTCAGCATTAACGGACCCAATGAAAAGAGGGAACAGAGTGAGCATTGCGCGAGCCGGAGGGCATGCAGTCTGTCGAGACAAACTCGGGAAGGGCGTGAATTTGGCGCGACGGGACAGTGAGAGAGGGCAACACTCGCGGAAGAGCGGTTTAGACACATTGACAAGTCCACAGGAAAGGATAGTATATGTTCGTCCTGAGCCGCTCCCCCTGCTTGCAGGTCAGAGGGGTCGAGAATGGGTTGCACCTGGGATGATCGGCTGTCCCCTCGTACCGTGTCTGGTATTTTCGTGGACCGGGACACGGACGCTGTCCGGGGCCGATGTTCGGCATACAGCACGGAATTTTGCGGGGCCAATGGCCTACGACCCGGAGGAAGAGGGAGCGGCTACGGGCAATGACTCCTCTGCTGCAGGGTGGACGTTATGGGGCTGTCCTGGGGGCCGCTGCAGGGCGACCAAAGGGGTCCCCCGATTGAGCTGCAGTGATTGGTGAATGAAATTTTTATAAGTGACATCAGATCATCGACTCCTCCCACTTCAAAACATTGAATTACCCCTCCATCTTCCTCATTTCAGGATATCTCGACAAGAAGAGAGAGCCCGGTGAGCATTGCTTTGCAAGATATAGAAAACAGGACCAGTGCTTACACTCATAACAGGCCAAAATGTCCAGCTACGACAAGTACCAGGTAAAAATAACCGGAAAAGACTTCCATGCGTTGATTTCGACCCCGCGATACCCTCACTTTGGCCTTGTCCCTACTCGACACAACCACGACGTCTGATCTAGCCCTTACCCATGAGATCCTGAACATTCTACTCGCCTAGGCCTATGTCAGTTTTATTCAACCCAGGTGACACCAAGCTAACTCACTATGCCACTCAAAGACCCCCCTCGCCACGAGGTATGCGTCCCAGGAGATGATGTCCATCTTCTCGGCTCGCACCCGTGCCTCCACCTGGCGTCAACTCTGGGTCTGGCTGGCCGAGGCCGAGAAGGAGTTGGGTCTCAACATTCCCGATGAGGCCATTCAACAGATGCGCGAGCACGTTACTGTGAGCGACAAGGCCTTCGACGTCGCCCGTGAGTACGAGAACAAGTTCCGTGTAAGTAAAAGAAAGAAAAAAATTACTCTACAGGCAAACGACGAAAGATCTCTGCTAATTCACCAACACAGCACGATGTCATGGCTCACGTCCACGCCTATGGCGAGGATGCTCCCGCTGCTGCCGGCCACATTCACTTGGGTGTAAGTGAATAACATTTCTCCCTGAATCGGGGAAGACCTCTGAGCTGACCATGTCCTCCCATCACGCAGGCCACCAGCTGCTACGGTACGCATATTACTAATCCCTTTTGGGAACGAACCATGCTGACTAGTTGAAACAGTCACCGACAACGCCGACTTGATCTTCATCCAGAAGGCTCTTGACCTCATCCTCCCTAAGCTGGCCAAGGTCATCCAGAACCTCAAGGAGTTCGCCCTCAAGTACAAGGACACCCCCACCCTGGGCTTCACCCACTACCAGCCCGCCCAGCTCATCACCATCGGCAAGCGCGCCTGCCAGTGGATCCAGGAGCTCGTTATGGACCTCGAGGACATCGAGACCGTCCGCGAGCGCCTCCAGTTCCGCGGCGCTCAGGGCACCACCGGCTCGCAGGCTACCTTCCTCGAGCTCTTTGAGGGTGACGCCGACAAGATCGTCGAGCTCAACAAGATCCTCTGCAAGAAGGCCGGCTTCCCCTCCACCTACCCCATCTCCACGCAGACCTACACCCGCAAGGTCGACCTCCGCGTCGCCAACGCCGTGTGCGCCATCGGCGCCACCGCCGAGCGCATCGCCTCGGACATCCGCCACCTGGCCAACCTCAAGGAGATGGAGGAACCCTTTGAGAAGTCGCAGATCGGCAGCTCGGCCATGGCGTACAAGCGCAACCCCATGCGCTCCGAGCGTATCGCCGCCCTCTCCCGCAAGCTGGCCAACCTGCCCGTCAACTTCAGCAACACCTTCAAGGCGCAGTGGTTCGAGCGCACGCTCGACGACTCGGCCATCCGCCGCATGGACATCCCCGAGATGTTTTTGCTGGCCGACTCGATCCTGCTCGCGCTCGACAACGTCACCAACGGCCTGGTCGTCTACCCCTCCGTCGTCCGCGCCCACATTGACCAGGAGCTGCCCTTCATGGCCACCGAGTCCATCCTCATGAAGCTCGCCCAGCACGGCGTCTCCCGCCAGGACGCCCACGAGGAGATCCGGGTCTTGTCCCACCAGGCTAGCGCCGTGGTCAAGCAGGAGGGTGGCAAGAATGACTTGCTGGAGCGCATCAAGAAGTCCGAGTTCTTCAAGCCTGTTTGGGGCGAGATTGACGGGCTTGTTGACCCTGCCTTGTTCATTGGCAACTGCCCCAGGATTGTGGAGGATTACTGCAATGGTCAGGTTGCTGAGAAGTTGAGCAGGTACCAGGAGACTTTGTCCAAGGCGGAGACTGCTCAGCTTTCTATCTAGACGTGCTAGATAGAGTAGATGGGGTGCTGGTGTAGTTTGCTTTCGAAAGTTCGGGTATATAACGAAGTGGGTTTCGGTACATAAAATGGATACAATGAAATATGGCAGGTTTTCTTGATCAAAACTAAAAGAGGTGATGATGTTGGGCTGACAGGTGGTGTACCCAAAAAAAAGCGTTGTGAATCATTTTTGTGTAAAACTCCCTCACCGTCCGCAACCCCACATGTCAAACCGATCTCATGCAGATATACTTGTTATCTCTATCCTCACTAGAATTCGTAGACAAACCTACTCTCGGCTTGACTTACTTGAATGTCGTATGCTTGCCTAGCCATCGATTAGGAGACTGTGAAGTCTAATAGAGGAAGAAAGTGAAGGAACACTTGAGAAGCTGAGATAGGCCAGTTAACATTTCGTACTTCTTCTTGTATATCATTTTCCGCTCTTTAATATATGCTGCCACCTACACTCTTCTACCATTGGACCTATTGGGCGAACTGCTCTAAACCGGAAATCAAAAGCTTGTTAGACACTGGTCGATTTCGATTCGAATTCATTTGTCCCTCTCCCCCTTTAGTGGCATTCCTTGAAGAGCTTATCTATACATTGCAGCAGCAGAAGTAGGAACGGAACTTATTTCCAAGCCAAGTTGCGTGTTTTATGTATACCTCAACTGCTCTTTCCCTATGATGACGAAGCCACATACTACTAGATCCTTCTTAGATTGTAAAAAACCTCTATCAACGCCTCAGGAGTTTTATGTGTCCGTTAGACCTGTGCTGAACGTCATGATCTCATCGCACACTTTACGTAACCCTCGTATATCCCACACATCAGATGCATGATAGGAATGAGTGATGTAAATGCCTTGAGAATAGCAATGAAGTAGAACATTTCCATGAAGAGGAGAAGATCGTCAGAGAATTTTAGAGGTAGATGGAAATCCATCCAGAAAGTTGATACGCTGATGACTTGCGAAGAAATCCTCCAATTAAAAAACCCACTGAAAATCAGCAAACCGCTTGAAACCAAGAAGAAAGGAATACCGGAGATCCAACTTCCGGTTTCGAAATGCACCAGTAACCTTGGGGGAAGAAGAGAAGTGAGAGCCGACCCTTCATTCAACAACGTTCGTGACATGTATCATGAAATTACTCTCTAGACTCTTCACCTCGATAATCTTTGACAAACCCTATTAATCTACACCATCTATGACCTCGTAAAATCACATCGAAGGAAAAATGAAATTCTGCGAGGAACTAGTCGGGTTATACCCATCAGGTTCGTCGCCACAATCCGTTGGTGCTGCCATAAAGAAGTCAAATGACGCATCTTCAAAGAAGTTATGAGACGGCTGAGAGGTTGAGGCCGTGGCAAAAGGGTTGGGGTTGGACCACCCTGAAAAATCTTGTTGCTGAGGCTGCTGCTGGGCCGTCTGGGTTGCAATAACTGTCATGTTTGGCCCTACCTTTGGAGTGGATGAGGATGGCGTATTGTTGTGGATGCTCTCGTTGTTCGCTGATGAGTTGTTGTTGTGACCAAATTGGTAATCGCCAAACAGAGCCAATGACCCGCCGTCGTGCCGTTGTTGGGTTGAGTTATCAAACCAACTCTTGTGCGGACCTCTCAAGATATCTGCGCATCCTGCCTGCCCGGGCTCGCCCAAACTTCCTCGCCTTGGGTCGGTGCAGGTGCCGTAGGCGGAATCGGCGAGTGACGTGGGTTGCTTTCGGGCAGAGAAGAGGGACACGTTAGCTGATGGTTGGCTGAAGTTGGATACATCTTGGAAGGAGTTGATCAGTAGCGGGGATGGGCTTGTTGGGACGTGGTGGACGGTTGTGTGGGAGGGCAAGCTGTGTCCTGGGTTCTGCCTCATAAAAGTTTCCGGTGTCTCGCTCATCAAGCCGTCGCGGTCGACATCCGTGGATTGGGAATCCATGTATCCTATTAGGCTCTCCTGGTCTGAGTTCGAATCCTTGGAATGGGGCATCCGAGGCGCAGAGGCTAGCCGGGAACCGGATGCTATCTCGAATGCATTATGGACAGCGCTGCTTTGAACAGTACTTGGCACTGACCCCCCCTTAGGGCCTTGGGCTAATAGTGACTCCCTCAACTGCCGATTTTCTTCTCTCAGTTTTTGTATCTCATTCTCAAGACTAGAACTGGAGGGAACTGATGTCCCGTACTTGGTTGGAGCGACAGTACCAAAGACCAAGCGAAAATCATTTCCAGCTTTGTTCGGCATGTTGATCGAACCTCTTGTTCGGTGTGCTGTGCTTTCTTGTCCCGCCATATCAAGGTTTTGTAAGAGGCTGCTCTGCTCGCCATGCTGCCGGACCAATGGCGTGAAAAGGTCGTGCATGATACGCCACTTCTCCCGCTTCCCCTTAGACACCTTCTCGCATTTGAGACCCAGATGACTCCGGAATTCTAAGGGGTCAAAGAAAGCCTGCCAGCAACGGCGACAAAGGCCAACCCGTGGGTGTGGGTAATTGTTGTCTTCAATCTTAAATGATGAGATCATCCGGGGGTCCACACCGAGGCGATGTGCCGGTCGGCGTAGATGTCTTGCTAGAGTTGAGATGTCTCGATGCGTCGTATGGCACGGATCGGACTTGTTTCTGGTCTCCCTGTTGTAAAGGTGAGGGTGTGCATGGCGGAAGATACACGGCATATTGCTGTCAGTGAATTCTGCATCATCTCCGAGAATTTCTGTAGCGTCTGGCTTGAGCCTCTTTCTTGATCCTTTGGCATCCCATTTTCTGATACGTTGGCGGTCTGCGGCCTTTCTTGACGGTCCTCTTGACGATCGAGTTTGTCTCGAAGTCTCCGAGATATTGGTGTCGCCATTGCCGCATGCTTCTGAGGTGGATGGAGGTGCCGCAGATGTTCTGATTTGCGGTTCAATACTGGCGAGCGATGGGTCAACCGGATTATCACTGATCCTGAGAGGTTGGGAACCGTGATATGTCTGATCAAATCTTTCGATCATGGTTCCGTTTCTCCGTAGACGGGTAGCAGGCGATGTCCAAGGGATGACTTGAGGCGCATCGTGGTGGTGACTTGCATCCTCATCGTCGTCATCGAATCTGACGGAGTGGTCGGTGTCATCCTGGTAGAGTGTAAAGTCCTGATGATAGTTAGGGACAGGCAGAAAATCGGATGACTGCTTGAGAAGTGGAGTAGAAGATGCTGAGGCAGGATGCGGTCCAGGTTTTAGCCGGTAAACAGGTGCTACCGGAGAGCTATCCGCAGGCTGTTTGCCATTGGATTTGCTCCGAGTGTACAGCCACCCATGGGCCTTCTCCATGTGTTGTTTGCAGTTCGATTCTCGTTTGGACTTGTAGTCACAACCTTCGTACTCGCAAGCGTAGATAATCGGGTTGGGAGCGTGTTTATCGTTGTTGTGGCGTTCTAGTTCCTTTAGTGTTGGCCAGCCAAGGTCGGCGTACTTGCAATCAGAATGTAGGCACTTGAACGGCCGAGTATGAGATTTGCTGTGTTTGTTCAAATCACAGGGTCTGGCGAAGACTTTGGTACAATCCGGACAGTTGTACGGGCCAGCGGCAAGATTGTGTGCCTTAGGATCTGCGGAAGATGAAGCCATGAGAGGCAGATGTGGTCGGGATGTCTCGGGGGTCCTTGTCCGTCTCATACACAGGAATAATAGCCACGCGGGACACTCTGAGGTATATTAGTCCCCATACTCGAATTGAGAAAGGATGAGAAATGTCTCACAAGCAGACCTTGAGTAGACTTTGCGAGGGTCTTGTTGGACCTTGATATGCTCAAGTTGGTCACGACTCTCGTCGAACGTATTCTATCAGGTTCCGCGTCGATGGCCGGCTTAGGCAACCACACACTCCAAGTGGCTGGGTAGACGGTGATGCAGGGTCAAGAAAGGGCTGGAGACAACTTGGGCGTGACGCTTGACAGATGAAACGCTAGTCGTGATGCCTCGTGGGAATCTATGATCGAAGTGATAGCGGGCCTAGCAGTAAATAAGCGTGAAGAAGATAACAAGCAGGAAGAGTGTTGGGAGGCTCTTCCGATCTTGGAGTAGGACAAGCCGCAGCAACGAGGACCAGTGTTCTTTTCCCAGGTTGCTAGTGAGTAATGAAGAGGAATTGAGCGAGCGCCCAGTTGTGCAAGTACGGTTCCATCCATGATTCCAAGCGTTGGGAGGTCGCCATCTCGAGGAGCAGACATGGTACGAGACATAAGCCAGATTGAGGATGATGCTGCGCATTCGTTGCGCAGGAAAGAGGCTCAGCATAAGGCAACCAAGGAGGCCAATGGATGGTGACGATGATACAATGGGAGGTTGGTTATTGGGTCGTGCACGGACCATGTGTACCTTGGATGTTGCAACTGGCCAATGACGATGGTGTCCCTGTTGAATTCTCGCGTATGTTGGATGTCGTCTGGCTCTCGAATGGCCTAAAGCGTAATAGCGTCGCGTAGCCTGATGTGGTTGTATGTAGGCCGCCCACCACTGAATGGCGTAGACTCACACCCCGACTCGTCAAGCCATTTCTCGTTACCCAGCCCTACCCGTTCCCATTTCCTCGTGAAGGATGACCGTTGACAGTATCAAGCCACGACGGGATCCTCTGCAGGGTCCAGGTGATGGATAAAGCCGTGTTTCAGTTTCGATGTCTCTTTCCACGTAGGGAAGTATATGACTGCGTGGGCAATCTAAGATTCTCCAGCATTTCAAGTGGATGACTTCTGTGACGGAGGTTCTCGTGCTCATAAGGCGAAATCTCGACAAGCGTGGGCTAAATTACACCTGTCATGAAAACATGTTTCCTTTCAAGCCTGATGGTTACCCCGGGCCCAGAGTCGGGCGATGCCGGTCGGTTGCGGGAAATGTTTCGAGTCGGTGTGGTTGGGTTCGTTTGTGAATGGGGTCTTGTAAGATGTCATTAACTGTCTCGTATATCGTCAAACAAATGTGGTTTCATCGATGCCCAATGATAGCTGCTTGGATTTTCCTGTGTTCGACGGTGAGATCAGTTACATGATGTTGACAAAGCCTTTGATGGAAGAAGGGTACTTACTCGAGACGCCACCGAGACCATATCGCATGACAATCATTCTTGTTAGCTTTCTCTGTATATGTGACCGACCATGAGGCTTACGATGCTATCATGATAGTCGTAGCCAAAAGACGCTGGTCTTCGAGGGCATTATCCCTCTGGCCCTGCCATCGGGTGACCGTATGTGCAAATTGTCGTTTTGTTTCGAGATGCTGTTTGGACACGGCTCGTTTGACGTCAATGGCTAGCCGGGATGCTGAAGGAAGGGAAACACTGCGATGTTGGATGAGCGACATAGAGAGGCAAGGACACTCGACCTTCCGTTTCGAGCCTCAACACGCACGTCATTCCGAAGTCGGTCAATGTCCCCATTCAGGTTTCTGGCTGTGTATATATCGAAAAAGTATGTAAAACTAGCTGGCAACTTGGCTTAAGAGACTCCTGTGACTTTGCTTGCTAGAGAGGAACTTTCCTATAGACTGATCTACTAGTGACTTTAGCCCGAGTTAGCAATTTCATCGGAGAAACAACAAGACTGCAGCGTAACAACTGAGATTTCTCGATAGTCCTCACCACGAAGGATGCTACTATTAGATGGTGCAACATGCTGTCAGAAATCATCTGGACAACCTTCAACGTATCAAACCGGTGGCGACGGAGGGTATATAGGGGTTCCAAGGCTCTGAATCAGAAGCAAGCAGAGGGACCGGGGAACCATGAATGGTCCGGGGTTCAGCATAAATTTGGATATTGAAGAAGAGATCACGAAGTGGATACACGACTCCGCCGTGCCGCTGCCGAGAGAGTCGAACATTTCGATTTGAAGCCGTCTCGCGGGGTGGAAATGAAGCCTCTCTCGGACCTGACATGGCGTTACATGAAATGAGCACTGGGGTGACTTGACAGGACTTCGACTTGCTTGATTAAACTTTTCTAGTCGGGAAGCGGAACCGCTGGGTAACATTGATTGGTGGTGTGACATTGGGGACCGTGACGGACTGACGGGACGGGAGCCTACGACGCCAACAGAAGCCGAAGCGTCTCAAAGTCTGGCACTGCCTGTTTATTGGTACAACAAGATGGTAGTGCGTGGAGGTACATATGTTTTGTTGGTGTTGAGTGTTGCACAGTGCCCCATGTTGTGGAATCGTTCCAGAAAGATGCAGGTTGAGGATCTAGATCTTCAGTCATGTCGGCCGGCTGGAGACGAAATGTTGTTTCGTTACCCCAAGATAGAAACCGATGAAAGTACGGGTATGCGGTACATAATAGGACCGAAAAAAGGGGGGGAATGGTGTCGATCGATTATGCGAGAGGCATTACTCGATGACGAGAGCGACTCCCGAAGCGCGCAAGACTCGCCGTCCATCGATTTCCTCATGAGGTGAGGGCGGTGCTCTCTCCACAGGCAAAGAGGTCTATCAAACAGGCGCCCGGTCGTGTTGTCTAGAGATCGCCAGACGAGATCAAGTGAGGCCAGGTCTGGAGAAGCTCATTTGACCAAAGATTGGAGCGGTGGACAGCTTCGAACAGGACGCGGAGATGGGCAGGAGCTGGAAGTGCAAATCAAGGTGGAAAGAGTCGACCAATGAAGTCACAATTCGCGAACTTGTCGTCCCGTGAAATTGCGATCTCGCTTGCGTTTCGCCAGGGAGAGGACATCCAACCGCGCCTGCCATATTTGGCTGGTACCTGCATATAGTGGGGTAACACAGACCCACCGAGCATCTTTGGAGCCCATTGGCCCCATCAAAGCGCCGTCTACTACACACTGGACCCTTTCAGCGAACCCTTTCAAACGATTCAAGTTGTATGTGATTACACTATGCTACCTAGGTATATACATACACTATAAAATCACCAGCCTTGGCACTGCAGTGGCTGTCCCCATACCGCAGGAGCCAGAGCTAGGTCCTGCCTACCTCTAGCTTCCACTTGGCATCCGTGATACCTCGGTCTGCGCACTCGCCATCACCAAGTTATGACCGAAAGTCATTATCCAAGTTCCATACCATAACAAAAGTACCTTTTTTACAACGAAAGGGACCCATCGATAGAGGTACTCACACGGGGGTCTCTCACTAGGTTGCTCCCTGTACCCCCGGACTGACCAAAGATAACTGACATTGAGTGACTGACCCTAGCCGCCAACCCTTATTCTAAGGTAACTTACCCTGACCCTAACTAGGTTCTACGGCGGGCGAATTACATATGGCATGTCAAGTAAGTATACAGTCGTTTTAATATGTGGCACAGTTGTTGTTGTTGTTGTCAGGATTACCTTTCTGTACCGGCACTCCTGTGGTGCTCCCATCCACCACTGGGGTCCATTGGTCTTTTGTCAAAAGCAAACCTTTGGTCAAGCTAACGTGCAGGCCACGGTCAAAGGCCACCAGAGATGGAATTGGCGATGGCGATGACCAGGGAAGTTACTTGGTGCAATCTACACTAGGCATTGTAACACCTTGGCTTGGGGACCAAACAAAGCCGGAAGTGGGAGGACGATTTAGCTTCCTGAAATGCCGGACTTACTCTTCACAGGGCTTCAATTTCCGGGGACAATGCCTGTCTAGTCCCTATCATGAATATCCCCTCTCATTGACCGCCATCTCTCACCCACGTCGCCCTAATCTTCAGCAGTCTGTTCGCTACCTTCCCTTCCTTGTCTAGGTTATCGGTAGTGTCGACACCGGCATCACACGCTGTTACGGACCATCTTCAACCTGGATGTTCTTCTCAGGGCAATAGTAATGGCAGTTGATGTGAGGAACCGAGAGGACCACACACACCTTCAGCAGCCGAGATTGGCTTCCCAGAATCCCCCCCACAGGCGCTCTGTGAAAGACAACGCGGGAGAGGCAAACATTGGCGAACATTCTCACGTGTGCGGTATTCTTGCTAAAATTTGATCACAGACCATTTGCAGGAAGCGCCGTCGTGAGCTGGGTACGTTCTACCATTACCCGTCAGCCGTGTCGCTCTGCCGTTTTCAACTGTCGAGCAGAATGGCCATCCCCTAATGCGTATACGAGAGAGCTCGGAGGGCTGCCAAATCACGAATTAGCGTTTTGTTTGCTACGGCAATGGATGCCAGCAAACGTCGGGGGCCTGTCTTTCGCAGGTGAACAAGTGGTGAACACTGGGTTGAACCCCTGTTGCTGGCCTGTTCGAATTGGTACGGCGATTTGCGCGACGCATGATGGGAAACCATAGTGGTCGGCCGTCATTGGATCAATGTTTTCTCTACACGCCCGGGCTAGCCAGCGCTGTGGAGGTGAGCGCGATGCTTCGGCCATGCGCCTTCGAGGGCAGAGGGAGGAGGAGGAGGACAGGGGACAAGTCTCCTCCACCGAACCCCTGGAACTAGTGTCCATGATGGCAACGTTAATTTCCCGTTCTGCAGTGTGGGCGAAATGTGGGTGCCAGGGACCCAACCACGAACTGCTGGGGTCAACCCGCGAATGGGACTGGAGAGCCTGGGCAGATGGACGCCATCTTGGATATTTAACGCTTGCGCTTCCTCGACCTAACCGTCTCTCTTCTCTTCTTTCTTCCCCAGCCAACAAGCCAACTTCAAGCTTCAGTCTCAACTTTGACTTCGGTCGTCCACTCTTTACCAACGCTCAAGCACATTGCTTTTAATAACACTCTCTTCCAACACCAACTACACCGTTCTTCAAGAACCCCCCCCCTTTTAAACAACCCCCCAACCGCCAAAATGCGTTTCTCCGCTGCTGCTCTTGTCATGGCCGGTGCCGTCCTCGCTGAGGATGCTGCCCAGTCCACTGTCTACCAGACCGACTATGTCACCATCACCTCGTGCGCCCCCACGGTGACCAACTGCCCTGCTCGCAGCACCGTCGTCACCTCGTCGGTCTACCCCGTCACCACCTCCACCATCTACAGCACCTCGGTCCGCACCATCACCCAGTGCCCTCCCTCGGTCCCCAACTGCCCGGCCCAGTCCACCCAGGTCGTCACCGAGACCGTCCCTGTTGCGACCACCGTCCGCCCTGTGACTGAGACCTCCGTTGCCGCCATTGGTTCCAGCTCCTCCGCTGCCTTCTCCAACGGCACCACCATGGCTCCCGCCCCTACCCAGCCCGCTGGCACTGGCGTCCCTCCCACCACCCTGAGCACTGCTGCTCCCGTTGCCCCCGCTCCTGAGCAGTGCGGCCACTCCGTCAAGACCATCTCCACCCAGATCACCACCGTCATCCCCACCGTGATCTACGAGACCGTTGACGTGCCCTGCGCCACCGCCTCGGTTGTCGTCCCCCCCGCCAACCCCCCCGCCAGCCCCTCCGGCGGCTTCGCCCCTCCCGCTGGCAACGGCACCGTCCCCACCACCGGCTCCCCCAGCCCCTCGGCTCCCGTCACCGCCGGTGCCGGTGCCATGACTGGCTCTGCCCTCCTCGCCGCTGCTGCCGGTCTCCTCACCGTCTTCCTCGCTTAAATTCACTTTTGAGTGACGAGGAACAGGAGTTCAACAAATGCGTGGCTCGGAATCGACCTTCGGACGACGCAGGATCAGCAGTTTCTTTTGTATCTTTGATATCCTTGGGTTTTAGAAGAACAAGAAAGGGCCTGGATGGCTGTACCATTGCATGGGGCGCGCAACCGCAACAAACATATCAATTATCTTTCATGACATGGATCAAGTCTTTTCATGTACATCCTTTTGGGAGAGTGGACGCGCTGGTCATTCCGGGACAAAGAGAGAGGAAGCACCAATTTTTATATACCTATTCATATACCATAGCGAGCATTATCTTTATGTCCTGTTTTGGTTTACACACTATCTCGAAATAAAGACGATCTCGTTATACCCTATCTATCTATACCTCTACCGGGCTCATGAGTCTCTTGTTTTGTCATTTTTTATTGGGGAATGCGGATATTCTTTCTACTAGCATATGACAGCGTGCGAAGAAACGTGGTAGAATGGTACTCATATCCTTATCTTTGTATTCACTAAATTCTAATTGCTACCGATCGTCCAATGTTGATGACGATGATAGCTGAATGGAAACAACTTTTTGGAAACATTTTGACTTTCGTGCCTCTTTGTGACTTTCGATGTGAGCAATGGCGTTCCGTGGTGAGGTGAGAGCACTCACTGCTGCACTGCCCTTTAGGATCCCTGTCCCTCCAATCCCTGCAAAAGTACAGGGCGCCATGATGCTCCCTCGTATCGTCTGTCCGCTGCTGCTTACCCGTGCCTCGCCCCCACTTTTTTGGGTCTCGCCAGACTTGCACTAATTAAAGTTGGTGCTTACGGTCGCAACGGCCACACTACCGCAACGGCCAAATCTAATAATTTCAAGCACTCTACAACCTTCTCTTTCTCTACATCAACAACAACACAACACAACGCCGTATTGCATTATAATAATCGCTAGATTAATATAGAGATACGTCTACAACGAACGCTCGATTTTTATCGCTTAAATCCAGGGGTCCCCGTCACCCAATTGTATAAAATATTCAATATACCCCGTAAGCGCCTCTACAATTACATTAAGGGTATCCCTTCCAAGTAGGATACACTACACCCCACCAAGCTTACGAAGTTTAAAGAAGAAGTTCTATACAATTATATCGATCGCTTCGATAGAATTAACTTTACGGTACAACCAAAGTATATTAAAGACGCCGCTAACGTAATACTTTAAAGTCGTACCTTAAAGTCGGAGCTAGCCGACCCCAATAGCTTACTTCGAATCGGCTAGAATTAGGTATCCAAATTTATTAAGCACTATAAATATTCTAAAGTTAAGTAAAAGAAGATAGATAGTATAAAGAAAGATAATAAAGATATAGATAAAGTAAGCCGGTTTAGTCCGGTATATAAATATTATTTATAAGTATATTTATTAATAATTAATATAGTTTTAATAGTTAAGTATTAATATACTTCGATAAACTTTAGTAAATTATTTAAATAGAGGGGTTTATACTATTAAATATATAGAATATAAATAAAATAGGTTTCTATATCGGTATAGGTAAAGATTAAGTCGTAGTTACTAAGCGGAAGCGAATATACTACTTCGCTATCCCCGAGAATTGTAAATCCGCTACGTATATCGAAGCTATTTCCATTATTAGTAAGTACTATCCAACTTTTATTATCCTTACCAGTTAATTTTATATAGTTAATTAATATTAAATTAACAAATTAAACCTTCGTATAATTATCGCTACTACTTCTACTAGGTATTTAAATAATTAGTTATTTTTTAAGTAATTAAAGTATTAAGATAAATATTCTAAGAAGCTCTAATAGGGTAAAAAACGGTTACTAATACTTAATAGCTACGGATTACACTATACTAAGTAAGTTGGTTACTATAGTAATAATAGCTATAATTAATAATAATTTAGGGAGTTTATATAGTACTATAATAACTATAGTATTATAGTATTTAGCTTGCCTCCCTACTTTACCTATCTATTTTAACCTCTAAATATAGTAGTTTTTTAACCTCTCAAGTACTATTATTCTAAAGTACTCGATATTATAGTTCGTAATAGCTATACCGAGATAATAAAGCTGGATTTCTTATCGGTTATCGATAATATAAGAAAAAAGGCATTCAAGTCTTTAATTATATAATTATTATTTAAAAAGATTAGCATACACCCATTTAACCCCCAAGTAAATAAAAGACCAGATTTCTAGCATTTCTAGCACAATAACTAATAATCTATATAATAATAAGTTGTATTCGGACCGCTATAAGACCAATTAATACGCTATACTCCTACCCCGCCTCCCCAAATATCAATAACTTTAATACCCTTCTAAACTCTACGTACTCTACAGTAAATTAAGAAGGTTGTTAATACTATATACAATACTATTAATTTAAAAAATAATAATGAATTATCGCTATCGCTAAAAAGAATAGTATTGAACTTCGTAAAAAGAGGCGAGTTAGTTATAACCGAGTTGGTGCAAATTAAATATAATTTAGGTAGAACCTAGTACGCCGAGAGTATAAAACGACGATATAAGGTATAAAAGAATTAATCTATATAAGTTAGGAGGATTTTAAAGGTTTCTAACGGCCGGGCTATAGTATTTAAGCAGGTCGAAGATAATATTCGTACTGCCTACAAGAAGGTTAATAAAGCGAACCAACAAATTCGAAATAAGGCTAAAAAGAACGGTTTTGAAGCGGCAAAGCTAGCCAGAAAGTAGCGCCGTAAGAAGAAGCTTCGGCCATTTAAAATACTCCAGCCTAGGCACAAAACCCATGGGATTCAACCGTGTTGATTCAATATACCCTCAATTTTACACATACGTGGCCGTTGCGGTGGTGTGGCCGTTGCGACCGTGAGCACCAACTTTAGTTGGTGCGAGTCTGGCGAGACCCAAAAAAGTGGGGGCGAGGCACGGGTAGTGGCCCGGGGATCGCCGTATTTCTTTTCTAATGCGAATTTTGGCGTGTTTCGAAGCGGTGGAAACCGTGGAGCATTATTGCGTGCTGCGCCCGGGGATCAGGACTGGGCGTGCTGGGAGAGGTCCATGAACGAACGGCACTGAACGGAATAATCCCCGCAATAACACTGCCCTGTAGGTTGGGTGGACTTGTGGTTGGACATCAACGGTGTGAGTTTACCGCGGATCATCAGGATTGGATGAACGATGACTATGCCGACAGCGGTTAGGATTTCTCATGTCCCTCCCTTCGTTTGTTTTTTTTGCGCAAGCGGCAAACAATAGGAAATCAAGTGGTTTCAAGTTGAGAGGAAAAGTGGTCGTGCCAATAAACCCAAGATGGACAGTCCAATACGGCTCGCTTTGGCTCGAAAGGCTGTTACAAAACTGTGATAGGGATCATGATAATCTGAAAACACACCGGCCAGGATCACTTAGGCATTCGTCATCCACGAACTGCCCTCAGAATTAGGTCCAAAGGTAAAATCAAGACGCTTGGATGTACCAAAAGGGTAGGCCCAAGGTGTGATGTACAGGCCGTTGTGTTTTCGGCTTATTACAACCATTCAAAAGATTCAAAGGCCCCAGGCAAGAGCACTCGACCGAAGCAAAATCGTGAGACCGTGAAATGATGCCGGTAACTGGACAGAAACACCGCCGGGAGGACTCCCGAAGACCAAAGCGCCCAGACGGCACAGCTCGACATCAAATGTCCAGCAGCATGAATTCCAGACGAACTGTCCTGCCCGACCCCCCATCTGGAAGTGTGCCGCCTTTTCACCGTCCCTTGTCCGGTTTGCGAACCGCTGAATGAGATTTTTGCTTGATCTCCTAAAGCTCAGTTTGCCCGGCTCCAGTGCGGCTATGTACATAGTAGCCGGCCAAATATTTGGCGCCGTGCAGTACGGCTCTACGCGTCACCATCGGCCATCGGGTGCCGTCAAGTCCGTGCGCTGTTCGTCCGGAGGGAGCAAAGCCGGGTGCCGGGGCTTGGCACCGTCATCTCTTCCCTCTACCTCCGGGTCCCGAACCTTCAAGTCTCCGCACCCGACGGGGCCGGGTCGCTCAATACGTGGTCAAGCACATTTCCAGCCAAAACAAATACATTAGTGTCTCGAAATTCGACGGTGAGGGGGACCAGAAGCAAGCATTGTGAGGAGAGTGCATGGATCCTCCACTGTTTTGGCTCTGGTCTAGTCGAGATCTGACCATGTTGAGATGTCAGCTTTCGTATTCTATCGTTGTGGTTGAGGATTGGTGACAGGTTGCGGAGGGCAATGGACCTGATACATTTGGGATCTGAATAGCATCAGAAGTTTACGCTTTTACGCTTCGAGACCAACACCACAAGGTATGAGCATGTTTCGAGGGTTAGGGTCAGTGCAAGCGCGGAAACGCGGGGTTACGCAGTGTAGGTAGGGGTAGGTACCTTTGTCCCCGCTCCCGTCTACCTCCCGTTGTGAGTTGTGAGTTCCGTCTGTTGTGGAAGGGTGGACAGGTGGTGGTAGTGACCTCCATCACGCTAGCTCATAGTTGGTAGGTAGGTACCAACAACAAGGTTACCGGACCTCTGTCATCTCTACTCTAGGTATTCCAACTTCACGTTCCAGTGCATGAGAGGCCTCGGTACCGCTCCCGACAAGTCGAAACGTCATCCGCTATCTCGCATATGCGCAACTTCCCTTGACTGCGCGGCCGCTACAAGCTGAGGACGGGGCGCAACTCGATCATGAAAGCCTAGTGATCGGGCGATAAGGAACCACGGCGCCGGCAACCCAACAACTTCACGCTCGAACCATCATGGCCTTCGACCCGTCCAACGGCTTCGTGGCCTCGAGCGATGTTCCCGGTCTCGCAGACGAGCTATTACCCATCTTCGATGTCGAGCAGGTCCAGCTTCAGTTCTCCATAGCCGCCGACTTTGTCTCGGCCCAGACAGCCAACAATGTCCTGATATTGGCCCTCTCCAACGGGCGCATTCTGCGCATCGACCTGAACAAGCCCGAAGACATCGACGGTAGGCAGAAACATGGAAGTCAACGGTGGGGTGGACCTGTTTTGCTAACAAGCAAACCATACAGATATCGACCTTCCCAAGAAGCCGACCGAAGTTGGCGTGATCCGGCGCATGTTTCTCGACCCGACCGCCTCCCATCTCATCATCTGCACATCTCAAGGCGAGAACTATTACCTGCACTCGCAGTCGCGCCATCCCCGCCCGCTGGCCCGATTACGAGGAGTTTCAATCGAAAGCATTGCATGGAACCCCTCGCTGCCTACCGCGTCAACGCGCGAGATTCTCATTGGCGCATCCGACGGCAACGTATACGAAGGCTACATCGAGCACTCGACCGAGTTCTACCGCAAAGAGGAGAAATACCTAAAGGTCCTGCACAAACTTCCGGATGGTCCTGTTACCGGTCTTTGGGTGGACACCCTACCCGGCGCCGGGACAGACACCAGGCGCATCTTGATCAGTACCCAGAGCAGGCTGTTCCACCTCGTAGGCAAAGTAGGCAAAAATGACGGAGGTGGTTCCATCTATGCAAAGCTCTTTGAAGCCGAGCAGCCTGTTGTCCATGAGCTCCCACGGTCGACGGCAGCCACAGCAGCGGCATCGGACCTGGTGATCTCCCCGGACCACCCCCAAGACACCAGCAGACCCCACGATGGTGATGTGAACGAGAGAGTCTTTGCTTGGTTATCTTCACATGGAGTCTACCATGGGCAGCTCCTGCTCAGCCCTTTTACCTCGGAGTTGGGCAACAAGGTCTTCAATGAGGCCCAGCTCCTGCCCAGGGCGCAGCTAATGACTCCGGAAAGGGTTGGGGGCAGGAGGATGACAGCTTCCAACGACTACATCAACGCCATTGCCCTGACGCATTGGCATATCATCAGCTTAATAGGCGACCGAGTGGTCGCCGCTAACAGGTTGACGGGGGATATAGTCTACGATCAAGTGATACTCAATCAAGGACAAAAGGCTATCGGTCTATGTGTCGATATCCAAAAGAACACATACTGGCTTTTCACATCGCAAGAAATCTTCGAGATCGTCCCAAGAGATGAAGACAGGGACATCTGGAAGATTATGCTGAAACTGAAGAAGTTCGACGCGGCTCTTAAACATGCTCATACTCCAGCACAGAAAGACGCGGTCGCGATAGCATCGGGCGATTATCTGCTCAGCAAGGGGCAGTACAACGAGGCTGCCGGGGTCTATGGTAAAAGCAGTAAGCCCTTTGAGGAAGTGGCGCTCGCCTTCATCGACCACAACCAGCCTGATGCGCTTCGCAAGTATCTTTTGGGGAAACTCTCGACCTTCAAGAAGAGCTACATCATGCAAAGGCAAATGATTGCAAGCTGGCTGATAGAGATCTTTATGGCTAAACTCAACTCCCTCGATGATACAATCATCACCAGGGCTGAGCTTTCCGAGACCTTGAACCCGACACAAACGAGAGAACAGCTGGATGTTGTGCGAGCAGAGTACCAGGAATTTGTCAACAGACACAAATCGGACCTCGATCGGAAAACTGTTTATGCTATCATTGGCAGCCACGGCCGCGAAGAAGAGCTCCTTTACTACGCCGACGCCATCAACGACTACCACTTTGTCCTCTCGTACTGGGTCCAGCGAGAGCGGTGGTCCGAAGCACTCCGGGTGCTCCAACGCCAAACCGACCCGGAGGTCTTTTACAGTTATAGCAGCGTACTCATGACGCACGTCGCCGCCGAGCTCGTCGATATTCTCATGCGGCAAGCCAACCTCGAACCGCGCAATCTAATCCCGGCCCTGCTCGAATACGACCGCAACTACAAGGGCCCTCTGTCCCAAAATCAAGCGATCCGCTACCTTCTCTACGTCGTCAACCAGCTCCAATCCACCGACTCCGCCGTCCACAACACCCTTGTCTCCATCTACGCCGCACACCCGTCCACATCCAAGGACGAATCAGCCTTACTCTCGTACCTCGAATCCCAAGGCGACGAGCCGCGCTTCGACCCGGACTTCGCCCTCCGCCTCTGTATCCAGCATCACCGCGTGCTCTCGTGCGCGCACATCTACACCTCGATGGGACAGTACCTGCAAGCAGTTCAACTCGCCCTAGCCCACGACGAGATCGACCTCGCCATCATCGTCGCCGAGCGCGCCCACTCCAACCCGCCCCTGCGCAAGAAACTCTGGCTCGCGGTCGCGAAGAAAGTCATTTCGCAATCCAACGGCATCAAAACCGCCATTGACTTTTTGCGGCGCTGCGACCTGCTCAAAATCGAGGACCTCATTCCCTTTTTCCCCGATTTTGTCGTCATCGACGACTTCAAGGAGGAAATCTGCGCTGCGCTGGAAGAGTACTCGCGCAACATTGATTCCCTCCGACGGGAGATGGACGAGAGCGCGGCGACGGCTACCAACATCAAAGTCGACATCGCGGCGCTCGATCAGCGGTATGCGATTGTGGAACCTGGCGAAAAATGTTATGTATGTGGCTTGCCGTTGTTGAGTCGGCAGTTTTTTGTGTTCCCATGTCAACATGCCTTTCACTCGGATTGTTTGGGGAAGAGAGTCCTTGAACAGGCCGGGCCGGGGAAGGCCAAGAGGATTAAAGAGTGTCAGGTACAGATTAGTAGAGGGTTGGTGAAGGGGAGGAAGAGGGAGGAGATGATTGGGGAGTTGGATGGGTTGGTTGGGGAGGCTTGGTAAGTCTATTTTTTTCCTTTTTCTCTTCTTTGTTTTTTTTTTCTTTTTCTCTCTCCCGTTTCGTCCATCTCTCTGAGAGAAGACTATAGCAGGATGTATCTGTGCTAACATGTGGTGAATGAAATAACAGTATTCTTTGCAGCGAGTACGCCATTAAGCGGATCGACGAACCGTTTGTCAAAGAGAATGAGGATAAGGAGGAGTGGGCTTTATGAGTTACGAATTGGAGTCGTGTGCCAAAGTAAGAGAGATTATCATCAGCATGCATGTTTTTTTTTTTCTGTCTTTTTCCGTTTTTCCATTTCTCTTCCATGTCGGTGAAAAGTCAAAGGGTTGTTATCATGGAGCGTCGATGTTTTACATCACATCATATCTTCTTGGTCCGAAGAATGATTGAACCCTTCTACTTTCAACGAGTTGGCAGTTAAATAGGTACCTACATGCAGTAGTAGAGGTAGTGTTCAAGAAAAGGATGAATGAGATACCCGTTATATACGAGCACCTTGACGGTCACCTACCTACCTAGGTACCTAGTTTACAGCAGCACACGCGGCGGATAGGGCCTTCAATCAAGTTCCGCTCTTTCGCATCGATGTTGTCTTCTCCTTGCTTGCATACCTTAAGAAAGGAACGTCTACAGTACTAAGCTTGAAGCTTCGTTACTTCGTTCCTTTCCTTACCAACTAAAGCCGTGAAGTGAACCAATTGCATAAGAGCCGGCGGGACCTATAAAAAGCATTTCGTATGGCTACCTACCGAGCTTCTTCCTCAGTTTGAAACGGCTTGAAGCCAAAGCACAGTGGACTAGCTGTTGAGTCCAGTTTTCATGTGAAACTTCATCGAAGCCATCCATTTTTCTAGAAGCTGCTCGGCTATGACTATTAAAAAAGCTTCCGCAGCAGTGAGTTGATCTTCTGGGCCACCTACCCGCATTGATGGTTTGGCGTCCACTCGAGAGTTCACGCCTATGAATGAATGACTGCCGTGTGAGGAAGGTTTTAACAGAGGAAATATCGACTTCCGTCGTCACAAAGAAGGGTCGAACCAAAGTCTGTAACGGCTCCAAAGGAGGTGTGCTCTTCTAATATTCCCAAATGAGCCTATAGAATGCCAGGCTTGTAGGAGGTACAGTAGACAGACCGAGTCACTACCGCCCACAACATACACAGACAGGTACCATACTCTTGCTTAAAGCCAGAGGATTGAAAGTCACCGAAAGGGTCATCTCAGGAAGTCAGGTACTTGAACTTTAAACACTTTCTTTTCAGTCACTATCGCTCTCTTCCTCCTCCCCTTTCACGACTGCATACCGCTCTCCCTTCCTCGCCCCACCATACCCAGCCCTCCCAGTTCCAATAAGTTTCCTCCTCGTCCTTCCATCCCATCATCATGTTAATCGGTTCTGACTCGTCCATCACATCGTTGAAATATTCCCAGTTCCTATCCCCGTCTTCTTTACACCTTCCTGCCGCCATGTTGGTAGTAGGTAGGTATTGTATATGAGAAAAAAAAATGAATGGAGTTTAAAAGGAAAACTTAACATGGAAATGAAAAATGACCGGAAAAATCACAAAAATGTCCCTATCCCCGTCCCAACAAAACAAGATGCCATCCGTCGGTAGTATTTGTCTCGGAAAAAGTGCCATTTTTTGCCTGCCCTGTCCTGCCCGGCGCCAGCCAGCCAGCCTGCTGAGTGAGCAACATCAAATCAAAAACAAAAAGAGGTAATCAAAACAAGAACTTGGGGAAAAGAAAGGAAGTAGTCATAGTCGTTTTCAGACAGACCACATTTGACAGACACCAGCGTAAAACAGACAGCGTGACAGACAGACAAACCTCACAGATGAGTAGCAACACATACACATGTTTTTTGTCACTACAATTCAAGCCCTGATTAAATCCTCCTCTTATGTCAATTTCTGACATACGAAAACTCTCACACTTTATTGGAAGACTCCTATGTCCCGGGCACAGGCGTCAAGAACGGGCTCAACATCAGCTCATCTGCGCTCGGCCGCTTATTATGATCAATCTCGAATGTCTGCGCAAGGAACTGCTTAGCCTCCTCGCTAGCGTTATCCGGGATCGTCGGCGAGGCCTTGGAGCCGCCAATCTTGAAGATGGCCTGCAACTGGGTGCAATCGGGAAACGGGTGGGTACCCGTCATCATCTCGACCACCAGGCAGCCGAGTGACCAGATGTCGGCTTTGCGGGTGTAACTGGTTTGTTTGACTACCTCAGGAGCCATCCAGAAGACGGAGCCTTGCAGTGAGGGACGGTGCTTGTTGTTGTTGGCGCCGTTGAGGATGTTGGTGGCTTCGAGTTTCTTGGAGATGCCGAAATCGGAGATTTTGATGGTACCTTTGTTGTCGACAAGGATGTTGGCGCCCTTGATGTCGCGGTGAATGATGTCACGGTTGTGGAGGTAGGAGAGGCCCTGGAGGATTTGGCGAACGAAGCTGCGAACGAGTGATTCAGGGAGGGCACCGTATTGGTTGAGCATGGTCTGCACGGAACCACCGGGAACGTATTCGAGGAAAATGTTGAGATATTCCGCGGATGAGCTGCAGCCCAGGTACTGCACGATATTGGGATGTTGGAGGTCACGAAGGAGGGTG
Source organism: Neurospora crassa OR74A (assembly GCF_000182925.2). NCBI lineage: Eukaryota > Fungi > Ascomycota > Sordariomycetes > Sordariales > Sordariaceae > Neurospora > Neurospora crassa. Next base: position 1,807,352 of record NC_026503.1, on the reverse strand, counting down.
ATCTCGCGCTTGAGCGCTTCAATCATGCTCTTCTTGCGGGCATCGTTCTTACTGTCTGCACCAGGCGCAGGTGTCTCGACCTGCTTCACGGCGAGCAGTTCACCAGTGATGGCATGTAGGGCGAGGTACACGGAGCCAAATGAACCCTGGCCGATAAGAGAACCCTTCATCCACATACTGTCGTCCCAAGCGTCGCCCGCCAGAAAAGTTTGAAGCTCCTTGTCAGCTGCATCCTCGCCATCTTCAGCAAGTGCTTCCTGTATTACCGCGGAATCGGCCGAGTTGTTGGTGCCGCTGTCGTAGTAACTGTGTCTGACTATGTTACCATCGGGATCAATGACGCTAACTGCAGCTGTATCCGAGCCGCTGTCCGAAAATGGAACGAATGATCTCCGGTTAGGCTCGGTTGGGGAGCCTTCTTCTTGTAGCGTATCAAGCACGGATGAAGCCACAGAATCTCTATACCCGTGAGGCGCCCTTGGCAGCACATCACGCGGGCGTACCTTGGCAATCTGGTTGGAAGCGGTCAACCAGCTGTCTGCGATGGTAGGGATCGGCGGAGCGTCTTGTATGCTAGAGGCAAAGCTAAGGGTGCTGGCAACACTCAGACGATGGTTCACTCTACTCAGACGTGCCGAGCGTCTCATGGACAAACGGGCCGTCCTGTCAATAGCTTCACGAGAGTGATCTGGAAAGTAGCTCGTAAGATCCGAGGCGATAAGCTCGCTAGGCGGTCTCAGCCCACCGAACTGACGAAGTGCTTGTGTACGGCGAGGCATGGCCCTGGGGGTTTCCAGAGGTGCTGGCCGCTCTAGATCCCTAGCAGCGTTTGAGACGTTTCTTTCTCGGTCCTGATAGGACATGGGAGACAGCGGAGGCTGTTGTTGGAGGTCTTCCCAGCCCACTCCCAGCACCTTTTGCAGCTTCAGCTGACTCCGCTTATCGCTGGGCTCAATTGGAGGCCTATGTGTTTGCTGTGCTTCCTCCATCGCAATGGCAGCTGCTCTTTCGAGTTCTGCCTTGCCCGGCTCTCCAGAAGGAACACGCCTGAGAATCAGGCGGTTGCGCTCTGGGCGAGTGTGGTCCTTGATGACTCTCCACAGCTCCGTATCCCCGAGGCGGCGGCATTGGTTTGGGTCCGGATCAACGCCGGCCAGTACCCAGAAACAGTAATTCCTTTCATGGTCCTCCCGCAGGCCAAACTTACGTAGGGTAACACGCATAACCTCTTCACAGGTGTTGCAGTCGGCAATCTTAACAACCTTGGTTACGCCACCTGTGGAGATGACGCGAATGACATCCTGACCCTGTGGCAGCGCAGCCATCAGCGAACCATCCATGCTGGAGTTGTTCCTAGTGTGGGCTTGTACCAATCGGCCGGGGTGGGACTCAGGAGGAGACATGGGGAACCGCGAGGGAGCAGCTTGTGTAGGTTGATTGCCATAGCCCTGTTGTTGCACATAGCCTCGCCGGGCTTGTCTGTTGTAGTCAGAACTAGGTAGCGGCGAGGTCGGCCGCGAGGAAGGTTTCGACATGTCGGCATTGGGGGTGAGTTCGTACTGGCGGTCATAGCGCCGAGGAGCGGACGTTGCCGCTGACCGATTTGTGATGGGCACTCGTAAAGAAGTCGCTGAATACTGGTTATCAAGTACAGCAAAGGATTCCTAGAGAAGCATTAGCCGTTAAGCCAAGTCAAAGTGGCAAGCCCGGACACCTGAATAGCCAAACTGACCCTGTCTCTCTTTCTCTGGTTCGCATAGGTCTGTGTCCGGAGTTTCTTGATGCTCAGAAACAAGCGGACGCGATCTCCAACCTTTTCGATTCCCATCTCTTTGAGGACCTCCTTGTCAATCTCCAAAAGCGCCTCGCCATTTATGTTATTTTTGCGGAATATCCTTTCGTAGTCGCCGCATTTTACGCTCCTGAGATATTCGCACACCCTGTCCTCGTTCCAGTTCTTGACCGATTCGGGCCCGTCAAGTTCGGAAAATTCGGATTCGGTAGGACTCGCATAGTTCTGGTTGGTCGCATGAGAGACTGCAGGCGCTCTTCGCGAAGGATTGTAGGCGGTTTGTGGTGTGCTCGCCATCATGGTGGACGACTGGGAACCCAGCGAAGGCGTATAGGGCGACTTGGATGCCAGCATGGCCATGGTTGAAGCGACGGTCAGCTTGGAAGTAATGATGACATGGGCTGTTAGGTGTATTTTCTGGTGGTGGCGAGACGACGTCGAATGTTTTGCGCGTGCAGAGCGGTTGGGGGGGAGGGGGGATCGATGGAAGCAGAAGCAGAAGCAGAAGCAAAGGCGGCGGTTGTTGCTGCTACTGCTGCTTTCTGCAGGGAACGGCGATGGTGAATATGTAGGCGCACAGACTGCCGATGCTAATCCAAAAAGCCAAGGCAAAGATGGGCTGACCGCTGTCCGGCAATCAGTGGCTTGCCCGTCGTCCGGTATATGTGGAAGTGGATGAAGCGACCGAAAGAATTGTCTGGCGTCGGGCCCAACAAGCTCAACAAGGTGCGGTAATGCCTGGAGCTGGTGCGTGGTGAACGTGTGTTGGTGGTCACACGCTTGGATATGAAGCAGGCTCGGCAAGAAAGACGACGTGGAGAGGGAGCAAGGGGCCCTTGGTTAGAGGTGTGTTGTTGGAATCTCCTTATTCGTGACACTGACAGCCAACGAGGAGACTAACGGTACTAACCACAAAGCCGCCCGGCCCGCTACCTAACACTGTCTCTCCTTGGGGGAGGGAGGGAAGCGGAGGGGAGGGGACCTGGAAGCGCGCAACGGGCTGTCTGCGACAATGATAGCAACCCTCTTTATTGTCTCTTGAAACTCGCACACAACAAGAGAATGGACATCAAAGCACCCAGCCGAAATAATATGTAGTGAAGTAGTGATGGATGTCAATGCAAGTAGAACTAGTAAGTAGTGTACCTAGTTGAAGGTGCCCGGCTTGGGAAGCCTGTGCAATGCCTGCTGTGTACTATCTGCAGCGGTGCCCTGTGCGCTGCCCGCGATGATCCAAAATTTGGTTGACTTGTCCGGGGTGGAATGTGAGCGCTGCTGGAGGAGAGAGAGAGACAACACGCAAAGTGCGCAAATTCTTTACGCACAACGAAGAGACCACGGCAAGAAAAACCCCTCAATGCCGACTGCGGAGCGAATGGAAAGAGAGACGAAGAAAAAGTTAGCCCGACAACTCGACAAATGGAGAAGGAAGATGGAGGACGGAGGAGGAGCTCGCTTCAGTGGGCATGGAGTCGCTCTTTCCACTTGTGTAGGTTGTTGTCACGATGGAAGTGGCCGCCGCGGGGGCAGGGACAGCCGGGGGCCTGACTGCCCTGGGCCTGGATTGGGACGATAGCGTCTTTTGCTGCACCTTCCCTCTCTAGCGGGCTGCTGAAGAGAGGAAACCGCGGCGTTGAATGCGTTGAATGCGGCCTGGACGGGACTGCGACTACTTACCCTGCAAGACTTGTGCAAGTGTCTGTAAAGAGAAGGCGGGGGCTCTAACGCTAGCGGCGGATTGGACAGCCTGCAGAATCATCCGCCGCCAAGCCGCCAAGCCGCTAATCATTGCAGGCGCCCCTTGAAACAACGCTTCTTTGGCTCCACCTCTCACATCGCTCGGGAACCGAAAAAGACGATGTCGTATTTGGAAATGATGGCATCCAACTTCTGCGCCCCAAGTGTCACAACGCCGTGGATAGTGGTAGTGTAGATACCAGGCCAACAATTCGTCGAGCCATCGTTCCCCAACTCAAGAGACTGTTCTTGTCTGTTGTTGGTGCATCGGGACCGGCATGAAGAGGCGCAAATAAAAGTCAAACAACACCCGGCAACAACGACAACGACAACAACGACAAGAAGTGAACAGCAAAGTGGAAGATCGGCACTAGGGACCGAAAAATCGGCCTGAAACGTCACCTAGCCATGTGGATAGGTGATAGTGTATGTAGTTAGGCATATTCAAGAGAGCCGTGGTTCCGGCAGCATGTCTGGGCAACCTCCACGCCTTCGCACGCAGATAACCGCCCCAACCCAACTTAACGTTCCATTGCCACCACCAAACTCAGCACACTGGTCTGCATGGAAGCTTTGAGTCCTTTTCTTTGTTGCGTCTTCGTTCCAGCCACGGCGTCGATTATCGACCCGTATCTCGCTTTTTGCAGGCCACAATCTAATTCTGCTGGAACTACACACACTATGGGCGGGAAGGGGCGGTGGAAAGATGCGACTGAACAGCACGGGGCAACATGTTAGTATACCGCCGAAAAGCCCCCATTCATTTCCTTGATGCTGTCGCGTAACCCTCCGTCCCAGGGTTTCCTTTATCGAGAAGTCTGAGCGACCCCAGGGACAATAAGGCTTCATGCGAATGGACCCCAAGTCTTTTTTTTTTTTTTTTTTTTTTTTTTTTTTTTTTTTTCCCTTGCTCGCCTGCACCAACCCATCGCATGTGCTATCCGTTTGAACCCCACTCAACTTTCCTTGTGGTCGAGCTGAAAAGATAAGAGGCTGAGGGCGGATCTCAGGTCGCATGAACTCCGACCCGGCATTCTTTTTTGGCTTTTGCCCCTTTTCCTAATACGATGAGTAATACTACCTAGTCAAAACGGATCAGAATTAACGAGGCATCAGATATCATCCATTCCTCTTGTCTCGCCGTGGAAAATGAGGGCCGTGCACTAGTGATATTGGATCTTTCCCGAGACTTTACAAAGACCAAAGACCGATGCAAGCCAGCAAATCTCGGCGGATCCTCCACACCACGGAATATGGGAATCTTCCATATTCCAGGAACAGGGATGCTTCAGAGCACCGAGATGCTCAAAGAGGATCGACACTGAAACCGCTGTCGTTTCATCAACTCTCGTGCCCAAAGAGGCCATAGGTTCTACGTCTTAGTGCACATCTTCACGATTGTTTGGGAACGATCCCAGTGTCTCCCTCCGTCGCCTAACAAGTGGTACTTTTGCTGCGCGGGGGATTCGTCGTCCAGGATAGATGGTTCAAGGCTGTGAATGAGGTCATTTTTTCTGAGACTTGACAAGCAGCGACAAGCGGTCTGCAGAGTGATCTTCTTCAGCTTCGCGGCTGCTGACACCGAGGTGTGACCCGGAAGAGGAGAGATGAAGAGTCAAGGGCAACTGGTGTAATCTCCTGTTAGGGAGGCCCAGCGCTTCCAGTTTTCGGATACTTGAAGAAGAGGTCACATCAGAACAAAGCCCGCTTTCCCCCTGAAGCGCGGCGAGATAACGGCAATAAGCCTTTCTCGAAAATGGACTGCTACTGCGACATAGCTAGTATTTGCGTTCTTTCGCCGTGACGGCATGACGGATGGCGGTCATATATCTGCGACCACCAACAGCGCGTTCGTATCGCCCATCCCATGTTTGTGTAACGGGACCATACAGGCACGACGGGCACAGCAGGGGAAGTCTTCCACATAATGTAATGGCAGGTAGGGAAGTTTGCAGCCGCAGTACAGTCGGGTGTTGCGTGTATGTTGCGGTCCGAGTGTCCCATACCGGATACCGAATTATGCTTGCGTTGTCATCCTCGTAGTGTCAGTTCTCTTGTATCGTCTCTGGCCGCGGCCATGGATGGACAAGACAAGGTCAAACATGCCGAACAAGAGATCCAGCCCAAAAAATAGGATGGATGTAGTCAGGGATTGAGTGAGCGGAGAGGGAACATTAGGGGACTCAAGGGAAGGGAGGTATACTCTTGGCTGCATTTGTGCAGTGAGGCATGACGAAAGCAACTGCAACTTTAATGCGTACGTACAACACTACTACTTGTGTACAGGCATGGGACCATGTGCACACGTGCACGCTTATTTTTTCGACAAAAACTGCAGAGGGAAGATCCCATGATGAATGCATAAAGAGTTCATCCTTATTCCTTCTCCTCATCAAAGGCTTCCCCTGGCGACCCTGGTTTACAGATCAATGCTGGAAAGTTTGTTAGCGTGTTACCCGCCCCACAACATGTAACAGGGGGGATTGCAAGCTTAGACACATCTATCTACGGCTTTTAATTGGCTGAAATCGCTTGATTTCGAGGAGAGAAAGAGTTGACAGACAATCCAGACAGCTCACACACACACACGGTTTTTTTCACCAGCCAAGGTGCCCAAATCACTAGAAACACTTGGACTTACCCTATAATTGGTAAGTTATAGGGTATTTACAGATCCCCTTCGCTTCCCTTGTCGAAAGCTGCTTACAAGTACCACGCTAACGAACTTTCCAGGGGTGAACTGTACTTGGCATGATTAGAAGGTCGCAAGAGGCCATTGGCAATGTAACTGGACGAGGACGGAACATGAAACATTTATGGATGCCGTGGTCGTCAGATCCCGAAGAAACGATGCGATGCCATTTACAGGCAGTTCCCGTTCAGTTCTCATTGCACTGAAAGGGACGAAACATCCAGGACCGGGCCACTAGGGCGGTCACGTTCTCGCCCGCATGCGATTTCGTGCGATGGGGAAAAGGAATGTGCAAGCCACACCAGAATTAGTCCAAGTGAATAGCTCGCGCCACACTTACACCAGGAACCCATGCTAATTGCACAGCGGAACTGAAATTGGGAGGAGGGGACCGGGACGGGAGTTAAAGGCAGCAAGTGCGGCTCCGCTTCTGCTTCGAGCTCAGGCTTCGGTCGGCGCCAGGCGCTTTCGAAATTCCCGGAACCATCACAATTAAGGCCCATGAGGCATGAGCCAACCAACGGAAGCTTCTTCCATTCCATTCGCAACCTCGCCGAATTCGGCCGGGATCGACACTTATCGCATCGAGATCGCTCCTTTTTCCCCTGTGTGATCTGTTACCTTGCCGGGCCTGTCTTTCCGCTTGTCTCGCTCCGTCATGCCGGTTTACTGCTCTCATTACTCCCCGTTACATACGTACCGTGACTCCGAAGAGACAAATGCCACAAGAAAAAGAACAAAAAAGAAAAAAAAAGTAGAATTAAGGGTTCACGAGATTTTGACACAGCACACAAAAGTTGCACGCCTTTGTCACTGCAGCGCCCCTACCCCTGTCCCCGTCCGCTCGATGCTGGTCTATGTAGTTCGGTCACACATGCCAAGCTCCAACTCTATCCAGAGTCAACGAGAACGACCAGAAACAAGCAGCTGTGCAAACACATAAAAGTTACATGGACCTTGATGGCCTGCCGGCCTTGAGGTTTGAGGGGGAAAATTGGAGATTGCCAGGAAGCTTGATGTTCGCAGCCTTGGCAGAAGGGTAGGTCCCGACTCCCGACCGGCATGGAGCCCCGCAGCATTCTCATTGGCGGCAACCTGATTGGGAATATGATAACATCATTCTCTTGGACCTAATTGCACTGCGACAAACTCTCGACTGTTTCCGGAACCGATCGACCAGTGCTTCCGCCGTGGTGGACAGTGATAGACAGGGCGACGGGAGCGGGTAGACGAGTAGTGTACCTAGTCAGAGTATCTCAACATGTGCCCTGGTCGACACTGGCACCATGAGGTTCATTGCCCGTGAAGTCCGTGTTGAGACAGGGCCTGGCAGTTGGCCGGCTTGAGATTTCCATTTGTCAAGATGCTCTGCCAGACATGTGCCCTACTCTGCCGCGGGCGGACAGGGAAAGCGAGCCGAGACGATAGCGGATGGACATTGAGCAAAAGTTATCACAAGCTGGATGGACGGGCACAACCGGCAGGGCGGGTAATTTTCTACGTTCGGCAGGTTGTTGCTCTCGTCGGCGGGCCATGCCATGCCATGCCCTCCCACACCTTTCCATTCAGTCCAATGTCAACCAGAGCACCGGGCACTAGAGACTGGATAGAAACCCGTGGATACGTATAACGTGCATCTTGGCAGGACTTGGAAGCAGTAAGAAGAAAAAAGCAAATGTTTTTCGGTATTCGTCCTAGTGAAAATCTTCCATCGAGCCATTCTCCTGTTTGCCGTCTTCCATGGTCCATCAAGCTGCTCTGTTTGTTCAGAACCGCAACAAGGAGCATTCGGCCAATCTCAGCCGCGGATGGACAACTTTCTCTGGGAGCGACTATACTTACTACGTAGCTGCACAGCACTGCCATCCTAGGTAGACGACTACCTGGACGACTACCTCCAAGATCATCACACCCGCCAAAACCCCGTCCATCTTCGCATACACTACATCGATACTGACCATCCGGGTCCTCGTCGTCAATTCTCGCATCGCATCGCATCGCATCGCATCTCATCGCAACCGCAACCGCAATTCCGGGTGTCTAGCAAAAAAAAAACGCGACCTTTCCACATCTCCAATATCCATGATCCCGGGAATTGGATCCGATTGATCGAGAACGGCCCCCCCGCTCCAAGCTCAGCTCTCCAAGTCGCAATCCCGGTTTTTGCTGCTTTTTTTTTTTTTTTTTTTTTTTTTTTTCTTTCTTTCCACTGCCCGGCCTGACCGACGCCGCCAAGGCCCGTTAACGAGCATCGTCCGATACCCGAATGGACCCCCGCCAGACGCTCACCTGTCGTCCCCCAAGTCTCCAGTCCTTCTTTAATTGACGTCCTCCCCCGGCGCATCGGACGGCCTGCGAGTGCCTGTGACGAACTGCACGGCCGGCCACCTGGCTCATATGAGACGGCGTTCCTCCAGAGCCCTGGAGCCCAAGACCTCTGATTCATCCATCCACTATCCAATCACTAGTACATATACATAAACACCAATTGGTGTCCCGCGGCCGGTACCTGGAACCTGGACCTGGATCTGTTCTGTCCCTATGCCTGTCTTGTGGTGTCCTGGATGCTGAAAGCACATTGCACATTAGCGAGATTGTCCCAGTCTCGCTTCAAGAACTAAAGAAAGAAACGAGCAAGGAAGCCAATTCTGGAACAACACAACAAACCCGCCCACGCACCCCCCCTTTTGGCGGTCAAAGATACCACAAGCAAGGAGCCAAACAGCTGGAGCCGCCAAAGCTCCTTCTTTTGTGGCCCAATATCAAAAACACGAAGCCAAAACGGATACCCAATATCCCTTATTACATATCGCTGTCATTACTGTCGCCCGCTTCCCGTGCTGCCTCCGTTACCGCCGTTACAACCCCCCCTTCAAGCCCTAGTCTCCCCCCCCCAAGTCCCAACTCTCCCGCCGCTGAACTACTGGCTGGACTGGACTGGTGGAGGCACCGATACCGTCATCGTGGATGGGCCTGATCGGACGGGGTTCGCTGGGAACCACGATGCCGGTCTCCATATTTCCAGTGGATTCGAGGCGCAGGAGGAAATCCCTCCTGTTACCATTAAAGACCGACTCGGATGGGTCTGGATCGAACCGTTCCGCGGCCAGCCCTGTCGCCACTATCCCGAGTTCACCGGCCAGTTCTTCCTCCGTCACCGTCGAGGGGGACCACAAGCTGTTCTCCCTTTCCAACCTCAGCCACAGGACAAAAAGGTCTCACAGCAGCCGGGACTCGTCCGTATTCGAGTACAGCGTCACCGGCCCTGCCCCCGGCAACAACAATAACAACAACAATAACAAGAACAACAACAATAACAACCATCATAGCAACAGCACCAGCAGCAACAGCAGCGCCAACCATAACCCGCGACCCTTGAGCTTCTCACATCGGCGCAAACTGTCAAAGTCACGGCCTGTCTCGGCCCCCTTCGAGGTGATGAATCGCCGAAGCTCCGGCTTCTCGGACGACTATAGTCGCATGTCAGTCGCCGACACTCTAAGCACATGCACAACAACTCCGGCCGCTATCGAATGGAAGTCCCAGGATGTCGAGGGCTTTTCGGCTCTCGAGACCGACACCAAACTCTTAACGACAAAGACGCCTTACCTTGTCGTCACCGCAGATTATCTCGTCAAGGTTAAGAACCGCGCCGATGTCTTCTCCCTGTTCCCTCAGCTTCAGAGCGATGGCCAACGACCAGCGAGCTTGGGCCCCCCGCCAGAACCTGTCCTCGTCATCCCGACTACCTCGATTGTATCCGTATTTGTGGCCGAGAGCACCAAACCGTCCTTTGGTCTAGAAGTATGGTGGAAGGCACAATCCGGGGTCTCCTTCCTTCATACCACCTTCTACTTTGACCTTCCTACCGACAGAGATGAGCAACTATACAATGTTGTTCAGACGATCCGAGGGCCCCATATCGAGGACGAGGATTTTGCGCGTCGCTCGGTCGAGGTATCCGAGCTCATCAGGACGATTCAAGAAACCGAGGAGCCCAAGTTTATCAACCATAATCTGCAAATATTTCCCGTAGTACCACGAGGCATCACCCGAAAGGAGTCTGGCTTCAAGCAAGAGGATGACCCCAAGAAGCCACAGGAAAGCCCCGCTTTCTACCTGGTCATTGGACCTCATCTCTGTTATTTTATTGAGCTGCAGAGGGGCAAGAACGGCGACCTGGTTTGCAAGCACAAGACTTTTGGTCTAGTAACTCTGGAACTCTTCAAGGCCGACTGGACCATCCACCAAGAAAGATTCAACATCACCTTCCGGTAAGAACACCTAACCATTGTCTTAGCTTTGAAAGGCCCTCATCTCACTGACGTGTATCTAGGGATCCATTCCAACCACCAGTCACGCTGGAACTCGCGAGTCGCTATTACCGCCACATCATTCGCGACTTTTGTGCTGTCGACCGCTTTCTGAAGCCCGCATGGCCGCAAATCTGGCAGAGCCGTGAGATCTTCCACGTTACTGGACTCAAGGAGACACATCTCGTTACCGCTGGCGAGGACTTTGGAAGCGTCAAGAGAACCCTGGATGCCTATCTAGCAGCATACCGATGCCCCGCGGTCGATTGGGAAATCAACTGGAAGACCAAGTTCGCCCCCGAGTTTCGCCTACTGCCCGCCAAGGATGGAAACAGCTACTCACCACTTCAACTGCTGGCTGTCTTGCGCGCCTTGAGATACAATGACTACTTCAACTCGCTGTCGTTCCGTGATGTCGACCTGGGTGTGCTGTGGAGCGTGAGCGATCAGCATGCGAGACGGGGAAATGTTGCCTGGCTGAGCCGGACTTGTAAGTTTGCCGGCTTGATTATCCTTAACCGTTATTGATCACTGACTTTGTTCCCATAGTGGTTGCACTGGGGACTGAGGAAATCGAGATCCTCAATATCAGCCCTGTATTGCACCAGGAATTCCATGCGCTTGCCTTTTGCTCGGAAAACATTCGCCAGATCGACTTCACCAATGCTTCCAAGTCTTATCCCAACAAGGTCTCAACGAGCGGACAAGATACGCCCAGCCTTCAGTTCCTCACGCCCGTTCTAGAGCTGCTCAAGGCCGGCATCACACGATGCAATCGTCTGATTCTTGCCGGTAACCTGCTGCTGCAACCCGATCTTGCTGAGCTGGCTGTGGCACTGAAAGCTGCCCCTATTCAGGCGCTGGATGTTTCCTATTGTGGCTTGGATGACATGAGTCTGCGAGACTTGATCATCACACCCCTTCTGGATGGACCTCGGATGGTGCAGCTCCTGGATTTGTCCGGCAACCCCGGGCGCGTGGCGTGTCAAACCGTTCCTGATCTGCTATACAGTCTTTCGGATCTGAGGGAGCTGAACCTTGCTGGTAGCCTTCGGGGAGAAATGGCTGGACCATTGCTCCCCATCGAGGCACTTGAGAATCTCCCGGGCCTGGAACTACTTGATGTTTCGAACTATGCGCTCAATCTCCCTACTTTGCGCGAGATTGAAGAGTTTCTGACATTGAGAGGTTCCAAAATTGACAACCAGGTTCCTGTGCGATTCCGCAAATTGGTACTGAACCGATGCGCCATCACTGGAACTAAAGCCGCCAGACTATTCAACGCCATTGGCGTGAACCACGGACTTTATCTCTGTCTCAACGGCAACCCTGTCGAGGAGGGAATCGATGCTTTGTGCGATGCCATTCGTCAATCACAGACCCCGGCCGGTTTGAGCATGGAGATGATTGAGTTTCGGGAAGAAAGTCACTACCTGTCATTGATCAAAGCGCTCACAGACACCAGATATATCACCTCGTTGAGCCTTCTCGGAACTGCGCCCTCAACCCCGTCTCAAGGTACCTGCAGTCGCGAAGCCATTCGGGTATTCGAGCGTTTCTTCGCCGAAAACAGGTCGATCCGTTATCTGGACATCTCCGGCTTCAGCGGTAAACTCGACGATGGACAGCTCGCCAAGGGATTCGGTCGGTCCCTTATCGGTTTGACGCGCAACAAGACTCTGACCTACCTCAGAATCCGGAACCAGAACCTACATGAGGACGCAGGAATTTTGGGCAAGGTGATCAGTGAAAACAGACAGTTGATGCTGTTTGACTGCCAGGATAACAAATTCAACTGCACCAGTTTCCAATTCCTGGCACAGAGCATGCGGACGAACACCCAGATCATCGAGTTCCCCGTGGAGAGGAGGGAGAGGGACGCCATCTGGAAGAACACCCTACAGGGCTTGAACAGAGGTCCTTATGGTCAGATATTGACCAGCACCACGGGAACTGGTACGGTACCCACCAAGGGCAAAAAGGGGAAGAAGCACGAGAGCCACAAGTCTTTGTCCTTGAGCAAAGCGACGCAACATGCCGCGGCCAACGGCAGCAGCAACCTGAAGGATCCACTGAAGGAGCAGGAGATCATGCTTCGTACCGTGCTGACACGACTCTTCGATGAGCTCGACGGCTATCTCAGACGGAACCGCCATGCGCTCGAGGAAGCTTCCGGACAAGCGCTCGACTTTGATGGTCTTGCTTCTGACGGCCAGGAGGAGGTCTGGCCCGGTTCGCCTGTGGTCGTGGACGTTGAGAGTCCCCTCGACAACACGGGTAGAAACGCAGGAGATATGTCCCCTACCGAACAAGCAGCGGGAGGCCAAGGAGGACTGGCACCAGACACCGCAGCGATGCTCAAAGCACGTCGGGCAACTGTCCGCTCGTCTATGATCGCTTCCGGCAAATATAACATCGGAGCCTATCCCCCACCGCCCAGCCTGCCGCCACCCCCGATTCCATCCTTTTCGCTCTTCCCGGACATCAGCGAAACTACTCTCGATCCCGTGACCGAAGTTGACACACCCGTATTTGAGTTCCAGCGTGAACTGGGGCTGACCGCCGAGCCCGCCATTAACGGCAGCGGTGACGCAAACCCCATTCTCACAAACGAGATCAGCCGTAACAGCGGCATCTATGCCAACGGCACCGGCTACGGAAGCAGCGTAAACCTAAGCCACCACAGCGCCAGCAGCAGCCGTAGCGAGGACATCAGTCCCATGACGATGTCGGCCACGCCTAGCCCGCCCGCCACTGCGCCGCCGCCAATTCCGAGAGTTCCAGTCCCTAGCAGGAATAGCTCGTTCACGCCGCCGTCTCCGCCGACTATGGCCGGCAACAGCGGATACCTAAGCCACCACAGCGCCAGCAGCAGCCGCAGCGAGGACATTAGCCCCATGACGATGCCGGCCACGCCTAGTCCGCCCGCCACTGCGCCGCCGGCGATTCCCAGGGTTCCGGTCTCTAGTAGAAATAGTTCTTTCATGCCGCCGGCGCCACCTACTATGGCTCCGCCACCACCGCCTAGGCCTGTGTCGAGTTCTACGTTGGCATCCGCATCAGCACCGGATGTACTGGAGTCGACGGCCGCCAACAAGAGGGGAGGCATTATTGGTGTGAATGAAGAAGATTCCGCTCTTGTCAAGCTGCTCAGGGATTTTAAAGCTACTGGCTTTGCCTGATCTGTTCACATCTTCACATCCACCAACATCTACCCATGATAATCCGCGCAATTTTGCGGAACTGGATGGTTCTCAAGTTGCATAATAAGCGGATTACAATAAAGAAACACCAAATTACTGTTCCTGGTGTGGGAGTCGGACAGTCACTGTACATACCAAAAAACACACCACCATTTCATTTTCACATACACATCATTGGCAGGGGAGTGAGCGTCGCTGAGACCCACGAGGGAAATTGCTCCGTCGAGTTTTCCTACTATATCTTTTACTACTACTACTACCACTACTACGACTACTACTGCAGTGTGTTTTTGATACCCCATACATACATACATACTTACATACATACATACATACATATACATATATATATATATATATATATATATATTGTACAGGCTAAGCAGGCAGACTAATTGAGCAAGCGAGCGGGTGGATGAGCACCCTGTGGAAGGGATGGTAGAAGGGAACAAGTGGGGTTTGATTCAGCGTGGTTGGATAACAGTTCTCCTTGGAAGGAAAAGGAAGTGGGGAAAAAGAAGGCTGTATATACAGAAGACGTACGATGAAATTGGTGGCTAGGGTGCGTATGTGGAGCGTATATGGAGGATAAAGAAGGATGGAAAGAAAGCAAGAAAGGGAACTGATTGAAAAGAAAGGCATTATTGAAAAGGTCGACTGGTCGGTCGGTCGGCTAATGGGGTATGGCAAGGCATAGTCGGTGGGTCGGTTAGGACGGCATGCATTGTATGTGGTTGAGTTAAAGGTATCATATGGATTGGAAAGGGACGGAAGGAAGGTTATCTCCAGGATAGGATAGGATAGGAGTACTAGGATAAAGGATACAGGAAATGTGATACTGGATAACATGCTCGACCACGGTTCAAGTTGTTGGTGAGGCGTCTTGTCTATGGGGTGGTTTGTGATGGTGAACTGGAACAAGGCTTGTTGATATCATCTGTTGACTGTCGCCGATAGTTCTGCTGCATATCGGTTTCAAGTTTGTGACCACAGCTACTGGGCCCAATTCATCAGCAGCTCATCTGAGAGACCTGGTAGTTGAAGGTTATAGGGAGTATCCGAATATGTATGGACAGGCAAGGGTGTAAATCTATAGACGGGGAGACGAGAAAGTACAGGTCTTGTACCTTAACGTCTCTTCACCTCTCTCTTCACTACCTCCATTCGATTCCAACAGTTCCCTTTACAGCCAACCCCCCGTCCGGCGCCTCAATCCACACATCAACCCTCTCGCTGCGTGCACCCAGACTCAAGCCTAAGCCCGCCTTGTCGCTACTCTTCTTCTTCTCTCTGTTCGGCAACAACCTCACGCAAACCTTCATCTCCTCACCTACAAACAGCGGGCGGAGATTTTTGTACTCTATACTTGCAATCTCCCACCACCGCTTTCTCTTTTTTCTTCCATCCGCTGTTTCTTCTTCTTCTTCTTCTTCTTCCCCCGGCGGCGGGATAAACAACCTCTCCTTAATCACCTCGGAGACTCCAGCAGCAGTCCCAGTCCCAGTCCCAACCGATGAGTCTGTCGTCGTATCAACACCTGTCCCAGCAGCCCTGTTCAAAAATCCCTCCACCCCTCTCAACATAATCACCAACGTCAACGGCCCATGCACCAACCGCTCTTGATACCCCTCCACCTCTCTCGCGTACAGCGGGTCCAAGTGGATAGCGTGCGCGTTGAATGTTAGCGCGGAGAACTGAAAGAGCAAAGTGGCGTCTGGCGTCATTTTAAACGAGAAATCGGGTTGGTGGGGGACGCGGATGATCCTCGCTGGAGCTGGAGCTGGACCTGGAGCTGGTACGGAACTAAGTTTCTGTTGGGGATGATGGTTTGGGTTTGGGTTTGGGAAAGGGTCGCTGCGCTCGGCGTCGTCGTCGTCGTCGGGGCGCTTCTCACGAAGGAAGACGAGGCGGCGGAGTTCAGAAATTACGCCTTCTTCTTTGCGCTCTTTGTGGGTGGTGGTGGTGGGGGTTGTTGATGATGATGATGATGATGATGAGCCCTTGATGACATCTGCTACCACCCTTTCGATTTCCTTCGATCTTGTCTCCGGCGGGAAAGCGATATACCGCCTCCAAACATCCACATACACTTTCTGATCCTGCTCCTTCTTCCCGCTGTTCCCAACAACCTGCAAAACAGGCGCCCCTAGCGTCTCAACACAAACTGTCTTCCTCCCGTCCATCTTGAATTGTTGTTGTTGTTGTTGTTGCTCCCCGTCCGGACCCCCTTTGCCAAAGTCAATCCTCCCGCCCGCCCACATCCTCCTCGTAAAGGGACTTCCAGGGCAATGGTCGGCGTCTGTACCGTCGGGGAAGAGCAAGTGGGGAGGGGTTTGGAGGGGGTAGTAAATCAGGTGATACCCCGGCGGTAGCTCGTTGTTTTCCTGGTTAGGCCATGGGAATATGGACTTGTTGGGGGAGGGGGGCTGAGCGTTAAAGCCCTGGGGAAGACAAATGCTCGGCAGGTGGGAAGATAAAGCGAGAGAGAGCAAATGGGATTGAGTTGGGTGGAGGGTGTCGGGGATGAGTTTGGGTGGGATGAGGGAGAGGGTTGTCGTGGCGGTTTGGAGATAGGTTTCGGGGTTGAAGGTCGATTGAGGTTGGGATTGGGATTGGGAGGAAAGAGGTGATGGGGGAATGCCCTTTTCGGAGGAGTATGGTCTTATGTGACTGCCATGGTGGGTTGTTATTCTTATTATAGTTGTGGAAAGGCGAGTTGCCGAGAGGACATGGTGGGTGAGGAACCTCTTTGTTGTTATGGCTCTGATGGTTGTGGTTTTCGTGGCGGGGGTGAAGAGCCTCATCGTGGCATCGGGACTGACTGTTATCCAGTTCAGCAGTTGGTGGAAGTTTTGGCAAAAAGGTGGTTCAGGTAGGACAAGATGATACTGGCTGAAAGTCATAAAGTCATGTAAGTCGTCACAGTCCCAGTGCTTCAATCTGTCATCCCCTCCGCCATCGACTGTGCTCTGCTTCACCTCAAACAGTCAGGCAAGTGACAACGTTCGTATGAAGTCCAACGTTGTCCAAGCAACGCAAAATCAACAAGACCCCGTTTGCCAAGCACCACTCATTTCGTACATAGTCAGTAATTCTCCGTAACATACACTGTAACTTACACATACCGTATTGTAACCGTCCCGTCGGCTATTCAAGTGTCGACATCGCTGCCATGTTCCGCCCCGCTTGTTCGCCCGGCCCATCCATCCAAATCCATATCCATATCCATATTATCCATCCCCTGGTCAACCACTAGCTTTGTGCACTTTGTGGTTTTGCCCCTGATCCCTTCCCCGAGAATGGATTCCAGCTCCGTCCGGATGCCATGGGACTTTCTAAAAAGCTTGGCCCTTTGAAGGTTTCCCACTTCCCAGAATACGTGGTCTTGGTGTTTCTTGGTAACATCTCGGCCATGATTATGATTTGGTAACCGTTGAATAAGTGAAACCAGACCGCACAATGTTTACCCCTGACCCTGTTTCCGCATATGGACGGGAGTCAGCGGGAGGATCCAAAGAAAGAAGCAAAACGTCTTGTTTTCCTTGGCATTCACTCCCGCTGCGAGGATTCGACAAAAGTTGTTGTTTGTCCTTCTTGGACTGTAACCAGTGATGTTATTGATGATGTTTTTGGTTCACTTGCCCTAAATGCCATGTATTTTTCTCTAGCCTTCGTCATGTCCATGTGGTTTTTTTTGTCTTCTTCTCTCCGAGACTTGGGCCTTGAACCTGTCCAGCCCGACTCCCAATCCCTAATTATTGACTCGTTCTTGTCTTTGATTGATCTGCCACTTCCTGTACCTTTGCCATCGATCCCCTCACGGTGTGATCTCTTGGAATCTATAATCGCCAAAAACACAGAACATCTAGATGACTTTGAAAATCCATGTCTCCCATCGTGTCTACCCCTGACTCTTTCTTTCGCGTCTATGGGTCAGTGGGAAATGGACCGACTGACAAGTATTACGCGCTAGCACGCAAGCAGGACAAAAGCAGCACAGATGATTTGTGTGCAACGGAAGAAATGGTATGTGATGTAAAAAAAAGAGGAGGCCACCAGTCAAAGTCCCGGTTCCAGTACAATGCTATACTTGAGAAAGCGAAAGAGGCCCCTCCATCCGCCCATGAAAACTTGCGGTGGTCTGGTCCGAAGAAAAGACGCACACACAATGCGGTAAGTAAAAACAAAAACGAGGGTCGAAAAGGGCAGTTAAATCAGTTACGGCGAGCCCTTGGCCCGAACTGAAAATGCATGCATGAGTGCTCCAAACTCCTATGCTGGCCAAACGCGAAACGAGGCATGATGTCATTACCTGAGATCTCTGCCGCCCACCCATCCCATCCCATCCGTCCATCCATCCATTCATCCATCCAAATCATTCCCATCTTTCAGCTGCTCCTATCCTTCCTATTCTTCTTATCCTTCCCCCCATCTCTTGCCTCTCTTACCATCAGTACAAACAAACGAGAGGCTTTTTTTTGGGGGGGGGGGGGGGGGGGGTTGTTGTAGTATGTAAGTAGGTGACTGTCGTCGCTGTGCTAGGTCAAGATGACGATCCTAGCATCGTTCGCTCGAAAATTTAAGGGTAAACGTTTCTTTTCTCATTCCTATGAGAAATGAATAGCCCTAAATCTCCATACGAAATCATGCGCGCAATCCCGCCAGACGGTGACGTGATGCCCTTGCGAGTTCCCGAGGTGGGTCTAGAACATCAACTACGGGCCCGCCTGACGGAGTGTTGTTAAAGGCCCTCCTCTCCGGCCTTGCAAAGTTTTATCTCACGACCCCATTCGGACTTGAGAACTTGTGACGCCGTAATTCTACGAGATGGATTCGGGTCCAATATCGAGTAGATGACGTTCCTGCAACGTGCCTGGATTGATGACGGTCAGTTCTGCGTCGGTGATGAACCCGAGAAAACGTAATCCAACTTACCCTGTGTAACGACTCTATCGGTTGGTAGCCCTCCTCGTCCCGACGACCTTCTAGGTACCTAGCGTAGAACTCGTCGTCGTCCTTCTTAGCCACCCTCCACAAATGGCGACCAGTCCTCATGGCCATGTAAATGACGCCGCAAGCCCACACATCGACAGCGCGAGCATCGAACTCTTTGTCGATATATTCCTCGGGTGCAATGTACGGGGCAGAGCCACACAGACCGGAAACCATATGCGCGTCGTTCTCCCAAGCCATACGAAAGCATTCGCCATTGCCAAAGTCGGTGATCTTGAGGGCACCGTGGGTGGTGAGGAGGAGGTTCTCGGGCTTCAGGTCACGGTGAGCAACACCCATCTCGTGCATGTACTCGACACCACGCATCATTTGCTTGAAGAAGCAGTCCGCCTCCTGAACCTCGAGTTTTCCGGCGGCAAGGACAAGCGTGTAAAGATCGCCTCCAGCACAGAATTCCATCACCTCGCAAAAATCCCCCTTGGCGTCCTTAATAAGGTCAAGGGTGTGAATCACGTTGGGATGTCTGAGGGAAGAGGAGATGCAGAACTCGGCAGTCAAGCGTTTGCTATACTTCTTTTCCGTTTCCTCGGGCCTGCGGCGGAATTCCTTGACGGCAAAAAGCTTCTCTCCGAGACCATTCTCCAGTTTCTTGTGCGAGATCCTCACGATACCAAAGGCTCCACGGCCAATGATCTCCTGGCATTTGCCGTACTTTTCGACGAGAGTGGTAGGCGCAGTGCTTACGCCCTTCTTCTCTGCCGTGGCAAGACCATCCTTTTCTTGCTTGAGAGTGTCGACCCAGCTGGAAACCAAAGACAGGTCGTTTTCGGGGGCTGGCTGTTCAATCTTCCTGCCGAGAAAGCCCTTGATCATATCGGTTAGCTTCTCCTGGCGGCGACTGGACTTCAGGTGGTGCTCGTGACCGCCTTGGGCCTCGGGGATAAGGACGAAGCGTGAAGGCGGCGCATTGCCGTTCGTCTTGGCCTTGGCATCGGTGATGGACATCTTGCGCTGAGGGACCGGCTTCGAGCCCGCCGACGGCGGCGGGGATGGAGCTGTGCTGCGGTTACCCGGGGTGGTGTTTCTCGAGGTAGCTGCATCTGCTGCAGCAGCAACGCGACCGGGGTCTTTTGTCGAGAACATGCGAGTCAAGCGGTCCTTGACCGAAGCCTTTTCCGAAGGCTTGGGCAATTGCTCGGCAGAGCTGGTCGGGACGGGGTGGCCGTTCTGGGCAGCAAGATGCGGGGATCTCGAGGAAAGGTCGAAGGACTTGATGGACGACGTCTGTGAAGGTGAAGTGCGCTGCGAAGACGCAGACTTGGCGTCTGAGGTGCTGCTCGCCATGGTTGCAGATTTCCGAGGGGGACGGGTTCCGGGTCGCTCGGTGGGTGTGATTGGGGGGGGGGAGGGCCAGTGCTCTTGTGGTTGTCTGTTTTTGCGCGGGGCGGCGGCTGGTCGCTGCTTGTAGCTGTTGCTCCGACTGCCGGAACTGTAGCCGAAGGAATATAGCGCTGTACGGCGGTCAAGCGAGGTCGATGGTGGCAGTCGTCAGTCGCTGGGCAAGCGGTGCACCAAGCGACACGGGCGAGCGCGGGATGAGGTAGGGTCGAAAGTCTTGGGTCAGGTTAACGAGTAGGTAGGTAGGCTTGTTGGGGTTTCGTCGTCTGGGGGGAGGGTCGTCCACTGCGCTTATGCAGGGAACAGCGAGGGTGGCGGCTTGCGCGCCTTGAATGAGTGGGCAGAAGCCCGGACTTGGACCCTTTAGGCCTTCAAAACGGCAGGGTATTGTCGAGGCGATGAACCTCTGTCTGGATTGCGAGAAGGACTCAATCTCCTTTATAAAAGCCGCGATAGGGCTGGCACACCTGGCGAGGCCGAAAAGTGAGAAAAAAAAAATCAAGAGGCCGAATCCAGGTTGAGCGGAGCGGAGAAATCGAGAGCGAGTGCCGTGCGCTCGGTGCGGGCTGCGCGCCAGTGGATGGATGATGGGACTGTGGAGGAGCCAGTCGCAGTGCGGGCAACAACGAGTGGGTGTTGCGCAATGTGTGCCCTTAGTGTTTTTTTTGGTTTTTTTTTTTTTTACCCTCTTCCACTTCGAGTAGGTTCTGGTTGTGCAGTGGGTGGTGTACGGTGCCAACTCGAGTGGGCTCGCTACAGTACTGCAGCATTAAGTACTGCGTACTGGTCCGGCGAATGACTGATTGGTGGAGATAGAGGGTGAGGTGAATGGACCCGACGGGACCTGATGGAGCCCGGCCAGGAAGTGAAGTGGACTGTAGCCTGGGTGGGTGTGCGGGCCCTGGTGCTGCGTGACAGAGTGGAGCCAGAGGCAAAGGCACGCCGCGAAAGGTACCCCAAACACGTTCCGCTGTTACGTAGCTCGCCGTGGTAGTGTAAAATAGGTTTTCAAGGTTTTCAGACCTGCCTGGTTCGGATGCGTTCCGTCGTTTGTCGCCAAGCTGTGTGTGTTTCTCTTTCGCTCGTCTCTGTTCCAGTCACTGGTCGACGACGCGCTGAAGTGCAAGGCTGTTGATATTGGCGCCTTGTTGGAATGGATAGGTAGGTAGTTGTTAGTACAACTCGAGAAGCGTGGCAGACCTGGACTGTTGTAGTTGGCGGACGGCAATCATGGTGAAGATGTATGGCTATGGGTGTGGATGGTTTGATCATGCGAGTTGTGTCGGCTCCGACGTCGAATAGATGGAAATTCAGTTCCTTGTTCCTGTTCCTGAGACTGCCGTCTTGAGTGGCAGAGACAATGAAAAGGAAGGTGAAAGAGAGAGAGTAAAGGGTCGGTATTTCCAGGATTGGATCGATCGCCAGAATCAACCAAACAATGGAAAAAAAAATCCAAGCGAGAGCACGGCAGGAGATGCCCTGGCGCTCCTGCTTGGCCACCCAGCTGCCACGGCAGACCGCAAACTGCAGACCGCAGAGAGCCTGAGGCAAAAGTGCTCGGCTGATGGTGACGGGAGGGGGGCAAGATGGGAAGCAGTGACTGAGATAACAATAGCAAATGATAGCGGTTGAGCGAGAGAGGGACTGGACGCTTTTAAACACAAGGGCCTGATATGTCCAAAGTGTACTCGGCGGCTGGATCAATGCAGATGATCATCCTGCCAGGCTGAGTAATAGATGTTCAGACCGCACTGCTGCAGCTAAGGCGGAAAAGTGTGGCAGATGGCAGGTATCGACTTGGGGTTCGTTTGTTACTCAAGGTCGCGTATGGATGGGCGGCGTACAGTGAAGGTAGGCGAGAGGATGAATGATGACCAGCAGAATCCGGGACATGAGAAAAAAAAAAGGCGGCTGAGAGAGCCAAAGTGAGGCTTGCGGCCAAGAGTCTTGTTCTATTTGTGTCTCCAAGGTCATCCACCCTTGAGACCGGCTCCTGGCTAAGATTAAGGAGAAATCGAGAGTCCGTGAGGGAAACTGACAAGAGAGCTTCTAGGCTGAGGAATGGAAGCTCGGGCGCGGTAGAAGATGGGTGGTGTAGCGTGACAGAACGAAACAAAGAAAGAAGCAGAGCCGTGTAAGAGATCAAGAGAGGGCAAGGGCGGAAGGGGAGCCAGGGATGGGAGATATATACCTGATCTCCAACATGAGGATGGATACATCAGGATGGAATACATATACAAGTCTCTACTTGGCTTTACCAGAGTAGACGTATACAGACAAACAAAGAGATACGGCAGGGAAAAAGCCCCAAACAAGGCCGCCATGTCCATTCCGTTCTCGCATTCCACTCCATTCTACTTACGCTGCCCATCACGATAGCAGCAGCCAATTGTCCTGTACGAGTTAGCTAATATTATGGTGATGAAGGCGGCTAACCTTTTGACAAAACCTGCCTTGGCTCCACTGCAACAGTAGCTGTCAAAACAACCAGCTAATTGATTCATCCGAGTAGGACCCCAGGGTCTACATGTGGGTGTCTTTATAAATGTACCAGCAGTCCTTACACTGTCAATCTCAATGCAACAGCGGCCACTCCACAAGAGGAAGTTCGATCTTTTGTACATGGTTGCGTATATCAGATTTGTAGCCTCTTTTATCAGAGGTTTTAGAGTTTTGAGACTGTCACGGTGGATCGCATGGGTATCTCTTTCTACGGACACTGTACGTGGTCTGTAACGGTAACGCTGAAACGGTGAAACGGTACGGGTAGTACTTACCCATCGTGCACTACAGGTAGCGGGGCATGAGATTTTTGTGGAAACCTCAACATATGTACCTACCTAGTGAACTACGTACAAAAGTATGCCAGGCTCTTCAATACCTACCTCTACTTAGTACCCATATGAGCGTAATTGCGCCTATGAACCTGCGAACTCTCTTCGGCCACGTTCTGGAACGTCCCTGGAAGCTCAGCAAAAATGCTGATAATCATTCTTCTCCTCCTGCGTGTTATTAACTGTACCTCCTGTACTCTCGGTACTGTATGTACGTATCATGCAGTTTGGGACGCCGAGTGGGGCTGTTCTCCATCCCTGGTCGAAGCCGAGCTCGTGCTGCCGTACTACACCAAAAAAGAAGACATCCTCATCTCCCGTCAACGCTCGGTTTCGTCAAGGTTCCGGGAACCAGGAAACATCCAAGGGTGAAGAGCGTATGAGCACTGCTGCTTTTGAGAGTGGAATGGAATGACTGTGGCTCTCGCCGTCACCATCATCCGCCGCTATGAAACTACAACAAGTGGAGGGTACGACGATCCTTGAAAGCACTACAGGCACGATGGAGCTTACCTCTACAGCGGACAAGATTGATCACTAATTCTTCTTCATTACTTGCTGTTACTGTCTTGGAAACCGAACCAGCCAAGCAATCCCAAGCTCTCAGCTCCAAGCCTCAACCTTCATAGTGAACAGGATCGAAGCGGCTGGATCCTCCGGTTTAGACTGCTTGTCTTACAAATACGATGCCCTGTCTAACATGGTGACCTTCTATTTGTTCGTCACAGTAAATGATTACTTTGCCAATCCCCTTCTCATGTCTGTTCGGTGTCCGGCGGTCTGCCTTCCAATAATTTGACAGACTTGTGTTCAAAATGATGTCCGTCCAGCTTGGCAAAGGAACCATCGATACGTTACACTCCAACTGAACCCTGGTACTTTGATAGACAATTTTCCCTTAGTCTGCAGTTTGGTTCGGTGGACTTTGGTAATGCACGTCCTAGAAAAACGCTGGAATTGTTTCCTTTTTGGGTGTTCAAATTGCCTTTAGAGCCGCTTTTGCAACTCTTCCTCTACCCTAGGTAGTGTTGTTACATTCTCTAGATCGCCCATATCTCCCCGGTTCAAACGAAGCTAATTTCCTACAGGTTCTCCATCCGCTTTTGCGTCATCTGAATTTCTACGAGACTTTCCAAGAGTCTTGTCTTGTCTTCTGCAAGAGCCATCAGTGGACACTTGGTGGACCTGCCGTGGGACTGGTAGGCGGGCGGCCTCCCATTTCCTGTTGAGGTTGGCATCCGAGAATACTGTTGCGACTGCTACCTACCTAGGTACCTACCTACCTAGGTACCTACCTACCTGCCTACCTACCTACCTACGGTTGCCCCCTTCCCTTCGCCCTTCAAGTCGACTGGCTGATCCCACACTTACAGTAATGTCCCCTGTTAATGCAAGCCCCCCCCCCCCCTTTTTGCAAGCACATAGGAACCGACCCATCAGATGCAACCGATTTTAGCGGCCCGGCTTCCCAGTCTTGTATGTAAGCGAGGAATCCCTTCATGCAAACAATGCTAGGTAAGAATTCGACCTGTTCCTCATACAGCCGGAATTAGTTGCATCAACAAGGGACATTACCGTAGAAGCCGTTGTGGGCGGATGCGGGGCCGATCGAATCTCATTTCAGGCTTGTGATAATGCCCGAGCGCCAGAAGAAGAAGGCCGACGATCTGGCGGTTTCTGGCCACTTACGGAGCAAAGTGGTCTTCTCGCGGCCTGCACCCGGGTTTCGGTTTTGCTCTCCCGATTAGCGGGCCTCGCAGGCGTGATGAAACATCACCTCACTTCCTTTTTTCCTCTTCCTCCCCACCAGAGAGATGGCATCAGCGAGCCGACATGTCGTGAATGGATATCAACTCGCTGAAAGAATCCCCATGCCTACCTAGGTAGTCATGTTCTCCATCTTCATGGTACTTCATCTCGGGAGTTTCGTGTCAGACGTCTGTATGGAATTGCGCGCTGGCTACCTAGAGACAGCAAGATAAGTAAGCAACATAACATCACCTCTTCCTCAGTTATTATACTATGAGGCATTTTCACCTCGTCTCATTCCACATACCTATCAAATCGTGGTCTCAACGTCCTGCGGCCTCCCTTGTCACTAGGCAAGTATCCGGCTTTTGCCCCAAGCCCCTCTCGCCGCATCACTGTAGTCCCTCTCCCACTACACATACATGCCGCCTGCTATGTAGGTATTATTTCCTGTCACCAATCCGTATTCTCTCTCATCAGCAGCTTCTCATAACCTCATATCTGTGCCCACTATTGGTCGCTCATCAGGCCTGTCCCTGAGCTGATGAACTGGCGCTGCAACCTGCATTGGCCTGCGGGGTTGCGCCGCTGCAGTCTCTTTCGGCAAACATTCACCTTTACATGTCAGCCTTCGTCAACCTACCAGCCGAGGACGATACCTTACGTGATTTATCCTCGGGGGGATACGTTATGTGGCAGCTGGGGAGCTCTACACTACACTAGGAGCTATCGCTAAAGCTTTCTGGCCTCTTCTCTGTCATTCCAGCAAAAGTAAAGATACATGTCTACAACCGAGGGATACCGCAGCAGTCATGCACCCGAGTTATACACACCAGCTTTTCCTTTCACGAACCACGGCATGTTTCCTATTCAAAGAACCCCATTCCGCTTTGTGGCTTTTTCAGATACGGTATAGTGCACTCATGTACACTAGGGACTCACGGCAGGTTCTCGGCATCAGATGTATGTATGTAACCGTTTCTCGCAGGATGATACACAGTTTGCAGAGGTATAGACACAGTGAGTGAACAGGGTGCTTGAGAGCCTCCTTTTCTTCATTCCTCACGACCTTTTTTTCTCTTTCTCTCTCTTCTGACCCTGCAGCAGCCGAAAGGAAAAAGTGACGCCCCCGTAGCGGTGTGCCAAAGCCACCATGTACGAGAAGACCCGATTATGGATTACTGCGTCAAGCCCTCTTACCTCACCTTTGAAAAGGCTGGAAAACTGCTGCCAAGGTTTCTAAATCACGTACCAAGACTTCTTGGTTGCCAGGTAGCCGGACCGCAGGATTGGGTTGTTTGGGTTGGGTACTCAGCCAGAGCCGCATCTTTTACGAAGATGGGTACCAAGAAGGTAGAACGGACACCCATCATGACGCCTTTGTCTATGCTCGCAACTCGAAACTCTTGGAGCACCTGGAAGTGCATACCTCCCATTTGGCCCTTTGATGTTCACCAAAAAATCCGCCGCCGTCCTCAAGGTACTCAGGGAATCAAGTCATCGGATTATTCCTGGAACGCTCTTGTTGATAAGGTAGGTGATCTCATCACGTACACAGTTCCCATCCACGCTGACAGGTGTCACAAGTCACAACCTGTAGACAGACAAAACAGTCCATTGCCTATCAGCGCCTGTGCCGCATGTCTCAACGCCAGGTAGGTAGGGTATGTGGAGAGTGTCTTGCAGGGCTCGACATCGTCTCAGCTCACGCAACATGCATCCCTATGTATATCTCTTAGCAAAAAGCTACCGCGAAGACCGCCTTGATCGACATGAGCGTAGGGCCCAGAAAATTTCTTGGTGGTACTGTGCTCACGACAGATTTTCGACGATCTTGACGATCAAACACACTCAGGCAGTGTGGGCAACACATGTGCTGGGAACGATAGACAAACGTTGGTTGTAGAAGATGGTGGGGTAAGGAGGGGGGAAGAAGAAAACGACAAAACAGGTAGGGGCACTGAGTCCTCTACACTAAGGTAAGTACCACACTACTATGTATGTGATTGCTCATGGAGGGGAAGAAGACCCCTTGCTTGTCATTTCGGAATTGAGACGCTAAACTGCCATTCGGTTCGGGGCATGACTTTGACAGTACCGGTGGTACCGGCAATACCACTGCACCAAGCCTTCTGCTGCCGCTGCTCTTCTTCCCTTGTCACAACGAAACACTTCCACACGTGGCGGTGATACGCACATGTTCTGGTCATCATTTATACTACTTTCGTCGATAACGCACAAGGGGACAAATTGTTTGAATTACCGATATGTTCCGTACGGGTCATGTTTATGCGAATGATGGGGGCACGGCAACAGACGCCAGGTAGGTTGCCGTCCTTGGCAGGCTTCCGTGGACACCCATCTATGTACATGCACTGACTGGATCTGCGCTAGCACTAGGTAAGCACAGTCAGTATACTATGTATATTACCCTCGCCATTTTCTCAGGTGTTCAAGGATTACCCAGTGTTGATTATTTGTTGAACATGACAACTTGGGAAAACATAGGACTGGTGTCATCAACAGCAACGCTGACATTGCCTAGCTTATTGTATGAACTGGGCTACTACACTACTACCTACCCA
Organism: Neurospora crassa OR74A; assembly: GCF_000182925.2. Classification (NCBI taxonomy): domain Eukaryota; kingdom Fungi; phylum Ascomycota; class Sordariomycetes; order Sordariales; family Sordariaceae; genus Neurospora; species Neurospora crassa. The sequence goes on along the minus strand of NC_026503.1, from coordinate 1,780,096 downwards.
TGTGCACCTTAGACGCTGTCAAAGGGAATCTTTCCATCCGTATTTCATATCTCGTCTTGAACCCTTTCAGCGTACCCTCCTAAGCCGTCCCATCTATCCCAGCTCCCGATTCATATTTTTTTACCCCGACCGTCCATCCGATATGTAACCGCAACCCAAGACTTCCAAGATTTGCAGCCACCGACTTGGCAAAAGCTTGTATTGCTCATGAAACTCCTACTATGTATTTCCAAGCCTTTTTTTTTTTTTTGCCAAGTTGAATGGACCCTTTCTTGTTGAGGCCTCCAACGGCTTCCCTTTGAACTCCGTTGTTTCGAGACCTTTTTTTTTTCTTGTCCTCCGTCATTATCGGAACACCTTCGATCCTTTTGATTATTTTATCTTTGGACAACGGGAGGAAACGGGGATCCCATGTGTCACGGCAGTGCAGTGTAGCCGTCTTGGTAGTCTGGGCATTCTTTCTGGTTACGTCAATGGTATGTAAAGTACATACATCTACGGATGTGCCGCGCAGGTTCCATTCACGGCTTCGGGCCTTGTGAAGCGTTTATTTGATCTCTGTCCCAGCTGCGGCCTCGAAAGCTCACAAACGGTGCACTCTCCTGCCTACATGTATGGGCGCACTAAACCGCAGAAGTCCTGTTGCGAAAAAAATTAAAAAAAAAAAAAAAAATTAAAAAAAAAATTCAACACTCCCCTCGGCGCAAACGATTCAATGTCTGGTTGGCCTTCATCTTCATGGTCTCTCTGTCGCTTTGCTATCATCAACGTAAACCACACAGAACAGTCTGACCTTTGCTAACAATAATACCACCCCCCGCTCCTTTTTGCCTGTGAACGTGATACAACCCCTCTCTCTATCGCCGAGCAGACTGAACGATGTCAATCACTCGCCCTTTTCGCGAGAATAAATAGCACAAAGGTTCCTATGCTTATAAAAGAGAATGCAAGCATATTCGAAGTGATATTGGGGTCCATTCATTGCCTTGTATGCACGCATACGATGTTCACATTCCACATGGGAAACGCCATGCACATACATAACGCAACCGATCACGCGAGTGTGCATTAGCCACTCCTGCTGGGATCTTCTTTGGAACCGGAGACCTAGTAGTTGCATGGGATAAGGAGAAGCTGAGTACACGGTCGTAAAGCGTTCCGGCGTAGTATAGTACTTTTATCATCCATGGTTGGCAGCCTCGGCAGAGTCTTTTGGGGAAGGAACCTCCCCTAATAGGTAAATGTGTCATCCATGTACATTGGAAGCAGCGGTGAAGAAAAGGATAAGGTAGGATGGAGTGTGTCGCTTCATACCGTTATTACCCTCCTTGCCTTGCGGATGGTTACCTACACTACCTATTTACCAGCCTCAACTTAAAAGGCCATCCTAAGGTCCCTTGGGGCTTTTCAGTGTCTTCAAGTCTCTCGACCTCGCACAAGGTGTGGTTTACTGTGTCAAAATACATCTTATACCCTCTCGAAAGAAAGAATTACAATCACTTTGACGCCCAGCTGTTCTAGCAGCTTTGAACTCGGACTTGATAGATAGACCACACAGCAATGGCTTACGTATCTCAACCCTTACCTGATTCTTGCCTTCAACACTACCTAGTTTCTTATGAACCCCCCAACTATTTTGGAGGTAGCTATGCGTACCAGCACTATCGACTTCAACATGACGGGTGTAACAATTAATAAAACAGCGGGCGAACTATCGAAGAAAGACTTATCAAAGGGCAAAGACAGCACAAAAAATCGGCATCATTAATACACTTGGAGGTCAAGTGACTGACTGAATGATTGGTGGGAACATGGTTAATGTTTCGGGTGCGCCAACCGAGAGAGAGATCGAACGAGCAGTTGAGGAGGGAGGGGGTTAGAGCGAGGGGGCAAGAACCTAACTCCTGCACTGCACCCAAAAGATAGGTGCGTTACACACGAGCGAACACCCAGTCGGCAGAATATTCGGTAATATCGATGTGTGTACAGAGATGGAACTTCTCGTGAGATATCAATAAGGAGGGAAGCAGTAACCTTAAAGTCGTGCGGGGGAACATGGGAAACTGAAAAGGGGATAGAAGGAAGGAGTGGATGAACTTGAACTTGAAGTCTCGCTTGTCCTCACTAGGTTGTCCTACACACTGCATTGACTGGAGGTAACTACATATGGTAGGCATTCACTTCACGCCAGTGAATTAGTTAGTTACGCTGATGCAGAGTCCAAGGACTTGAGATGAAAACTCACCTCAAAGTAAGTATTTCTCGACAGGCAAAAGAGTGTAAAAACACGAGCTAAGAAAATACGAAGTAGAAAAAGAAAATATTTTCAAAGGTCTCAAAAACCCATGGCTTGATCCCTACACCGTCTAGCTAGAATCGCTTCAACATAAACTCACCTACCACTACAAAAGTATCTAATCATATCATCTACCTATCTCTAGTATTCCTACTAAACCTTCAAGAAAGTAGATACTCACCAGACCAGCAGACCACCATCCGATATCCATCTCAGGACTCACGACTGGCGACCGGATGAAAGAGAACATCAAATCCCAATAAACAAAAGTGCCAATCAGTAACCGCCCCTAACCACCTACCAGCTTTCATTCCCATTATTTCAGCTGGCCTGGCCTGGAGGTAGACGATCTATCAAATTCGGCTCCAGTCGGGTTACTGAATGTGGAGGCTTGCCGAGCTTACTTGTATACAAGTTCGATTAGAGACTTTGGTACCTGGTCAGGCAGGGCAGCTTTGGCTGGACGTATATAGCATTTTTCAGCGTACCTTTCTTCACAAGGACGCTCATGACATATATATTTTCCAAGAAACCTCAATGTCGAACATACCCGTGTCTGGAGAAGATGTCCCAATGAACTAAACTAATACAAGGAAAAGTGAGGAGAGAAGTAAAGAGAATTGAGGTTTGAGAGATACGACTGATGAAAACAACCCAGATGTCCTATTCAGATATTGCAAGATAGAACTAGGTATATATACTCGCACTTTCGTTGACTCCCAAAGAGCAACATTTGGTGACGTGTTTCTAATAGCCCAAAGGTAGGAATACATAGCCAATTCTAAACAAAACCGCCCAGGTACTAGATGATCTCCGGACTTGAGGTCAATTATACCAGAATGAGTAATCACTGCGCCGCCCAATCAGAGGCCTCCATAGAGCATTTCATTGCTCACACACGCAGTTTTCCTTGTTGCCTCCCCCTTCAACTATTGTCCACCACCCTCCCCGTCCTTCCCTTCTCCCTCCAGCTCGCCACCCCCAACCGCCAACTCCTTCATCCCTTCCATAGCTTTAGCTACCACATCCGCAAATCCACTTGTCCCCTCTTTTCCCGCCTCCCCTCGCGGCTGCCACAAACTCCTCGGCGTATCCCCAGCTCCATCCACGTTATCATCATCCCCCTTTCCCGTCCCAGACCACAACCTCTGCCCCTGCTCCCCCACCTCTTCTTGGCCATCACTCCCCAAGATAGCAGTATCATGCTTCTTCTTATTCAACCGCGTGTGATAAAACGTTGTTCCCGTGCCTGTGCCCGTCCCTCTTCGTTCATTAGCCTTACTATTCCTACGACGGCCGCCACTAGAACTAATGCTAGCGGACCGCTTGATCCGCTCAATCTCGGCTTCGAATGCGTTATCATAGATGTTGAAGTCGACCATGGTGGGCGACTCAGACACGTGGTCGGCGGGCGGGAGGTCGGAGGGGTTGATGGCGAAGCTTGTGTCGTCACCGCCTACGCCGATGCCAAGATGGGGCGGTGGTTGGGGCTGCTGGTTTTGTTGCTGTTCATTCTGCTGCTGCTGCTGCTGCTGCTCTTGTTGTTGTTCGGAAGTCTCTGGACCCGCTGAGATGGTCGTGGTGTCGGTTAAAGTAATGGTGGAAGAGGATGAGGTGGCGGTGGTGGTGGTGGTGGTGGACGACGGTTGTGTAAAAGAAGGAGAAGGGTTTCCGGTGGCGAGGGGATGGAAAGGACCGCTGAGGTTGTACTGCCCGCGTAAGGCTCGGTCGTTACCAAAGGTGCGAGAACCGGTGGGATTGAAGAATCGACGACGCTCTTCAAGGATACGGCTGGCGAATTCGGCTGTGGATTCCTCATTTTGAGAGTCCTTGGAGTTGGTGTTGGAAAAGTTGATGTCCGCTGTTGGTGGCTTGTTTTTGCCAGGTTGGACTTGGAGGGTTGGGGTCTGTAATTTGGACGTAGCTCCGTTGCGGTTGAGGAGGCTCTTAAATTTCGAGATTGCTCTCATCTGGACTTTGTTAGAGATAAGGGATACGTAAGTAACAAGATTTCACTTACCACACAGAACAGATGGCTCATTCTCCGGGTAACGGCATGGTTGACTTCGAGAGCGTTGGGTACTTCGATTGGCTCGGAGCAATTCTCTTCTTCGCTCAGCAACGGATCCTGGCCGTTCTTGGTGACCCAAGGATGCTCCTGTGATTTTGTCAGTCAACTGTACCTGATGCTTCGGTTAACGAGGTCACTCACCCTGAGCTCATGCATGGTAATCCTTTTGGCCGGGTCCTTCTCCAGGATCTTATGCATCAAGTCAAGAAACTCGGGTTTCTCGTCAGGTGGAAACTGAGGCTCCTCGGTCTTGATGGCTTCCCACATTTCCAGCTGGTTATCATGTGCGAAGGGAAGCTTGCCGTAGCGCAGACAATAAAGGGTAACACCCATGGACCAGATATCGGCTGCCCTGCCCGAGACATCACCATGCTTTGCGCACAACTCAGGGGGCAAGAAAGCTGGTGAGCCTGCAGGCTTGGCGGTCTTCATCTCATCTGTCTTTTGGAAGATTTCGGAGACTCCAAAGTCGACGATCTTGAGGACATCGTCTTCGGTAAGGAGCAGGTTGTCCGGCTTGATATCGCGGTGGATCACTCCTTGCGAGTGTACTATTGACATGAATGTAAGCCAAGGCGTTATGGTGACAAGATACTAGACAGAGGACTTACGATACTCTATGCCCAGAATGAGATCACGAAACCAAAACCGGCATTGTTCCTCGGGCAAAGGCTCAACCGAACCATGAATGCCCATCTTCATGACCACGCCCTTTTTGCACATTTCCAGAACCATGTAGAGTGAATCATCCTCGGGATCGTCCAACACCTCATACAGCTGGACCAGGTTGGGATGGTTCAGCTTCTTCATGATGGCGATCTCCTCCCGAATGAGAAAGAGGGCATCCTTGGCCTCTTTAAGCCTCTGCTCTGAAAAGCGAGAGATGGACTGGTTCCGCGGACCTCTTGGTGCATGGCGTAGGATGTTGGACTGAGCGCGCCTTCTGAGCTGAGCCTTGGAGAACTGCTTGATGGCATACTCCTTGCCGAACTGGTCGGTGGCCAGACGTACGGCGCCGTAAGAGCCATGGCCTATCTCGTCCTTGATCAGATACTGGTTGATGCGTTGGCGGGAACAGCCGTCGACATCGTCGTCCAGGTACTCGGATCTCGCATTGAGGGTTTCCTTGACTTCTCTGTGGAAGGACGGGGTTCTCTTGTGATGTCTCAGTGGACTCGGATATGGTTGCATTTGGGGAGGGGCCGAATGAGTGTGAGGAGGCGTTGCCGGTCTCGGCCTGCCATGGTCGGTAGGGTCGCCATGGAACTGGACTGAGATGCCCGGTGAGAGCAGAGGGAGAGATGTGGTCTGTTGGTGCTCTGGTTCAAGACGGACGGCCATTGTGCTTTGGGCGCCGGCAAGGCGTGGGCGGAGTGGTAGCGAGAAGGTTGTTGTTGTTGTTGTTGTTGTAGGGCCGTGAGGATCAGGGGTTCCGGGAGAGTGTTGACTAGACATTTCCGTCTTGATTGATCAGATAGCTCTCTTTACACGAGATGCAAATGCAGGTGTACTCTAGTACGTATCAAAGGTCAAATGCTTCCTTCAGCTATGACGGATGGTTCGACAGATGTTGAGCGGGAAGAGCCGTGAACAGTGGCCCTTTTTTGGTGGTGCTTTGGCGCCGGTGGGAGCTATGTAACAGCTCCCTAGACGTAGCTAGTTAGTGCGGGGGTTCTCTCGGAAACGAGGCAACCTGAGTTCAGAGATGACGATGTTATGTTGCAATTCCCGCCTAGACTCCAGGTCTAATGAGGCTCGGCTGTCCCTGTACCTCTAGGCGAGAGTAGCAGGATTTGGACTTTCCTTGGCCTCGGCAATACGATAAACTCGTCACGTTTCAGTTTCTTTCAGCCATGGGTTGGTGGATGGATGGGGATCCAATGCCTCATCCGGCCAGGAACGCCCAGGGCTCACACAAAGGCGGAACCGTCACAACCTAACCTACCTACCTAAATGTGGGCAAAGGGAGACGGGACCCCTGAAGGTCGGGTCGACTGGTTGAGTCCCATCCCATCCCATCAGGTTTCCCCAGAGAGTGGCCAGCTATGTGTACCTCTATGGATTGTAATCTTTGCCCCTCCATCATGATGTCAACTACCTTGGTCAAAACAACCCAAAGTAAATATTTCACAGGGCTTCGCTACGGCAACTGTAGACGTACAGCACTTCTACTTCTAACTTGCAGGTTCCTTTCGCCTGCCATGAAAGCTGCCCGTTGGCCTCCGCTGTCATGGATGAACTTCGATTGGATCTGTGACAAGCCTGGGCTTGCGGCGAATGGCCAAGAACATGATATCGATCATCTGTAGTGTACTATTTGGGAGTTGGGACGAAATAGGTATACAGCTTGGTGGCATTTCCACTGTTGGTCTAGCGCAGCCGTAGCGCACCCGCACCCCACATGCCGCCGTGGCAGCATACTTGAGACGCCCGGGCGAACGACTCCCGCTGCCGACACTGACCGATTGCGCGACAACCACCATTCTCAACGGACGGACACCGGGGCAGGGCAGGGCAGGGATCCCCTCCGCATTCAATCATCGCAACTGTCGCAATCGCAACCAACCGTTCGTCGTCCGAGCATACCTAGCTGAGGTCTTGTCCCAACATCATCTCTTCCCGACCCTCGCTTCACCAGGCAGGCCGTCTACGCAGCGCTTTCACCGTGTCTTCTCGCTTGACATCGATCCGCCGTTCCCGCCCTGTGCGCTGCGCAATACCAATTGCCCTTCCCCCTCCAAATTCGCAAAGCGAAGCTATAAGGCGCCCCGACTCGAAGCTACAACGCCAACCATGGTCATCTACTCCTTTTACATCTTCGACCGGCATAGTAAGCCTTGTTCCCCCAATTGATCTTCTCCATACATCAATAAACAACCCATTCTGACACCTTACTGAACAGCGGAATGCATCTACTCCAAGACCTGGCTCCCACCCCCTCCTGCCCCGGGGGCACAACCACAGCATGATATTTCGACAAGCACTACCGGCGCCGCCGTGGCCTCCTCCGACCCTCACCATCATAATCCCAACACGCTACGCAGCTCACGCTCGGCCGTCAGCGCAGCCAACAAAGCCTCGGACGATGCCAAGTTGATCTTCGGCACCGTGTTCTCGCTGCGCAACATGGTGCGCAAGCTGGGCGGCGAAGACGACGCCTTCATCAGTTATAGGACAGCCCAGTACAAACTGCACTACTACGAGACGGCTAGCAACCTACGCTTTGTCATGCTGACGGACACGGGGACGCTGAGCATGCGGAACGTGATGCATCAGATATACATCAATTTGTGGTGTGAATATGGTGAGTCTGTCTGGTTGAGGCTCTCTCTCTCTCTCTCTCTCTCTCTTTTCCCGTGGGTAGATCAGGAAAGGGAATAGGATTAGGGGCTAATGATAAACCACGAAAAAAACAGTGGTCAAGAACCCTCTCGCACCCGTCGAACACAAAGGCGGCGCCGGCGTCAGGAACGAGCTATTCGAGCTGGGCCTAAACCAGTTTATCACTGGTTTAATGTGAGACCTCTTCATCCAGCCCCTGATTGAGATTTACAGTACAGCACATGAGCACAAACACCCGAATCGGTTTGCGCCTCGCGTTTGGGCCTCTTCCAGCGACACTCCATCCACCGTCGTGAGCCCACCTAACCCCATCAACATACTCGCTCAGTTTTCTGCTCCCCTGGCAGACACAAAAAAGGCTGATGAAAGAGTTCGACACATAGCGGTCAAGCCGGCGGCCAGCGATAACGGAGCAAAGGCAATGCAATGTGGTTCCCCCGGGACAAGACCTTGGTTAAAGTCTGGCTTATGGCCTCTTGCGAAAGGATGAGAAAGAGCCCGAGCCCAAACCATTGTCGATTCGCGAGCGAGAGCCTGGACTCACTAAAACAGAATAAGTAGAGAGGGGTTTTGTGTCCATTTTTCATGCAGACACAAGAGGACCAAACCATGGACCTGGCCGTTTGCGGAACTGGCCTCGCCATGAGACCAGATGAAGAGGAGGAGCATATACATATAAAGACGGGATGACCCGTCGAGAGCACCGGCGTGGGATGGCCGTGATAGACATGTCGAAACAAGCATACCACATACTTGCTGTAATGAAAGAACGAACATAGCGATACTAACAAATTAATACCACATTGACAAACCGCTTCTCAGCCAGTATCAACCCTCGGGACGCTGTGTTTCCTCTTTATTTCATCTAATATGTATAATGATATCTTGGTAGGAGTAGTAGTAATAGTATAACATGAACTCCCCATTATCTAGCCCCACCATCCTACTCCTCTCCTTTCCCTCTGCACTATACGCCGCTGCCCATCATACAAAAAAAAAAAAACCCCCACCCTTCATCGTCCATCCAATCCTTACATCCAATGCATAATGATCCTTTCACACATAAACAATTACACTAGGCCAATACTTATCTCCTATCCTCAAAAGACGGGCCCCTCGACCCCGCCTGCGACGCGCTCATGGCCCTCTCCCACGCACTATCAAACCCCGCCGTCGGATCAGGACTAGGATCCACAACCACCAGGCTCTCTTCCACAGCACCTAATGGCTGTGACTCCACCAACACCCCTGACTCTTCTACTGTTACTGCTGTTACTGCTGCTGCTGCTGTCCTTTCTCGCCTACTGCCCCTACTAGGACCAGCTGTAGCAGCTGCTGTTGGTGGAGTAGGAACACCAGCATACTCCTCACTAGCAATCTCGGCCTGCCAATTACTGCTGTACACCACCGCCGCAAACCCTTCCAAGTCCCTAACCCCTTCCATCGCCTGGAGGTACTCGTTGGGCATGCCGTTGCCGATGGCGTGGGCCTGGCGCGTGAGGATGGAGAGGATCTTGGGAAGCAGGACGGCGCGGGTGACGGGGCGTTCCATGTCGATACTTTGGCGCGTTGCGTTGTGGTGGAGGTCGGCCGAAGTGGCGACGAGGGTCGTGGATGTCACCACGTCATCTGCTGCGGCGGCTTCGGGAGTCAGTGTGACGGCGGGCGGGACGGCGGCGGGAGGAGGGGCGTGCGCTTCAAAGGCGCCGACGGTGAGTTTGCGGTCGAGAAGGACGGCGAAGCCTTCGTCGAGAAGCTGGCTGAGCACGGAGGAGAAGGCGGGGGACTCGATCAGGTCGGCGGTCTCGTCCAGGAGGCGGCGGAGGGAGATGGTGGACTCGCCGCCGCCCTCCCCGGGCGTAGCGCTGGGCGGCGAGGAGAGTTGTTGTGAGTCGTCGTCTTCTAGCAGGATGCCGGATTCGCGGAGGACAAAGTTTTCCATGTTTTGTGGCGGGAGGAGGAAGGGAAGCCATTGCGTGGTTGCTCCTGCTGCGCCGCCTGCCTGACCGGCAGGAGAGCCTTCGATGATGGTGCGCACCTCGCGGGTAAGCTTGGAGAAGGCGTCAAAGGTGATGGTGTCGCGAGGCGAGAGCGGGCCAAAGACTTGTCGGACGGCGGACTCGACCCGCTGCATGACGTCTACCCAGCCCCGGTTGAGAAGCCACCAGGAGAAGGTGAGGTACTTGCGGTTGACTTCGAAATCGGAGCCGTAGGCCTGGCCTTCCCCATCGAGATCGCCGTCGTCATCGTTGTTCTCGAGCGCAATGGCGCCCTCACGCGTGGAGCCGGTGGCGAGGGAGACGACGGAGGAGAGGTAGCTGCGACGGCCCAGGAGGTTGAGCTGGATCCGTGTGAGCATGGTCAGTAGACCGAGAGTGTAAATCAAAGTGAAGGAACGGGTGATGGCTGTGTGATGGTATGTGTTAGTTTGGGTCAAGTGCGAAATATGGAGAACGACCAGCGTGCTCACAGCTAATCTTGAGGTCATCCCAGAGCTGTCTCTTGGTCTTTCGCGACTTCTTGGGCGGCTCTTGTTGGGGAACATGGCCGCCGGCCGACTCGCCCTCTGCGACCGATGGTAGAGGTCCCGGGGCCAGGAAGCTGGGATATGCGCCACCGTCGCTCTGCACACTGAATCCGCTCATCATACTACGGCCATCGTCGTCCATGGTGCCGACCTCGGATATGGTTGGGGCGAGGGAGCTGATGCTCTTCTTCCTGTTGGCTGGGCTCTTCATCTGCTGGATCTCGTATGTGATTCTCTCGGTATTGAGGGCCTCGAGGATGTTGGTTGTCGCGGTAGGTAGGAGGGCGAGGACGGTAAAGGTGCAGTCCTCCTGGTTCTGTTCGAAGCGGCGTCGCAAACTGTCGATAGGGGGTTCAGGGGTTAGCCGGCGACGTCAAGGACATTCTGTCTGTCTGGGTCTTTTGGTGGCTGGGCGCACTTCTCCTTGGCTATGCGATCGCTGCTCATGCGCTCGCGCGCATTGGTGAGCTTGGTCAGGACATATTGGGTCGCGACGTAGCCGGCGCCGACAACACCAGCACCGATGGCCAAGGGCGTGCGATTGCGCTTGAACCACTGCCGCGTCGAGGCGAACATGGCGGCGCTTGGAGTTTAGCTCAAATGGTGGTATGCCCCGTCTTATCCAAAGGCCGTTTATCAATGGCGCATATGTAATCGGCCGGTATCGTATCGTAGGTATGCAATGCGCTGGTTGTCGAAGGGTATCTCGAGGTTTCGAAAGTTTGCGTCTCCAACGGTGAAGAGCCCGCCCCCAGCTTCCGCTATGGAGATTCGGGACGGGAGTCCAGGTTCGCGCCCCTGTAGGTAGGTACTGTAAATCCAATCAAGCGGGATACCCCCCCCCCCCCCCCCCCCCCCCCGTAGCGTAATAACCTCGGCTCGTCGTCACACCCGACTGATAGGGCTGATCGATCTTTACGAGGACCCTAACCCTGTTAGCCGACCACAGTGCCGTGCCTGTGTGTTGCGTTTTGTTACTTACCATCTGTAACACATGGATGTAAATTACGACTTGGTCCAACTCCGGTTGAGCTCCGACAGGGGTAGAAAAATAGAAAAAAGGTTTCGCCAAATCAATCGGGCATTTGTAACGACGATGTATATTGTCGAATTCCCATCATCGTTTTTCTAAACACTGTAATTGCGCAACTCTAATAACAAAGACTCGACGCTTCTCGGGCACTCAAATGGCTGATAGGGCTGACCATACACTACCTAGTTCTATTGCCTTCAGTCGATGAAAAAGGGTCAAACTGCTGATGTCATTTTCTCACTTTCGCAAAAGAGCAATCCCAGTCTTCAACCCCCAACCAAATCCGGGGTTGTGGGGCTCTTCTTGCAGACAGCGTTGGGCTCCGGCGACCCCCGGGGTCCCGCAGGTCCCGCAACCAGGAAGTGACAGGGGAAGTGGAAGTTGGACCAACGTCACACCATCCATCATCCGCCCAAAACCGCCCTTGTCCTTAAACCTCTTTGACCGCCCAGCAGCCGCCCCCCCGAAGCCGCGCCAGGGAACTAGGGAGATCTCTGCAGACCTTGCAGAGTGCAGAGAACTGCTGCCGTGGTGACTCTGCGTTTGCCCCTCGATTTGTTCCATCACATTGCATTTTGTAATCTCCTGCCGTACTTTGTACCTCAATCCAACATCCATTCAGTTACCCCTCCATCATCCCATCCCATCCTGCCGCCGCTTATCGCTTGTCGCCGACGGTCGCCTGCCGTACTCGCATGACCTGAAGAAACCGGGAAAGGGAAAGAATACTTGAACGACGGGAAGCGCCGGACTTCTCTCCGCAAAAACCTCAGCCCGCTGCGCACAACAAACTACCTAGGAACCGCCGTCATCCCAGCACCCCAGCGATAATTTCCAATCTATACCATACCGATACCGCAACCATGGAGAAAGTCGCGCCCGAGTTCACTCTCGAAGCCTTTGCCGATCCCGCCTCCGTGCGCGACGTCGTCCGCGGCATCCTCCACACCATCTTCTTCCTGCGCTACTTCGTCTCCCACGAACCCAAGACGCGCGACGTGTGCGGCCTCGAACTGGCCTACATTCCCGACGCCGAGATCGAGACGCTCATTGACCAGCGGGTCGCCACGCTCGTGCGCCAGCTCGAGGTTGACCGCAACCAGTCTTCTTCGTCACAACATCCTTATGGCGGCGGTGGCCCCGGCTATAGCGGAGGCGGTGGAGGTCGCGGGCAGATAACAGTGCAGTTCTTTGAGAAGAAGCGCAGGAAGACGTGGTACGGTATGGGGAGGGGTGACGACGAGGTATGTTGGGAGAACTGGACGGTCAAGGTGACGGTCGCTGAACCGAGGACGGAGTCAGGTGTGTTGTTATTTTATCCCGGTATTCTTACGGATTGAAAATGCGTCAGCTAACCCTTGCGTTTTGCCCTGCCAAAAAGAACGACATAAAGTTCGGAACGCAATGGAATCCACCCTCCAATCAACCGTTTTCAAATGCATCACCATCGCAAACACCCACAAGGACCACATCCCACCCATCACCACCAACGATTCCAATCCCTTCACCTACCAGATCCACGTCAACCCCCACCACGGCCTCCACGTCACCTCCCAGCAACACCTTCAGAGCGCCAGCAGCAAGGAAGCAGCAGCACGAAGCGATTTTGGAAGCTCGGGAAACGGTGGCAGTAGCAGCGGAACTGGCGGAAGCGGACGAGGGGCAGGGAGAGGGGGAGCAGGCGGGCTAGCAGGTGCCGCGGGCGGTGCGGCAGCGGCGGTTGTTGGCTCGTGGGCCACCAGGATGGGCATTTACTAGAAGGACAGTCCCCCCTGGCTCCTCAACTCTGTAGGGAGTGCGATCGTGAACGTGGGCCTTTCGGTGCGCGATGCTGCTGTGAGGCTGGATGAGGTGTGCGGCAGGACGCTTGATAGGTGGGACAGAGAGTTCCAGTATGTCCTTGATAAGGAAGAGGACGCGAATCCGGGAAGCAGAAGATAAAGGCGGAGGAGGAGGAAACGATGAGAGAGAGTAGGATGAGAAGCGTCGATAAACTAGGTGAAGAGGCGGGAATCATCATTCTTGGGGAAGAAGGGACAGACAGGCCTGCGGTCGAGAAGAGACGTTGAACGCGATGAGGGAAGTTTGAGGTGGAATGAGCGAGTTTTTTCCTTCAGGCTTGAACGGGACCACACACAACAGGGCAGGGCATTCTTGACGCTTGTCTTCCCTCCTGATTTCTGACGCCATTCAACATCTTGACCCCGCTACACTATAATTATTCAAGGCTTGCAGCGGTTTTAGGGGGGAAAGGAATTTGGAGTGTCTAAACCTCCAAGAAGCGAGGGAAAGATGTTTATTATGATTACCATCGATAACAAAGCATGGATAAAGGGCGTTATGGGATCAATCTACAGGATATGGGGACGGGACGGGAGAAGGTTAAACGGGACTTGCTTGACAGAGGACCAACCAAACAAACCGGGTTACTTAGCCATAGATATATTTCATCGATTTACGTATTTTGGGGGGTGGGGTACAGCATAAACGAACGCCACCGGGACGAACGAAATTATGATTATTATTATTATTCATCACAGCAGAAAACCGATCCCTTCTTTTGGGGCATTGATGAGGGTCTTTTCTGTTGTTGCTAATCAGCATGCTACCCATATTGGCTAGAGGCTGATCTTTGGGATTTAGTGGGACAACTAATATACAGGACTATCAATCATCTTGATACACACTTCAATGATTACGATACGGCTCAAGTTGTTTACGAAACTGCGCGGTGGGAGTTGAGTGAGGAGGAGGAAAAGCGTGCAGAAACTTCGGATATTACTTTGCTGACGGAACTTTAGAAATAAATATGTACGCCGGCTTCTCAGGTTCCTGCTCAAATATCCCCCCCCCCCCCCCCCCCCCCCCCCCCCTTTTGAAAGAGAGAAGAGGGGCGCTACGATTTAACCACCAGGAGACCACAAAACTTCTTCCGCTCTGCAGCTACAGTAAGTACATGCATCTTCCACCTGTCAATCCGTCATTACATGTATCTGCACCTGCATCTATACCGACTCCAGCACTAGTCTTTTTTTCTTTTCCTAAACACAGCTGGCATACTGTAAGGAAGACATATCCGGTTCCAGCGTAATACAAATCGTTTAACCCCCCCGAGGCGTATTCAATTCAACAATATGAGGTAGACATGGGACGAGGCGGCAAGTAGACTGTTTTGTTTATAACCAGGTGGTTGTGAGGTTTAGACAAGCAAAGTTCTCGTATGGGCTGTAACAAGAGAACACACAAAGGACAAGGCGCTGTAGTAACTCGTGTCTGTTTGTTTGTTTGTTTGTTTGTTTGTTTGTTTGTTTCGGTCATGCTGAGCTACTACGGGCACCGTACATTGAACCCCGGAAAGAAAACAAAAGTAGATGATGGGGAGATCAAAATTTGTACCAATGTCCTGCGTCGCCGATACCTCATGACGACGTTGATATCCGACCGAACACCCCAGGAGGAAAAGAATAAAACAGACAAAAAACACAATCAACTAACCCATGCCGTATCGCTCTTGCTATGCACATGAACCTACCCGTCAGCCGACCGGATTCAAAACTATCCCTTTCCTGAACCGGTGAAAAAAAAAACAAGCAAGGATCTCTGTATCCATTTCCCGATCCATTGAAATCCCAAAACCATAACCATCGTTGCCATCCATGCCGCGGCTGGAGAAATCCGAAACAGCGATCGAAGAACACATGAAACTCCTTCATGCTGTTAACCTGTTATCCGACTTCTCAGTCCCAGACCCGGTCAAAGAGACCATAACCCAAACCCATCCCAAGCTGGCCGTAAGAGCAAATAGACCGACCTAACGAAAAAAAAAAAAAAAAGAGGAAACAGAAGAAATGCTGTGTCAAATGACCCTGGGCTAAGAAACCGGCATGTTACCGTAGTTCGAAGAAAAAAGAGACAAAAATAAAAGTAGCAACATCAACAGAAACCTGGCACCAACGGCCTTATAGGAAGGCAGAACATCCAATTGTCTCTTTGCAGGGTCCTGGCTTTGATGAGTTGATGGAAAGTTCAAAAGGCAAGATGAAAGGGAGGATAGCAAGGACAAGAGTCTCTTTTGTGAATCGAAAGTAAACGCCGTTGATGCAATGTTTCTTCGTGACCATTATATTGGACGGCGACATGAGGTTATTCGTTATCATGAGGTAAATGTAATAGAACTTAATGGTCGTGATGCCTTAAGCTCGTATGTCATAAGAGGTATACGACGCAGTCAGGTTCACAGTGTTGTAGTAATCGTCATAATGCGTTCCAAGCCAAATTCGAGGCTATACAAAGCGATTATCCAGCAAAAGAACACACACGAGAATAGGCGGGTTAGAAGATATTGCTGTAGCAGCGACTATATGCCTGCCTCGGAGGAAGGCCTGCTATCGTCGGGGCGTTGTTAGTGGGCCGCGAAGTATTAGCAGGAGTCGAGCCAATCTTTTCGAACCCGGCAAGCATGTCGATTCCGGAAAAGTCGCTATCTTCTAGGAAGTCGGAGCCGCAAAGATCATTCATTGTCATCCACGGTTCCAGGTTCTCAAGGTTATCGTTGCTCGCCGAGTTGATCTTGCACGGAGACTCCAGAAATACCTTACTCGGTGAAGAGGGCAGCCCCTCAAACACTTTGCTCGGCGTCCCAGTGTTCAAGTCAACTGGCTGAGAAGGCACTTTGAGGAAAGAAGCCGCATCATTACCATTGCCGCGAGAGAAGCTTGTCATGTCGGTAAGCGCACCGGTCGATTGCGACCTTTCAGGCCGCTGCCGTCTTGCTGACTGCTTGACCGGCGAACCGTTATACTGGTTGATAGCGGGCGAGACTCCGAAGTTATAGTATCCAAAGGGGCTGTCCTGGAAGATGTCGATCTCCGAAGTGACATTATCTGTCCCGCGCTCGAATCCGTACAGCATATCATCGAGAGTCAAAGTAGGGTTGGGTGTAAGTTGTAGAAGGGAGTCATCCTCGGGGAGCAAGGCGGCTACACGTTGATAGGTAGCGTCAACCATAGACTGGACGCTCTCGCGGTGTAACCGGAGGTTGGTAGTAGGGGATACCGATGGTGGAGGCATAGGTGGTGCCTTGAGTTTCATTGCCGGTGTTAGGGGCGGAAGCATTTGGCCAGACTTGGTAGCCGAAGCTTGACGTAGCGGGGGAGAAGAAGAAGGGGGAGCGTAGCTGTATGAGCGGCCCTTTGATGGGCTATCGTATGATGATGTTCGAAGGCGAGCGATCTCCTCCTCAGCCCGACCTGTACTGAGACGCGGATGATCTGCAGAGTTAAGCAGGTTGGAATGCTGACTAGGGCGCAAGATGGAAGAATCAAGCGATGAAATATACCCACTATCGTCCATCGAGGTGGTCCACTTCTTGCGGCGTCCTTTGGTTCGCGGTTGGGGAGGCGTTGTGCTGTGCCGGGCCTCTAAGTGCTTGGGAACTGGCGGCGAGGATTGTACAATTGCAGGAAGAGGCGAGTACAAGTTGGAGTCATTAGACACTCCATGCTCAAACCCTTGATATGTGACATCCTCCACCGATCCAATCTCGGATGCGGGAATCGTGGCGTCTGATGATAGCTCTGGAAGGAGAGGCATCAATGCGGCCTGTGATGACGGCGGGCGAGGGGCCAGTTGAGCTTGTGTTGTAGGGGGCTGCGGTGGTAGAACGGGTTCATCTGGCAGGGGCGCCTGAGGTGGCTGAGGTCGTGGTGATGGTGCCTGTGATAGCTGTGGTTGAGGTTTGTTGGCCCGGGATGACGGAGAGTTGGGTTCTTGTGGCTGAACTCCGAGTGGTGGCTGAGATGGCTCGAGGCGTGTCGACATGACTGGGAGATTCTCGGCCGAAGGTGGCGCTTTCCTCGATGGCTTCTCCTTCATAAAGAACTGCTCAGCCCCCGGTTCGATGGCCCAATAGTTTCCCTTGCCCGGATCGTCCTTTGGTCGCTCCTGCTTGATGAAATGCTTATTCAGACTCAGGTTGTGTCGGATGCTGTTCTGCCACCCGGAATCCGAAAGCTGGTAAAAGGAGAAAGTCTCGGCGATCCACTTGTATATCTGAGATAGCGTGAGACGCCGTTGTGGTGAGCGCAGAATGGCCATCCCGATAAGCGTTGCATAACTGTGATGAGGTTTTGTTCCATCGTCTATTATCGGAGAGAACGAGCCGGGCTCTGGCACTGGTGTAGGCTCGCCTGTATTCTGTTTCTTCGCCGGCCTTGATTCCTTATCGGACGTGGGTGAATCAGTCAAGACTCGCTTGCCGGAAGGTTTCTGATAGAAATTCTCGAGAGGTAGGTTGAACTGAGTGGGCGCCGGGAAAATGGTCATTTGCGGGCTCTGGTCTACAAACTGAAGGTTGGTGAGATCCTGCGCTGGGGGCTTTGAAGCAACTGTCTTGAATCTAGACATGGGTTGTTGTTTGTGCAAAGAATCAGTCGACGGAGCCAAAGCGCCAGGCGGGGGCATCTGAACGTTGCTGAGCTTCTTCTGACCCTGAGGGGGTTTGGTCGGGGCAGAGGAAGAATCTGATATCCGTGCGTTTGCCAGCTTCAAGGGCGATTTCTGCAGAGGCGCCATGGTACTCGGTGGTCTGAGCATGACACTGTTGCTGTTGGCAGGCTGGAGAGGGCGACGAGGTGGTTTTGCTGCGAGAGGCATCGGGGCCTGACTGATGACGGGTGTTGTCTGGTCATACAAATCGTCCTGGTAGATTTGAAGCGGCTGGACCGCCCCATAGCGTACTTGCTTTGCCATCATGGCGGCTGTGGGTGTGAGGTGTTCCGGAACAGGAGAACGAGTCCAGGGATAGAGGCCGGTTTAGGAACAGGCAGATAGCAAACAACGAGTCGGTGCTAACTGTTCCTCGGCACAGCGGACACTGGTGGTTCGGCGATGGTGATATTGCTGTCATGCGCAGGCTGATTTTCCGTAGCAGTGGGCCTGAGAACAATGAAACTGGACCGGGGTGATGGTTGACTTGTGCTTTTCCTTGGAGCCACTATGTTGCGACTGAATGTTGGCTGGCGAACAAGGTTGTCGCTGTCAAGTTGATTGCGAACGAGTGTCGGTTTGTGAGGTAACACGTAGATCGATGTCGTCGGTAGGTCAAAAGCCAAGAGAGGCTCCGTCGTCGGTCCCTTGATGATCCTGAAGTGGAAGTATAGAGGTAGAAGGAAGCTAGTCCGTGGAGTTAGATGTAGAAAGGTGGAAAGTGGAACAAGAGGCACTGGGCTGGAGCCGTCTTTGGGTTGGCGGGTAGTATAAGTGCCGGCGTAATGTTTGGTGAGAATGGGCCAGTCCAAGCGGGCAGGTGGGAGAAGGACTGGACTGGGAGGGAGGACGAGGTACAAGACCTATGACTGGCCAGATCGATGGGCACTGGCTGGCTGGGCTGTGAAAGAGCAGTGTCCGTGGCCGGGGGCGCAGTGGACAGTGACGGGACTGGCTGGGACACTGGCACTCGCACTGGCAGCGACTGGCACGTTTTCGGGTTCCAAGATGTCGTTCTTGGTGTCTGAGCCTGGCTGGCAAGGGACAGTGACAGTGGTAAAAGAAACGGTTATTGTATGGATCGTCGTTGCGGGAAGAACAGGCACAAGGCGATCAGGTCGTCTCCAACTGAAGCGAAGCAATGGGATTTCCTTTTCTTTCAAATGGGTGGCCGTGAAGATGCTAGGCGAACAGTGATGCCAAAAGGTACACATGGAAAGATACTTCATAAAGGTGCTCGTTTGTATATAGACTGTATTGTATCATGGTCAAGGTGACCGTGATGCGAGTGGTTTTGTTTGTAGATGAGGGGAGTGTACACTAGACAAGCAAAGATGTCCACATTGGGGATTGAAAAGATGAACACAGGTGAAAAAAAACAGAGAGAGACGGGTCTCGACGGTTCCAAGGTTGCGACGGGCAGGCGAGAGAGACGAGGGGAGTACCTATTAGTGATGCCACTGACTGCCAGCTCACACCCGCTGTTCCAAGAACGCAACCAAGTGGAGGCCAGTCCAGGCAGGGAGGGCAACACGATGACACATGATTGGACTGGGCTCGGGAGACTATGGACAGGGGGTTAAAGTGGTGGGCCTCCATGGGCCTTAATTCATGGATGGATGGATGGATGGATGGTAAAAGAAGGCTTGAACTGACCAGTCCCGTCATTCTTGCCCGTGTTTGACAAGACGCAACCTCTTTATCCTCTCTCTCTCTCCGTCCCCAAGATGCAAGGGTGTGGCAGAGCCCATCATCCATCGTCCAGGTCCAGGCCGAGTACTAGGTAGAGGTAGTACCGAGGGGGACGACAGTGACCCATCCATCTTTCCCTCTTGATCATCTGAATGTCGTCAGAGACATGTCTTGCACGGATTGGGCCAGACCAGGATGATTGATATATGATTGATAGCGGGGACGTTATAAGTATGTAACGATGAGTAGCCGTTGAGGTGTCTTTTTTTCCCTTCTTTTGTGCAGCACGCGCAGGCATTTTGCTCGAGTTGACAGGCATGTATGTATGGATGTACTGCAGCCTCCTGTCAGGCAGGCTTGAGCACATCCGCGAGGTAGTCGGGTACTTCCGCTCATACCTGCAAAGCCCCTTCTGTTCACAGGAATGTAGGTCCCAGCCTATCATTTATTCCATCTTCAATTCAATGCCAGATCCTATCTCTCGGAGAGTCGACCGACGCCGGGGATGTCGACCGGCACGGAACCGAACAACCGTCGACGGCTACACCAAACGTGCCGCAGCGTCAAATGTCCAACCTTTGGCCCTGAATTCTCGATACCTACTTGCTCATCTCGCGAGTAGCACGTTCTATCGATACTTGGAGATCATGGATCATAGGTATTCAGCTTCTTCGGGTCTGTTTAAAGACACCAGGCCCGGAAGATGCCGGCGCTACTGCTCCCCCTCTTGGACTTGTCCAGCTCTTGAATAACTGCCCAACTGGAATGTGCACCGGCACCGTGATTCGAGAGCTTCAATTGACTGGCCTTGGCGCGAACTTGCGCGTCCATTTCGTGCTCCAATTCCACATTGGCCAATCAGAAGGCATAAACGACGCCCAAGTGCGGGGGCCTCGAACTCGAAGGGGGGGGGGGGCTAAGTACTTGTACGCCATGTCAGTGCTTGCTTGACCTTTCAACTTTCAACACCACCACTTTCTCCCACTTGACAAACGAAATCGAGATTTCAATTCTCACGGCTGGTCGCAACTGGAATGCCATGATGATCAGGGGACTCGGCCGTTCCAATGCTCTCAACATCGGACTTGGCATGCCGGTCCCTGCCAAGTGGAATGAGAATCCAACTTAGGGCCTGGAGTCCCGAGTGATCGGGAACGACCTTCAGTTCTGTTAAGGAAATTAGGTGACATCATCGGTCTTGACCGTCACTCCCTTTGCAGCACACAGGAGACGGTATAAGACGATTGACCGTGGGCTATACGAAGGTATACGGTTGATCCGCTGTCGTCGCCATCTTCCGGCTCGTCACTCGGTCCGATCGGGGGGAACGGACAAGACAATGTGTCTTGCACTTTCATCCCTTTGTCTCTCCTTACACTTCCTCACTTTGGACCGCATCTCTGCTCGAGCACTGGAGCGCGGTTCTGCATCCGCACAAGCCTCTATGGTACCGTCTACGTGATAGACAAGTGATGCCGCAATGCATGCTCATATGTCGATACGCATACTGTGTAGCGGCTCGCTCCGTTTGGGCTGCAACCCCGTGGACTCTGCGCCCGTGCAATTATTGTATACCGGTTGATACAGACGTGTGTGTATGGGCTCCTCATATAGTCATGTCGTGGACTGTCTACTCTATCGAGCCAAGTTCAACAACAGCAGACATCACTCAAGAGATGGGGAGTCGAGATCATGATGCCCAAATCCACCCACCTACCCGCCCTAGGCATGCAAGAACGATATCCACCGCCTCCACCGCCTAATGCAATCCGAGCAGCTAAGGTATGCAACATGGGGGAATGACGGGTACATATGCAACCACTATATGTACGAAATTCCAGGGCTCTCAGAAGATACAATACCGTCGCCTAAAGTGAACCCGACGAAAGAGGGGACAGGATCAACACCTCCACCACCATGACGATCGACCACGAGGGGTTCGTGATGTTCAAATCTTGCATACATAGATAGTCGATAGCTACAACCTAGTGTAGCTCGCCATTCGACCCCACGAAAGAAGATACAAGCATCGCACCGTTTCCCGCAGTGGCACCAAATTCTGGACTACTTTATCCACCCAAGAACTATATGAGATCCAGTTCTAGAAGAAAGGCCGACAAACGGTCGGAACTCGGTTTGAGAGCCCCCCCCCTCAAGAATCAAGTCCCAGTCCATCTGAAACAATGAAGCTCTGAACGTCCTCCCCACCCATCCACAAATACATGCACAACAGCACAGCATATGCAACCCTCTTTTCTGGACCGACGCATCTGCGCATCTGCGCGAACACATCCCAAAAAGTCAAGCTGCCTCTGTCTGTGGACTTTCTGTCCACTTGCACTCGAGACCCAATCACATGTTAGCGACTTTCAGCACTTTTTCAGCAACTCACATCCAGTCAACCAACGTGTACAAACCTATCATATCAGGAAAAAAAAACCCCAAGAGAAAGGATGCTGCAACCTATGGGCACCTTCTCCGTCGACATCTTTTTACCTATGTATCCTTCTGTCTATCTATCTCTACCTATCTCTACCTTTGTCTACCCTACCCACCTTCTCACTCTCTCGTCCAGTCAGTCCTCTTCTCGCTTTCCTTCAAAGCCCATCCGTTCGACGGCTCGAGGATTCGTAACTCGGTCCGTACCCTCCCTCCACCAGCCTTCATCTTTATGCAACCACTTCCAGTGCAGTTTAGTTGATTTACAATCATGGTTTCGCCGCCGTTACTGGAGGTACCTACAGTAACACCAGAAGCTCCAGCGAGATGCAACAACGATCTCCCTCCTCAATATCAACTTAAATACATATTAACTCGCTATTGCGGTATGTGTAGACAGTAGGTAGCTGGTCGAAGAGGGGTGCGTACCGTGAAGATATCAACCAACCTACCTACATGCGTCGATAACCTAACCCAATTTTCCGCGCAAAATTGCTGTTTGACAGGATATACCGAACATTGCTCCGCAACTAAGACTGTCATTGCAAATCTGAACCAAAATAGCGGACGAGCAGAGACCAGGTAGATATGTACATAGGTAGATAGGTAATAGGAAATAAGTAAGTAAACGGAACCAGCACAGCCCCGGCGAATTGCGCGGACGGCGACCGACATCATCATATCGATATGTCGTATTAAATACAATATGCAAAACGGAGAATAAGTCCGCAAGCTACCACCACATAACCAAAAAAAAAAAAAAAAAAAAAAAAAAAAAAAAAAAAAGTCTTTAAGCCATGATGTGCAATCAGTAAGCGCTTGCTCACCTTTCATAGTCAAACTGGAACTGATTATCTACACTTTCCATCCAGAGATAGGTACATACCGAATTTCGTCACCTTCCAAAACTCGGGAAAACGGTAGATACCTAGGTACAGTCAGTTCATCTGATCCATCCCCACGCAATCAATCCACTCACTTGCTTCTCCAATACCTACCTCTTTTTATAGCAACCACATCCATATCTTTCTTCCCTCTCCCATCTCTTTCATCTCTTCCAACACAATCCTCAACAATCAAGCCCAAGTTAGAAAAACAAAACTGAACGACCCTAAAGATATAGATGAGCGGTAGATACCTAGGTATGAACAAGAAAAATCACCTGGAAAGGCCTGAAAAGAAAAACAAGAAAGGTATGGAAAAAAGGAAAGAAAAGAAAACAAAAACACACAACACCTGGGATTCGCTGGTCGTCACCGACCCAACTACTAGTCAGGCCCTCACTGGCTTATCTATGGGAGAGCGGACGGGATCCCGAGTTTTCCAGTGGGTATGGTCGTATGTGACCATGAGTTGCAAGATGAAGAATTATATTGTCAAGAAGCAACGTAGAGGTATATATATGTAATGAGATGGGTTGAGTGAGGGGTACAGTGGTTGTGTTGTGTTGTGTTGTGGTGGTGGTAGATGAAACTTGTTGGGTCATTTCGAGTTCAACCGCCGTTCGACGTTTGTACGTGAATAGCAATGGTAATGATGTAGGGGGGTTATGAAGCTCTGCTCTGTTGAGGCAAGCATTTCACAAAACCTTCATCTCGTAGAGCTCACTGCGCCCAAGTCGGGTCCGTTGCAATACGAACTAAGGTGCGAACAAACATGATCAAATACACTGGATTCAACTACTCTGCAAAAGGAAAAAAAAAGGAACAAGTCCTCGATCAACAGACATTATACGGCGTCTCGATAACCAAAGAGATTAGAACTTCAACAAGTCCAATGCCCTGAAGTAGGTAAAGGTAGAGGTAGAGGTGGATGTAGATGAACCGAGACTCGACTCGATGCGTGCCCTGTGCCCATCGAGTTCGTGTGTGAATGTGATCCATGTGTACGTGTCTGTGTGTGCCTGCGTGTGCGTCTGTCTTCTCCATCCATATTCTTGTGTTTTCCCAACCACCCTTGTTCCAGTCTCTCTTCCTCTCTCCGTCTTCCTTTTCTCCTTGCAACCATCCGCCTTCACTGCACAAAATCTTCGGGTCTCTTTCTTTCCGTCCAGCATTTTTGTTTCATACAACGCCTTCTGCGTAACCATCCACCATGCGCGTCCCCAACCACCTCCATCGCATACCTTCTCCTTCTTCCTACATCCTTTCTCCCTGACCTGACCCGACACAGCAGCAAGCTAGTACAACTGTACCACCACCGCTCGCATCCGAGCCGCATGAACCCCTAACTCCCGCATGACCATCTTCCCATTGCCACATACGCCACTGGTCTAAGACAACGCCTCAATGGTAGAACACTGTAGACATCGCTTAGTCGAGCACCCGGCCGGCAACAGCAGCTTGGCTCTTGTCCTTCGTCTGCGTCTTCTTGAGAGCCCTGCCGGCTTGGATCTCTCCAAGGAGGCCAGCGGGTCTTCCAGCAGGAAGAGAGGGAGCAGGGGCACCACCAGGAGGAGGGGGTGGCGGGGGAGGAACGGCACCAGGAGCGGGAGGGGGACCGGGAGGAGGGGGCGGGGGAGGAGCAGCAGGGGCTCCGGACTCAGGCATAGGCGGAGGAGGAGGAGGCGGCGGGGGAGCACCACCGCTGGGGGCAGGAGGAGGACCCGGGGGAGGGGGCGGAGGAGGAGGGGGAGAACCAGCAGAGGGCTCCACTGGGGCCGGAGGAGGGGGAGGCGAGCTAGGGGAGCTGACAACCGGAGGAGTGCTTGCAGTAGGCTTTTCACCGGTGGCGGACAGGGGACGAGGAGGCGCCATGGTACCAAAGAGAATGGAGGCAAGCGCAGCGGCGCTATTGCCGCCCGGCCTGCCCTCGTCATCGGAGTCCTCATCGTCCGAGCCCTTCTCCGAGCCCCAGTCATCATCATCATCATCGTTGGGACGACGTCTGCTAGGCATTACACCACTAATAGCATCGCTGATACCGCTGACAGCACCACTAACAGCGCTGCTAACAGCAGCAGCTGGCGCGGCGGCTGCCTGCGTCATGCGGTGGAACGGGTTAGTCGAGACATCGGCCGGCGGAGGAGGCGAAGCGACTGGTGCGGCAACCGAAGAAGTAGATGCTTCAGAGGACTGGGACATCATTTTGAAGTACGGGTTGCGACTCTCCCTCTCGGCGTTGGGGCTAGTCGTAACGATCTGGGGAGGGGAGGCCACAGACGCCGGGGCAGGAGGAGGGGGAGAGTTGGGCTCCTGCTCGTGAGTGCCGACTTGGCTACCACCAACAGTAGGAGTAGACGCCTGGGGAGTGATTTGCTCCGGGCCCTCTTCGTCGGAAGAGGAGCTGTCTTCATCGTCGATCGCTTCGAGTTGCTTGCGGAGCTCCTCTTCACGCTTACGGGCGGCCTCGATTTCGGCACGGCGAGCAGCCAACTGGGCCTCCTTTTCCTTAGCCTCAGCCATAGCAGCCTTCTTCTTACGCTTCTCCTCTTCCTTCTTCAGCTTGCCCAATCGGACTTGCTCTTCCAGGGCCTTGAGACGAGCATCAGCTTCCGCACGTTCCTTGGCAAGTTCGTCTTCTTGGGCCTTGGCGCTTTCCCTGTAAAAGATCGTTAGTCGCAGTGTAAATGCAAAAGCGGCAATGGAGACAGTGACTTACTCTAGCTCACGAGTTTCACGCTCCTGCTCCTCACGCTCACGTTCCAGGCGTTCTTCCTCAGCCTTCTTAGCGGCAGCCTCCTCGTCGCGTCTATCATCGGCCTTGCCGGCCTTTCTGCTCGGGGGCGGAGGGGGCGGGCGAGAATCGGCCTTGGGAGATGCGACAGGCGCAGGCCCGCCTTCCTCTTCAGCCAGCTTCGCTTGTCTTTCGGCCTCACGACGAGCATCTTCCTCTTCGGCCTGACGCCGCTTCTCAGCTCGCTCAGCCCTTTCGCGCTCAGCTCGCTGAGCGGCAGTCTCACCTGGCTTACCGGGAGCCTTGAGTCCGAGAGCAGCAAGGCGCTCAGCCATGCGCTGCTCGGCCTGCTGTTTGATGAAGGCAGCGCGCTCCTCTGGTGTCTTGTAGGAAGAGTAAGAACCGCCGCCAGCAGTGGAGGCCGGGGTAGATGTCCGCGAAATCGACGGGGAAGGGGTTTCTACGCGGGTAGAAACAGGGGCCTCAGCCTTGACAGGTTCCTGGGTGGCCTTACGGCCGCCCTGACGGTCCTGAGACCGAATCCGAGCGGCCCGGCTTTCCCGCTGAAGATCGAAGATGAAGTCTCTGACCTCGTCCTCCACGCCAAGGGCATCCTCCCAGCGACGCTTCTCGTGTTCAGAGGTGGAATCCGGAGCACCCTCCTTGAGACTATCCTCAATACCCTTGGCGAATTCGCGGACGCTATCTTCAACGTCTCTGACCATGCGCTCGTTGTTCTCTTTTTCGGTCTTAATCTTGATGTTCTCCTCTTCCAAGCGCTTGGGGCCATCGGCATCATCATCACCGATATCGATCTTCTTGCCCATCAAGGCAGCTGTCCGCTGCTGCATCATAGCCTTCGCACGGGCCTTGATTCTGTCGGACTCGGTGACCATACCACCCGGGCCAGTACCGACAATGGCGGCGGCGCTGTTAGGATGAGCCTTGGCATCCTTGAGACGGAAGAGCTCAAGTCTGGCGTCAGCAATGGCCTTCTCAGTCTTCCGAACCTGGGACGCAAGCTCTGGGATTCTGTCAGTAAGCTGCTGCAGCTGGCGCTTAAGTGCGCGTCTCTCGGCATCAGAGTCGGCGCTCATCAGCTGGGCATCTGGATGATTGTCAATGTCCTCCTGGATTCTCCGGATACGGCGGTATAGTTCATCGGCCTCGCGGCGGTCGCGTCTGTCAAGAATGTCGTCTTCCTCCATGTTCTTCTCATCGTTGAAATCCATGGCATCAAGAAGTACCTGCTTCTCCTTGATCTTCTTGCGAAGCTGCTCAATAGTCAGGTCATCACCGGAGTTACTAGCCGCCGGAGATTCAGGACGAGGAGACGTGCCCACGCGACGGCGCGCGCTGGAGCGATACCCCACCTCCTCATCGTTGTTCTTGAACACGGTAGCATCCTTGCGGTTAGCCCCAGTGTTCTTGAAAGAGTGGCCTTTAAGATAGCTGACGCCGGTCTTCTGGGGCAGCAACGAGGCCCCAGTGTTTTTGCGGAGCTCGGATTCCTGATGAAGCATGTTTTTGACCATACCAATAGACGCACTGAGGTTTCTCGCAGAAGGGGGAACAAGCTCAGGAGGAAGCTGGTTAGGAATAGGGTAGCCGTTAAGCTTGCGGTAAATCAGATGCATAGCCACCGCAAATTCATCCAAATCCAGGCGGCCCTTGTTTCCATTGTCGGCGAGGGTCCAGATGCGCTCAAGATCAGGCTTGTCCAAGCCACTCTGACCAAAGATCTCGATAGCAGCATCGCCAGCGATGAAACCCTTGTTCAGACCATCCCAAGCCCGGAACAGGGCATCGTACCTCGTCTTCTCGTCCTTGGTGATGGCCCAGGGGATAACGGCATTACCTTGAAGTCCGGCCGTAGTATAATTCCGCTGTTCACGTCCCAGTTGAGGCATCATGCGAGCCTGGAGCGCATCAATGAGAGGCAATCCGGTGGCAGGCGTATTAACAAGTCCCCATTGTCCAGGCATTCCCGTGGGCTGAGAGTTGAGAGGAGCAACCATGCCGCCAGGGCCAGCGTTAGGCGACAGATTTGAGCCAAATCCGGTCGGCATGGGAGGCATGGGAGGCATAGGACCGGCGTAGCCAGTTGGCTGGGGGTTCATTCCCGGGAATCCAGTCTGCTGGGGTTGAAGGCCCTGGTTCTGACCCATGAAACCAGTTTGCTGAGCAGGAAAGCCAGTCATCTGCGCCTGGAGAATCGCCGAGTTTGACGGCTGCGGCTGGGGCTGTTGAATGGTCGGAACGGCCGCCGTATTCTGCTGCGTAGCAAAGCTGGGGGCGTTAGATGCCGGGGCAGAGCTAGAGCCCGCATCGTCGGTGATACTAAAGTTGATGATGTCCACCATGCTCGAAACCTCGTTCTTGATGTGATCAGGTAGGACGCTAGGAAGTGCCTTGCCAGTGATCTTGAGGTTGCAAAGGTACATGGCCAGGGCAAACTCGGGGAAGTGTAGCTGCCCAGACCTTGTGGTATCCGCCAATGTCCAGATTTGTGATAGCGAGTCCCCATCCAGCTTCGACCGCAGAAGGAGATCTCTCGCCTTTTCACCCGACATGGTAGTCTGTCCTTCTCCCACAGCCGACTTGAAAAGCGTCTCGAACCTGGCCTGGTCATGCGCCGTGATGAAAGAAAGGCGGATGTTGGGGATCTTGACGGTGTTGGTCTTCTGCTCGGCCCTCCGTCCCTTGCCCCCAGCCGTCTGGAAAGAGGCGGCCATCTCAGAAAAGCCCGTAGCCTGGGGCTTCACGGGCGGAGGAGGGGCGATGCCACCCTGGGCGGTCGGGGCAGGCTGTTGAGCCGGCGCTTGGATCTGTACGGATGGGAACCCAGTCGGCTGGGGTTGCTGAATCGATGGCTGCTGCTGCTGCTGCTGCTGCTGCTGGAACGACTGCTGTTGCTGGAACTGCTGGGGAATCGCTGGGACAGGAGGCATGCCGGTCTGGAACGGCTGCTGCTGGGGCGCTTGGGGCTGGAAGCCAGTAGCCTGAGGCTGGAAGCCAGTAACCTGGGGTTGGAAGCCAGTAGCCTGGGGTTGGAAACCGGTGAACTGTTGCTGAAGCTGAGGCTGTTGCTGGGGGGCCTGCAACCCCGGGTATCCCGTGAACTGCTGCTGGAGCGGCTGCTGTTGTTGCTGACCATAGCCGGTCTGTTGTTGACCAAAGCCGGTAGGTTGGGGAGCGAACCCAGTCGGCTGCGGCGCAAACCCGGTCGGCTGAGGCTGCATCGGGCCCTGTTGGCCAAACGGACTCGGGGCGCCGTATTGTTGCTGTTGCTGCTGCGGCTGCTGGCCGGGGCGAAGGCTGTTGGCGCCCCCGAGGAAGGCATTCGAGTTCGAGTACATGACGGGCGGTTCCTCCTCGTGTATATTACTAAATGCAATTCGATGGCCCTCGTGTCGGGTCTAGAAGTATCGGACGAGGAAGAGAGGGGCTTGGGGCTGCGGAAATGGAGGCAGCAACACCTGATACACGACGAGGGGAAAAGGGGGTTCAAGGAGCGGAGAGGCAACTGGCGAAAGAGAGGCAGCAAGCTCCTCTTGGTCGGCAGTCACGGAATGGGGGAGACTAGTAGTTGAATTAGAGTAGTGATTATGGTGTAGATAGACAAGATGCAAATGGCAAGTATGGGCTGCGATGCGCCGTGGAAGCGCTCGTGTGATGACGACGACGACGACGACAGCACTGGCGGCGGTCGGGTGTTGTTGTTGTTGCGTGTGTCAGGGTCAGGGTCAGTGTCAAGTGTCCAGGCAGCGTCGGGCAGGCAATCAGTGCGGTGAATCGATGTCACTCATAGTAAACACCAAGGACTGGACCACCACGCCCCGTTCCTTGGTTGGAGCCACTGCAGTTGGAAGCGGGAACTAATAACATGGAAAATGAGCAAATGGAGCTGGAATACCATATGGTCCAATGGATGCTCTCCATTGCTTCTCTTTTGCTCCACCTTTTCCATGCTCACGGCAGGCAAAGAAGCAACAGCGAAGCTTCCAAGTACATGTCAGTGTTGGTAGACTTCAGGAACGGGCGGACTGGGCTCACTAGTAGGGTGCTTGGACCACCCTAGCTACATACGCAGTATGTATAATCCGTGCTCGGCCTCCTCTCTGCCACGTGACAGCTTTCTCCAGCTCCCCCTGAGCACAGGCCACATAAAGGAATGAAGCTTCAAACGAACTGAAAGAAGCTTGGGCCAACTTGACATCTTCAACGTCGACGCCTCCAGGCCGAATCTCCCCTAGCTGCCAAGACCCGAATCCATCGGCCGAGAGCAACGTCGGGGGCTGGCCTGTGCGGCCGAATGGAGCTCCCCAGACTATCGGCTGCTCGGTCACAAAATTTTCCAGACAAGCATTGAGGTCCCCGCGCGTTCCCTCCCGCCGCCGCTCCGTTCAACGGGCAAAAATAGCATGGTCGTCCTGGCTTTCTGCACGGAGTCGGGCTCCTCACCACACCTCATCGCCATGGATTCCGACCTGGAGCTGCAGAGGATGACTCCTTTTATTCCCAGCTCCAGCCAGCCCGGTGGAGACAAGGCCGGTCACATCATCGCTTCGATGGATAGCGTTTGCGTGTCATTTTGATGGCCGCACCAGCTACCAGGACATCGTGTACATGGTGTAAAAGTCCAGAGTCGCCGATCACAGTTTTCATTGGGCCTGTGGTCCCTGAGTGGTGCTGATGCGGGCAAAAACCGGAGCACTACAGCTGGCGTGATGGCGTCCAGTGAGTTTGTTCCTTTTTAACTGGCAAACAATCAGAAGCTTCACAAAAGCGTCGAAAGATTTGTGGGTTGCGGCAACATGCGCCCCACGCCAGTACCCCCGCCTCCTGGTCCCTGATGCTGCGGAGTGGTCAGATGACCCGACCCCATACCCAAAGCTTCCTAACCTAATGGTCCGTACATTTATATAGAAAATCGATCCGACCTACCAAAATGAAAAGTTGATATAGTTACTACAAAACGTATTCGTACGGAGTCACTTCAACAGCAATATTAAGTAGGATTATTTCTCCTTACAAGGCCTGTAGTCTCCTTTTATCTAACGTTTTAACGATACTATTACTATTAGGAACGTAGGCGAAAGGTAGGCTGAGGTGACTACGGTCGTGGCTATACGTAGGGGACGGTAAATTAAGGGTTAATCTAAAGATATATTAATAGTTACCGACTATAATAAATTACGCTTTATTGAACCTCTTTTATACCTATATAAACTCTATTTATCCGTTAACGAGTATTATAAAGTCTCGTACTAGTTTAGCGCCTCGGTACAATATTAGATTATCCTTCCCACGAGCCCGACCTAATATAGGCGTTATTATTAATAATCCTACACGTTAATTAACGAAGGGGAGTAGTAGCCACTAAAGTGCTTTTATATACGAATTTTTAGCCTCTTAATATAACCCCCCCCCTTATAAGGTCTATCTTCGGAACTTTTATAATTTATAATAAATCCTAGTTAAATAGTGGAGGGCGTTAGTATTATATTATTATAATATTATTAGGCTATATTGCCGGCGAAAGTACAATATTTTTGCCCCTTAATTCCAGCGAACTATTATTCGTAATAATTACCGACGTTATATTTCAGATATTGTAGCTACTTCGCTACTAGCGAGCTGCCCGCTAGAATATTAATATTATAATATCCCTTCTCTTAAGTTCCAAATGTGGGTACGAAGCTGCCCGCCCGAATATTAGTATTATAATATCTATTCTTACGAACTTTAAATGCGGCAATAAAGCCGCTCGCTAGAATATTAGTATTATAATATTTATTTTTACGAGCTCTAAATATAGCGAGCTGCCCGTTAGAATATTAGTATTATAATATTTATTCTTATAAGCTCCGAATACGGATACGAAGCTGTTTATTAGAATATCGGTATTATAATATCTATTCTTACGAATTCTAAATATAGCGAGCCGTCTGCTAGAATATTAGTATTGTAATATCTATTTTTATAAATTCTAATACGGATACGAAACTAGTATTAAATTTAAGAAGTTAGTCGGGTTCCCGATTATTACTAAGACTATTATCCTATAGGTGTACGAGGTAGTAAGTATTATTTTACCTAATAAGGAATACTATATTGAATTTAAGAGTATTAATAAGTACCTTAGGATATTAATATAATTACGCCTTATAGTTCCTCTTACTAAATATTCTCTATTATTTATACTTATAGTATAGTTTAATACTCTTATAGAATACCCTCCGTTATTTACGCTTACTACGTAATATTTACGTAATTAAATCCGAGGCTCCTTTTATAAACTATTTTCTATTTAAGTATTTGTACTTACTATAATTTATTACAATACTTAAATACAATCCCCCTCCCTATAGGTTTTATCCTCGGGACTTTTATTTCCTTCTTTCACCTCTTATAATTTTACGTATTATTTCTTTTATAAACCTCCCTTATTTGTATTATTTTTTCTTAATTACTTTTCTATTACTTTTGCCTTATTTTTTACATTACCCTCTTCGTTTTAATAGTATAATTCTTAATTATTACCCTTATTCTTTTTATTATAATCCAAATTATATACCTTTTTATTTTCCGCCTTTTTTTCCTACCTTTTTGCGGCTGCTATTATTATTTATTCGTCCTATCCTTCCCCTTCTAATTATTACTTTCGTTTTATACTTCTATTTACCCCCTTTTACTATTTATATAATTATTTAACACTCTTCTTATTTTATATTATTTTATATTCGTCTACTTAAAATTATATTTATTTATTTCAATTTATATTTATATAAGGACCTCCTCCTTCATTTATATAACGCCCCTTCCACTTACCTTCTTTACCTTTCTTCTTCTTCTTCTTTCTATTTTTATTTTTATTACTATATCCGTCCCCCCTTTACTTACGCCGGCCCCCCCCCCAAATATATACTTCGCTATTGTATATTTGTATATTAATCCCCGCTTCCTTAATATACTTAATTAGTATATCTATTTCCTTTCTCTATTTTCTTTTTTCTACCCCGTCCTTATCCTCCCTTTACCCTATACCTATTACTAACCCTTATCTAACTATTCTCTTTCCTATATTCTAGCAATATTTATCCTTTTATTTACTTAAAATATAGTATTACTTTAGCCTAAACGTTTACGAACGCTTTAACCCTAAACCTATATGAAACTCTTGAATTGATTAGCTAGAATATTTGCTAGATTAAAGGGACGTTTCTTTTTTTTTTTTTTTTTTTTTTTCACCCCGCTAACGTCTTTTCCTTCCAAAGTTCAACGAGAAATCGCAGTATTCGCTAATAATACGCCGCTATATATTCGAAGTCCCTTACAGTATTTATAATTTGTGGAACGTTATATAGAATATAGCGGTTAAGATTATACGCTTTACCGATATTAATAGCCTTCTATTTACCCCCCTTTTATAATAGTTGTATTATTTTATAGTAGTATTTTAAATTATAATATAAATGCGCTTAGTTAATAACAATCTCCCTACAATATTACTTAGGATGCTTTATATTCTTAATTTCAATTGTAAGGGCTATTTGAAATTAGGCTACTATAGTATTAGTAATATTAATACTAATATCGATCCAGCAGCCCCCCCTAATTCTCCTATAAATATTTCTACACCGAATATTCTTATTTGTATCCCCCCTTCCCCTAATTATAGTTATAGTCTTTAATATTAATTGGTTAATAGGAAGTTAGTATCGTTAGATAGAAAGTTAGACGAATTATTAGAATTTATAAAGGAGGATTATAAGTAAATAGTATAAAGTAGTATTTACGAATATTATTAATAAGCGTAGTAGTACACAGGAATATTCTTTTTAAAGTTGTAGGTTCTAATCCTATATTAATAATAGTAGATATTACTAAGGATTTTTTCATTTAAGGCGATAATAGAAAATACAGGCTATATTCTACTTAGCGCTTTATTAGTATCCTACGTTAAATTAAGCTACCTTCCCTTCCTATCTCTTATTTTATTTAACGTCTTTATTTTATATTTCCACTTTACATTTTTATTTTACATTTCTAATTTACTTTTCTACTCTATATTTTTATTTTATATCCCTACTTTACAGTTTACATCTATATTTTACATCTACATTTTACGTCTACGTTTTACATTTACGTTTTACGTCTTACATTTATATTTTATATTTTTACTTTATATTTTACATTTTATATTTACATCTTATATTTTTATTTTACATCTTACATCTTACATTTATATTTTACATTTCTACTTTATATCTTACGTTTTATATTTACATCTTACATTTCTACTTTGCATTTTACGTTTTATATTTGTATTTCGCATTTCTATTCTATATTTTTAAATAATTATTATTCTCCTTCCTCTATTTAATTAATTTTTATTAATTTAGTAGTCGGTTTACTATTAATATACTACTATTATATTTCCCTAGCCTTATATTCCTTAAGAAGGTCCGGGTAATTTATATCCTTTTGTAAGACCTACAAATTCTCGTTATTTAGATACTCCTTCTATTTAATTTAGAATTAATATTAATAGCTAAATCTATAATACTTTACAATTACTTTAATTTTATATTAAATATTATCCTCCTTAATATTTACAACTTCCCCTCGCAACGCTACTATAGTAGGATCCCTATAGTATAGTTTTAATAAGGTAATAAGGAATATTAGGTAGATTTAATAATATATAGGGAGTACAAATTAGTATACTATCTTCTTTTTTCTAACGACCTTAGTAATTTAGAAGGGTCCTAAAAATTTATTTATTAATTTAACATTTGGGTAGCGTTATTTAATATATTTCGTATTAAGTAAAATTTAACTTCTAATATTAAATTCCTTTAGCTTCTAAATTTTATTATACTATTTTACGTACCTTTAATTAACAATTTCTAAAATTACTATAATTTTTATTTATTTACAAAATAGTTCATTAATTCGATTAATAGTTATTATTAGTAAGATTATCCTCCGCCTTCGCTTTAGGTCCGTTAATCCTTAAGGATAATACCCTAAGAATAATTCCGAGGGGGATTTTCTAATAGCAGTATAGAAATAATTATTGTACGTTTATTGTATTAGTGTAATTTTTTTAGCCCAATTGATTTACTCTATATTGTAGAAAATTTGAAAGTATAATTCTAAATTCTAATTTTATTTCTCTATTTATTCGTCTATTTAGGGGTATTAAACTATATTAAAACGTTTACGAATATTTAGGAGTTCGTAGTAAGTCTTTTAAAATTAGTTTGTAAAAAGGCTACTTCTATCCAATATAATTAAATCCGGGAAGTTAAATTATTAGAAAACGTTTCGTTAGAAGAGGAATATAAATTGTTAGGCGTTAATCGTCTTTTACGTAGGAATATATAGGGCGTATTTAGTAAAGTAGTTAATAATAATAAGGATTATATTATAAGTCCGATTAGATATAGGGTCAAATAATTTTAGTACTTTAGTAATAAAATTATATAAAATATTTTATTAGGGGATAGTAGGGATAGGTAGCGATTTTAATAGTTTATATAACTAGTAATTATATAATTTAGCCTTCTAATACGTTGGATATTCGTAAATATATAATTCAACGTCGGTTATAATAGTAGGCTAATAATAGAATTAATTAATATATTTTAACGTCTTCCTTTAATTTAGGTATCTAATTATTGCTATATTATAGTAAACATAGAATAATTTAGCCCGCATCCGTTCCAGGACGTAAATTTAATATCAATATTATAGTATTCTATTTTCTCCTATTTTCTAATTTTTTATTCATCTCCCCCCTTCGCTATTCTTCTATACTTCTTCAATAATAAATAAATCCTCCTTTTACACTTCTAATAATTGCTATTTTAATAATAGTAACTACTCTTTATCCTTCTATACCTTCGCTACTACTATATATCCGCCGATATTTCCTATAATAATATTTTCGTCCTCTTTTTTTAATTTAGTAGCGGTTTCGCCCGCGAACCTTACCCTCTTCTTCGTTATTCCATCCTCTCTACTATTACCCTTAATTTCCTTTTACTTCCTCTTTTCCCTATTTAATTTATCCTCCCCCTATAAATTTTATTTTTCTTCCTACAATTCGGCCCTTTCGTCCTCCGACGCCCAACCCTCTTCTATTTCGCTTATATTCTATTACTATTCCCTCTCTTCTACTACTATTTTTT